>NC_142008.1:33855823-34199088 GCF_049901715.1 Pseudonaja textilis | reverse complement strand
TCAGTTGTACATTGAGTTTCCGGCCACCCCCTCCCCACCCAGTCCAGAACCTGGGCGATGATTTTGTCCTTTTTTGAGTGCGCCGCGATGTCTTCGGCTGTCACTGGAAGTTTGAGTTAGTTGACCTCGAAAATGGCATGGATAGGTGCTGGATGTTCGACTGGGACTGGCAGGGGGCAGCGGCTAAGGGCATCGGCGTGGCTCAGGGTCTTGCCTGGACGATGCACTAACTTAAATGAGTAAGCAGCCAGAAACAAAGTCCATCTGGTCATTCTGGGCGAAAGTACCTGCGGAGTTTGCTTGTCTCCAGACAGAAGTCCTAAAAGGGGTTTGTGATCAGTCACTAACTCAAAGTGGTGGCCAAACACGAATTCGTGGAATTTCTTAACTGCAGCCACTGCGGCCAGGGCCTCTTTATCGATCTGGCTATAGTTCCTCTCGGTAGGCGAAAGAGTCCTGGAAAAGAAAGCAATTGGTGCCTCGGAACCGTTGGGGAGCCTGTGGCTCAGGACAGCCCCAATGCCAAAGGGGATGCGTCAGCGGCCAGGACTAGGGGAGACGTTGATCGAACTGAACCAGGACCGCTTCTGAAGTGAGCAAGGCTTTGATTGATTTGAATGCATGGGCCTCCTTGGGTCCCCAGTGCCAGGGTGAGTCTTCATCTAGTAGCCTATGTAATGGTTCAGCGACAGATGCCTTGTGTGGGAGGAATGAGGCGTAGAGATTCAAAAGTCCCAGAAAAGCTTGTAGTTCAGTCTTGTTGGTAGGTGTGGGTGCCTCATGGATGGCCTTCACCTTGGATTCCATGGGATGAATGCCCGAGGTGTCAATCCTATAACCCAGAAAGTCCACCTGCCTAGTGGCGATGGCACACTTCTCCCTTTTGAGTTTGAGGCCATGCTGCCTGAACCTCTCTAGCACTGTCCTGACTCTCTGAATGAGCTGGGGCTGGTTCGTGGCTGAAACTAAAATGTCATCGAAGTAGGGGACCACTCCTGGGAGACCCTGGAGAATCCTCTCCATGAGTGACTGAAAAATGCCTGGGGCTACGCTGACCCGAATTGGAGGCGCTTGCATTTGAGCGCTCCCCTGTGTGTGACTATAGTTTGTAATTCCGCTGTCTGTTCATCGACAGGGAACTGTTGGTATGCCTGGGACATATCTAACTTAGCGAAAATGGTGCCGGGTTCGAAAGTATGTAAAAGATGCTGGATAACGGGCACGGGGTGGCGCTGACCTGCAGATAGCGGTTGAGCGTGGTTTGTAATCCGCACAAATTCTCAAACTGCCATCTTTTTTGAGTGGGGTGACTATGGGGGTCTCCCATTTCACGAAATCAGTGGGTTCTAGCACCCCTTGTTTAAGTAGTTTGTCTAATTCTGCGTCCAACTTTGGACGGATGGCGAAAGGCACCCTATGGGGTTTTAAACGGAGAGGATTGCCTGGGGGTCTACTGAAAATGATATGGGGTACCTGAGTAGCAACCCAGCTCATTGCTGAATACATCGGAAAATTCTGAAAATAGGGTATCTACATCAGAAGTTGAGACAGCATGGACCCAGTTACGCTAAGGCCGAGTGAAGGAAACCAATCAAGTCCCAATAGACTAGGGAGGGTACCGTTAACTACCACTAGGGGCAGGTGGCCCTTAAAGGTTTGGAATTGCACAAGGAACTTGCCTTTCCGAGGACAGGAATGTTCTTTCCCTGGTAGTCGCGTAGCATCAGGTGGCATCTTTGTAGCTGTTTCCTTGACAGCCTGGGCTGGAGTCTCTTCAGGGTATCCCAGGAGATGATTGAGAGCACGGATCCGTGTCCACCTCCATCCTGCAGGGCTTACCTTCTAGGAAGACAGAAATTTTAATTTTATCAGGGGTTAGGGAAGTATGGTTAGCGTGGTAGCAGGTACAGCAGTCCACCACTTGCCTTTGGGAGGTAGAAGGTGGTAGAGGTCTTTGAGGTAAGGATCGCCCTGCTTGGCAGACTCTAGCGATGTGACCCTTCTTTTGGCAGTTCAGGCAGATGGCGTTTCTGAACCTGCAGGATGCCCTAGGGTGGGAGCCTCCACAGGTTAGGCACATGGGAGGTTGCTTGGGGGTGAAGTTGTTTCTCTGCCCCGCTCCTACCTGTGAAGGCTTCTGATGAATTAAGCAGTTAACGTCAGACGCGTCTGTGGGGTCATCTTCGCTGATTACCTCTTCGGAATGGACAGTTTGCGTGCTGGGTTTGGATTGCTTTCCTGGATTTCAGCTGCTGACTGAGCCGAGAGCTCAGCAGCCAGGGCTTCCTCCATGGCTATGGCTAGAGTCAGGTCTTTCTTCGCCAGTAAACGCCTTTGGAGTTTCAGATCTCTTACCCCACAGACGATCTGATCCAGCAGCATGTCTTCCAAATATTCTTTGAATCCGCATTGCAAAGCGGCTGTTCTCAGGGCGGCCATGTATTCGTTAATCGACTCCCCTCTGTTTGCTTCCTGACCCTGAAGGCATACCTTCTGGCTATTTGAGACGGTTTGGGTGAATAGTGATTTGAAAGTATTTCCTGTAGCTCGTCCCATGGGATGCTTCTGATGGCGCGGGCACGACTAATGCTGTGGCTGTGTCGAAGACGGTGGCTCCGCAGTAACTCAGGAAATAGGACTTCTTCCTATGCTCCGAGCGTCGGCTAGACCGATGGCGTCAAGAAAATGGCTGAATCGATTTCTGTAGGAGTCCCACGTCTCCTCGTTAGGTTTGAATGGAGGGAATGCTTGATTCGCGCTCATCGTGGAGAAGGAACAGGCTCGTCTGTTTCAAATTGTTATTCGAAATCGCGCTCTTAAAAGAACGCTCTGCGGTTGTCTCTCTGGGCTGCTTAGCTCTTTTTGAAAAACGTGCTCTTGGTGAGCGTGGGCGGCCTCGGCTGCTGTGCCTGTGGCTCGTTTCAGCGAATCAGCTCTCACAGTATCAGTTTTGAATTTCGCGCTCTTTGCGAGCATGGGGCAGCTGCGGTTACAGCACCCTTGCTTTCTCTCTCTGTGACTACAGCTCTTTGTAAAAACGCGTCTGGCTAGCCTTCGACCATCCCATCCTCGTTGCCAGTGTTGTAGAGCGATGGTAAGGACGAGGCATGAGACCAGAGCGTACAAGTAACTGGCTTTATTGCAATGAATAAAGGGTTGTCGCGTCTGCTAGCTAACTCGCAGACCAGCGGGCGACAACAGGCTGGCTCTGCTCGACAGCCGGCTTATATAGCCGGCTGTCAAACGGAGCCAACCAATGGGAGCTGCTGGTGCTCCCGCTCAAACAGCGGACCTGGTTGGGAACTCCAACCAGTTCCACAGACATAACACTGTAGCATTAGCCTTTGAGGTCCAAGGACTTATAAACAGTTCTTGAGGGATAGCAGGCCAAATAATACAGTGATAGCATTATTATAAATCATGATTTGAGCCTATAGGGAAGTTTCATAGAGAATATGAATATCAGCATATCTGGTTCCTGTTAAATTTTCAGAAAGAATTATTGCTTCATCTCCACTTCCATAATCTTGATGTATCAGTAGGATATATTCCAACTGCCAACCAATCAAGTTTCAGTAATATATATCAGGTCTGTGTTGTTCATCAGGCTATAAATGAATGAGGAACTGATATTTTCCAGTAGAAGCCTGAAGTCATTCAGTCATATGCTATCTGTTGCTGTCTTCTCAATTCTGGCTTTGTATGCATTAGTTCTTAAGGCTTGTTCTTGTGCAGTCACAATTAGGCCCTCAGTCTCTTCAACTTTCCTGCCCTTAGTTACCTACTTTCTCTGCTGTTTTTTTTTTAATGCACTTAGACATGTAATTCTTTTTCTTGGCATATCACTTTTCTATTTGTTTGGTCTTTCTTATTATCCAGTTTGGTTTCTTTAATATTCAGTAAGCCTGTACTAGTTTAAGTTCATTGTCTTCATTGGCCTTCAGAATTTTATTATATTTTATATTTTATCCTACCTATATAATCTTTTTTATATATCACTCAAAGCAACTAACATATTCAATGCTTCTTCCTTCTCCCATTTTTCCTACAACAACCATCCAGTGAGGGGGGTTGGGCTGAAAGAAAATAGCTGGTCCAAAATCACCAACCTGGCTTTTATAACTAAGGCAGGCAGGAATTACTGGGGAATTATAGGAACTGAAGCCCACCTAAATTAAATTTGCTGAAGTTCAGTAATACTGTTCTAGATTATTTTTTTTAGTCTTCATTTCCAACTTATACCCTCTGCTATTCATTTATTTTCTTCTATCCAAATGCTAAGCAGTATTTATGTATCCTAATCTGAAAGAAATTCCTTCATGGGCTGCCATTGTACCTGGTCCCTCTAGTCTAGCTAATGAGATAAATATCTTTATTCAGGTGATAATAATTCCTATATTTGTATTTTTACCTGCTACTATATTACTTTTTTCTACCTGTTTACTCTGTTGGTTTACTATATTGCTTTATTGAGATCAAACCAATCAATATAAATAAATATTTTGAATAGTGTTTAGTTTAAATTTCAACAAACAGGAACTAATAGCTGTATAGTTTCCATATAAAATGAGTAATTATAGTTTACTTTGAGGTGGTCTTTTGGGAGAAGAAAATATATACATTAGATATATTTCAATGCCTTCTAGAGGAATGTACGGTATAAAGATGGTTACATTTTATTTATCCAAATAAGAGTAGAACGTCAGATTTTTGACTTGTTAGATAGTTATTTCAGCCTCCTAAAGGTCCATTATTTTTATGGCCAAACTGGGACAAAGCTAAAACAGAAAGCAAAAAAAATTGAAAAGCCAAATCTTTTGAAAAAGCAATATTTATTTAGGGATGCTAGATATTATACTATAATTAAAGGTTCTGTGCGTCATGAGCAAGATTTGTGATTAGCAACATACAATTACTAGTGATAATGTTTAGCTTTATAAATGAGCCAAAAACAGAACTCTCATTTCATTTAAACTTGACTATGAAAGAAACAAAAGCAAATGAGAAATCACATAATGAAGGCAGTGTAGTTCTGATATTTTCTTTAAAGTAAGTATTATATCTGTGGGAAGGAAATCAAACCTTTCCTACCATTCAATCTTTCCTTGTTCTTCTGTCCCAATGTTATAGCCATTTCCAGGGTAAAAGGTGAGAAATTACACGAAAACAAAAGATAACAAATTTGACAAAGAAGTTGGAATTGGCAGAAGGGGACAGCCCATTCAGGTAAACATTCCTTTCAAGATTCCACATACTAATAAACAAAAGATCCTTTCCTCTATGAAACTGCTAATGCTATCTGAGTAGGAAGTAAGTAGAAAACTACAGCTCAGTGGGGTACCTGATCCTGAAATATCCATTTTTGGAAAACCAGTCAATTTTACATGCAGTCTCTTTCCATCCACCTTTACATAACAAAGGCAAGACTTTCCTATATAAGGGGCTTGTGGAAGGGGGCTCTATTTGCTGACATGGTACTTGTTGATATTTTGTCTGTATTCTGCTCCTGAAAATAAACTTCTCGGCTTCTAGCAACTGCCTGTCTTCTGCATTCTTTCCCCAGCTCAGAATGAACCAAAAATTTCTTTTAATGTACCTGAAGAAAAAGATACAGTTCAACTTTCCATACAGTTCAACTCCATCTTAAATATAGCTAATTTGCTCAATAGCTGAATTATCAAGTTGAATTATAAAGCAATTTAAATACCAATAAATAAATGCAATTATGATTGTGTGCATGCACACACATCATGATCTCTAAGCGCATGAGTAGTTAAAAATAAAAACTGAAGTAGAAATTCAAAAGAAAAAAAAAAGAAAATTGCCTTCTTCTGAAAAGAGACTGTGTAGTTACCAGATTTTCCTCTCTGGAGAAGGTAATTCATAAGCAAAGCTTCATCTCTAACAAGGTCCTATCAATTATAGCCATCTCTTCATTTTATGGGAACATCTAAAAACCCCTCCCCCTAATAATCATAGACGTTGAACTGAAAGTAATGCTTCTTTAATTTAGATCTAGACTTAATTTCTGGACTGTATGTTTCAGCACCAAATCTTTGAACTGACCCTCGGAATAGATGGTTGGCATTAGTGTAAGAGATTATCAGCAATTACAATTAGTAGTTTAATAGTTCTAGTTTGGATTTAATTGAACTTTCTAAACTGGTTCACCTATAATGCATTAATAAATCTAACAAACACTATGGAAAACATATTTAAATAAATAAAGCTGTCATTTTACATATAGACTTTTAACTTGTATTTCAACTCAACCAGGTAAATATTAATATTGGAAATGTCCCAAAGGTGCTTTTCAAGAAGCAACTGGACTTTCTGGTTTTTGTTTTGAAGACATTTTGCTTCTCATCCAAGAAGCTTCTTCAGCTCTGACTTGACGGTGGAAAATGGAAGGGTTCATCACTATCCAGTCAAAGCTGAAGAAGTTTCTTTGATGACAAGTGAAACATCTTCAAAGAAAACCCCAAAAGTGTAGTAGCTTCTTGAAAAAGTACCTCTGGGACAACCATGGATCAGTGAGAACCTCCGTATACATTAATACTGGAGATACATATTTAGAAAAATATTCAGAAAGTTTGTCCTATATATATATATTTGGATCAGTCGAAATATTTTTAGATAAGTGTCAAGTGTATTGATATTATTCCATTCATCAAACTGCATTAGATATTTTAAACAGTGATAAATTCATAGCCATTATTCTATGTTTATGAAAAGAATCTTCCTAAAATCAATCTCTCCCTCTGCCTGTCTCCTCTCACTCTCTTTCTCTCTGTATATATACACACAGTGACAGACAGACATAAATTACACTACTAGGTCCACATTACCTTTGTCTGTACAAATATTTATTCTTTTTGTATCTTTTCTGTGCAAGTTTGCATATTGATGTTTTTTAAAAATAGCTGCTTTAACATACATTACTTTTCATATATTCTTGGTCAAATAAAAGTGTTCTCACACCTTTTCCCATGCATTCGATCGTGTCTGATTCTTGAAGACTGCCTGGAAAAGTCCCAGCAATTTCTTGGCAAACCCTGCTCCAGTTAACAGCAGTGTCCCCCAAGGCAGCATTCTCGGACCCACACTCTTATTCTGTATAAATGACTTTTGCAATCACCTTTTAAGCAACTGCATCCTCTTCACGGATGACGTAAAACTATTCAACACCACCGACAATGCTACTGTCCTTCAAAGCGACCTTGATTATGTGTCAAATAATTGGCAACTCCAAATCTCGACCAACAAATGTTCTGTCCTACACATGGTAAAAAAAAAATCAGTACACCAAATACAAACTAGGTGGATATGACCTTGTTGACGATCCTCACTCTGTCAAGGACCTTGGTGTACTCATATCAAATGACCTAAGCGCCAAATTCACTGTAATACCATTGCCAAAAAGGCATTAAGAGTTGTAAATCTAATCTTACAAAGCTTCTCCTCTGGAAATATTGAATTGCTAACTAGGGCATACAAAACTTCTGCTAGACCAATACTTGAATACAGCTCATCAATCTGGAATCCGCACTGTATATCGGACATTAATACAATTGAGCAAGTCCAGAACTATTTCAAAAGAAGAGTATTACACTCCTCTGCTATATCACTAAGCTTGAGATTTTGGGCTTGGACAACCTTGAACTATGCCACCTATGGTTGGACTTAAGCATAGTACACAAAATTATCTGCTACAATGTCCTACCAGTCAATGACTACTTCAGCTTCAACCACAACAATACAAGAGCACACAACAGATACAAACTCAATGTAAACCGCTCCAAACTTGATTGCAGAAAGTACGACTTCAGCAACAGAGCGGTCAATGCCTGGAATGCACTACCTGACTCTTGTTATATCCTTTAACCTCAAACTATCCACTATTAACCTTACCCCATTCCTAAGAGATTTGTAAGGGGCGTGCATAAGTGCACAATCGTGACTATTGTCCTGTCTTTTTTTTTAAATATCATACAGACACATACAGTTCTCCATACAGACACAAACTCAATTTCATATTCATCTTGATGTTCTATTCCATATCTTATTACTATTTTAACATTTTCTCCATAATTTTTCCTCTCCCTTGGTTTTCTTAGCTTTATTTTTAATCATCTCATATCTAAATTCAATTATATATCTTTTTCTAAGTTTCAATGTCTTTCTAATCATTATATTTATACTTTTGTCTGTCCTGTTTCAATTTCATATTATCTTTTCTCATTGAACAAATTTTCCCCTGTAGTTACTAATTGGAGTATGACACCTTTATACCTTTTAATTTTATCCATTCAACTCTTATTTAAACTTCAATTTATGCCCTTAAAATTATAACATTCAATATAGTACATAACTTCCAATCGAATTCTGCTTGGTACATTCTAAAAATACACACTGTGTTCATATATATCATTAGTTCACTATCATTAGTTAGGAAGCTAGGTTTCATCAGATGATGAAACCAGATGAAACCTAGCTTCCTAACAAATGATAGCCGTCCATTTACTCGGAGCCAAGCTGCACTAAAGGCCTCCATTAAAGGAACACAATGTTGCCAGCCAATCAAGACACAAAAAGAGCAACAAAACAGACAGAAGATATTAAAAACACCAATCAAGCAGAACACAGCAAACTCCAAGACCAATAAACACAGACCAAGACTCCCAACCAATCAGGGTGAAGAAAAAACCATTCTGGCACAGCAATAGGCTGCCCCAAATTTAAATCTGAAACCACTGTAAAAGCCTGACTCACAGATGAACACTATACAGAAGCCTGATGATGGCAGATGAGATTCTGCCGAAACGTTGCTACAACTTTAAAAGCACAACTACAATGATGTGGGAAAATACCCGAACAAAGCTGAATGCCATACATGTAAGTACCCGCAAAAACTTAAGAATATATATATATACATACATACATACACACACACACACACACACACACACACACATCAATAGTAAATAAAACACTCATTCCATTCCAATTCAATTATATCATTAAAAATTAGTTACAATCTTAATGTCTTTAACATTTCTTTTCAATTGAATATCATACTTCCTTGGGAATACTTATAAACTTTCCATAAATCTTTTTTTTCCATATTTCTCTTAACTTATATTTTTATAAATCATTAATAATAATTATAATTAAAATGTTCCCATCCTTTCCTAATTTCATTCTTTATTTCATTTATTTATTAACAAATATTCCACTGCATTAAAATAAGTATTTTATCCATCATCTTAATCACACATTGTTTCATATTTTCTAAAATTATTTCTATTTCTAATATAACAATACTATCTTATGTACCTTTGCAGAATCCCTTTTTCAATTAATTTTTCACTCATTATCTCTACATAGGCTTATACTTTCAATCCTTACACATTTTCCCTGTTTCTCTATATCTTGTTTCTGTGTTTTATAACTTATTTTCCTTTCCTTCTTCCCCCCTCCCCTTTTTACCCCCTTGTCTCTCCACTTAATTCTCTCTTCTGTAACCCTCTCTTCTGTTGCTTCCTAATATTGTAATTATTTTTCAAACTATTCTTTTTTTTGGTTGTTGTTTTCAAATCTTAAACTTTTCACTCTCTTTCTCTCCTTTCCTTTTTCCCACCGCATAAAATTACTTGATCATTAAAGATGGCTTCTTCTTTGTCCCGACCTTCTTGTTCTACAAATGTTTCTTGTTGTTTCTCATAGTTCCAAATCTTCATTTCTAAAAATTGAAATACGAAGCCAAAAGACTCTCTTCCTTCTTGTGCATCTTTTTCTGTTTTTTAAGTTCCATTTTCAGTTCTTCCAAAAGTGATGCCATTTTAAACACTTTTAAACAACCACCCAATTGATTTTCGTCATTTAAATCCAATAGCCACAAAATCCAAAAATCACCAAGTAATCCAAATAATCCAAAGCTGTTTCTTGCTTCTTTTTTCCACTTTCTCTTCCTGGGGTATTATTATTTTGTTACAAAGTTTCAGTTAGAATGTATCTTTTAGGAATCTTGTTAAAGTTTCACTGTAAGTTCCTTTTAGTTCTAGGCAGTCTCCTCCATTTTGCCAAATCCCGCCCTTTTGTTCTTTCCTTTTCCCTCCTTTCCTGCTTTTAAAAGTTTTTGAGTATCCAAAAATCTTTACTATCCCTTTGACATTTTATTTTCAGCTTAAATGCCTATTGATGTCAAAGTGGATTTTTGTAAATTTCTTACTTAAATCTTTTAGCTGTCAGTATAAGGAAGGGAATTAAAAAAAAACAAATTCTTTCCCTTCCCTCTCTCCTTTGCTGCTTCAAAATCTTCTTTGGGAACAATGTTATTTTTTATAGTTCAAATTCCAGGGTACCTTACATTGTTGCTTTTTCAGTTCAATCCGGTCAATCAAAGCTTTCTCTTCTTATCTTCCTCCTGCACATTCTTTTCCAGGCAAGTTCTACCTTGAAGTGGCCATTTCTGACCACCGCTGCAACCGCCTTCACCAGCTGAGGAAGAGACATGCCACCTCTATGGGATGGCTTAGTACCAAATCCAACTGGCTTGGGCACTCTGGCGGAGAGCACAAATTGAAACCATGCACGATCACGGATTTCGGTCTGTCACTGAAGAAACTCAAACTGGAAATTCCTATTGTCCCTGTCTTTTTGTCCCCTTTTATTCATACCTATTTTCTGTATTCTTATGCATGTTTATACTTATATCTATTATCTTGTAAGCGACTAACAAATCAAATCAATAAATAAATAAAGATCTTTTTTATTTTAATGCAGCTTGTGAGGAATCTGCATTGTGTAGATATATTTTGAGCAAGATGAAGTGATCCCCTTGGGGAAAAGAAGGAGAAAGGAATGAAATCCCTCCCTGGTTCCTTTAAAAGGCTGTAGGCCTTGTTTAAATTATGGCTGTTTTGATGGATCAAAGGACAGGTTTGGCAAGCACTTATTTATACAATTCCTGCAACTCTGCCAGATTTTTAGGCGAATTTGCTGGGGAGTATATATTTTTCTAAGGCTCTTTTGTAGTCATTTCAGAGCAGTTAAATAATTAGAAACAAAGTAGCAAATTTAAACACAATTAGCACAATATTATATAAAAAGTTAATCCACAATTTACTTCAGCGTTAATTAACTTGTTAAGATGCACCCTTTTGACTTGATTTACCAGACATTTAATGAGTGATTGCAGAGACAGGAGAAAGTTTTAAACGTTTCAATGGCCACAAATAAAACTGCAATCTGGGACAAATTCATACATTTTGTGAAGCTCATTGAAAATGGTTGTCTTGAAATATTTTGTAGTACTAGAAATCTACTTTTAAATAGGATGTAAGTATATTAGTATTACTACTTTTCTACTCAGAGTCCAAGATTGCCCATTATCTCTTTTATTTTATTTTTGCAAAAACTCTTATTGGTGATATCCTCAGTTGTCCATTCAGTTTCTTTACCAAATGATAAAATGAACTAAGCTTTCTATGTTGTTCTACTGAGTAACAGGCTAATGGAGCTCTGAGATGGGCCTAATCAATTGGATCCATGCAGTCGTCTTACCACCATCATTTCAGAAACATTTTTAAATTCCTATTTTAGTCATCAGCCCTGAAATTCCTACATGATCCCACCTCAATAAGTTAGTTTTCACCTGTTGCTATGGGCTGAAAATATACCATCATATTAGTGCAAATTTCAAATTTGTTTATTAATGATTGGGACTAGAGGAAAACAACAGTGGATAGAATAGCACAAGGGATCTTTCCTTGGGAATGTTTCAGTGTTTTGTACAGCATGGGTGAGCAATCTTATTATTAATTTGTTTGCTGAAGGCTGAATGTGTAATGAGTAAATTATGAAGAAAAATCTAATTTTTTTCTCTACAGGTACTATATAAAATACAAGGGTAAATTTCATCTACTGGAGAGTTAGAAAACTCAACAACCAAAGAGAAAAATGGCTGAAAGTCATGCATTTTTATTCAGAGATTTGCAACTGAATTGTCCATCTCTATTGAACAGGATGTTGAAACTGTATTGAGGACTGATCATTGTAAAGTCATAATATACCTCTCCCATTTAATGTATTAATTCTTTAATCGAGTTTATTATTCATTTTAATATTCTAACTTTTTAATGATCAGTTTTTAAATGTTACTAATGCCCTAATTGCTTTATAGTTTATGCTATGCTGTAAATGGGCTGCACATAAAATTAATAAACAAAGATACATTCAGATTCATGTCTTAACAATTTAAAATAGTGCCAACTGTGGAAATAAAAGAAAGAACACCATAGGTAGAAAGGGGAAATTAATATCCTACCAGCAAAACCCTTTTCCACTTGAAAACTGGTAAATTGTCTAGGGCTACTTTTAATGGGTCTTTGAAGCAGGTAAAGTAACTAAGGAAAAGCAGTTTCTGGGGAAGATGGAAAGAGGCAAGGCTTAGGCATAGGTCCATTCAAGCTTTAATTTAAAAAAAAAAATATCCCTATTGATAGTGGATAAGAATGCCAACCATTTTTTCCCACTTCCATTTCTTGTTTTACAAATCTGAATTACAGTCATTAAAAACTAAGATTTTTAAAAGTTTGAACTTAAACATATATGTATTTTAGTGAACATTTTCAAAAACAAAACTCAGGAACTATTTTGACTCCCAGAACTTGAATAGAAATAAAAGTTAGACACTGGAGAAACAAGATAGGAGACATATTGATAGTTTTGGACTTTGGTATTGCAGAAAACTCTTGAGAATTCCTTGGACCACCAAAAAAACAAAACGGGACCATCAAACAAATCAGTCTAAAATTCTCACTCGAGGCACAAATTACCAGTCTCAGATTATCCTACTTTGAACATACTATTGGAAGACTGGTTTCCAGATAAGGCTTTAATGCTGGCAAAACTAGAAGAAAAGAGCAGAAGAAGATGACCAGAAGCAAGATGGATGGACTTAGTTACAGTGGCAATCAGTGCACTGTTAGAAGAGAATAAGGATCAGGTTATTTTCATAATATGGTATGGGAAAAGTAAGATACATGATTACTTTCAAAGACATTATATAAGAAATGCTTTACAGGAGGGCGGAGCTGATGTCCCGACGATACGGCTTGCAATCTCAGAGCTCTGAGATTGCAGCCGATATCTTTGCCCCTGGCCGGTCCAAACAGACCTAAACCGTCCCGTAGAGATGGTGATAGTGAAGGGCGCATCCTGTATATCCCAGGATATCGCAAAGTCCCTGGTCGATTCAGGAGAAGCCCTTTTTGCCAGCGGCGGAGAGGCAGCCATTAAGCTGCTGAAGTTGGGACAGCTCTGGAACGGAAGAGACTGAAAAAGAAAGTGTATTGGCTTGGTGAGAACTTTTTTTTAACCATTATTTTGAGATTTAAAAGGACACCCCAAGAAAAAGAAAAAATCTGCAAAAGTTATGACAGAACTGAATAAGTGGTGGTTTTTAAATGGAATCGTCAAAGTGAGGCTTGGCTTTTTAATTTTTTACTTTCTTTATTACTGGACTTCTATCGCGACTTAGCATTTGTTAACTGGACTGGTTTTTCTCTTATATATATCTATTTTTTCTTCTCTTTTTTGATTTTTCAACTTTTTAGATTAGAGAAAAAAGCCCAATAATAATAAAAAAAAGAATGAGAGAAAAATTTCTTCAGGTTCTTCACACCTTAATCCAATTAAGAAATCTCAAAAATAAAAATAAAAAAACCATAAAAATAAACCAAAAATATGGATGGAAAAAGCAAAAATCCCAATAGAAAAAGAAAAAGGAAAATTTTTCAAAAAAAAAAAAAAGGAAATGCTTTACTGTTAGTGTGGGAGAAAATCAGAGAGCAGCACTACTTGAAGATACCAGTTTGGCTTTCAACAATAGAAGCACGTATTCACCCAAATATTATTAATATGGGAAATATTGTGAGATATAAAGATATTTTGAATGAAAAGGGTGAGCTCAAAACCAAACAAGAATTGGATGAGCAACGGATATAGCTTAATATTCACAACTGTGAATACAATGTAGATATGAAAAAGGTGCAAAATTATATGGTTTTCACAAAGAATTGACAGATTGGATAAGATACTAACAGAAACAAATGAAAGATTGATAAAAAAATGTATAGCTATTTACTGGGTATTAAATTGGAAGAAGAGAAAGTGAAGGAGACAATGATAGTATGGGCAAATAATTTTGGTTATACAATAGAATTGGATAAATGGCAGAAACTTTGGGATAGAAACTATAAACTAATGTCAACAGAAACAAGAAAACTTGTATAAGATGTTTTATAGATGGCATTTTGCACCAGCAGGGTTGGCAAGGATGTTTAAAGATAAATCAACTAAATATTGGAAATGCCACCAGATACCTGAATCATATTACCATATGTAGTGGACATGTGCAGAAGCTAAAAAATATTGGACAAAAATACATATATGGTTGGAAAAGATGATACAACAGCATATCAACTTAAAACCTAAAATATTCTTGTTGGGGATTGTATCTGAAATTTTTAGTAAAGAAAATGTATATTTGATTATTCATGTACTAAGTGTAGCTAGAATTGTATTTGCCTAAAAATTGGAAAAATAAAGAGATTCTTACTGATTTGAGCATGATCAGGAAAATACTAGAATGTGCAGAAATGAACAGGTTAACACTTGCAATTAAAGAGAAGGAACAAACTGAATTATTATATAATATGGGAATCATTTTATCGATGGTTAGAGAAGAAATATGAAAGTTAGAAATAAAAGACTAGTAAATATAGACAATATGTTAACAGAAGCTAATAAACCAAGATGAGGATTGTTATAATAATTTAGATATATTATGTATATCCGTAATAAGCTAAGAGTAGAAAATTAATACTAATGCAAATGATTATGGTTGGAAACTTTAATTGTTATTGCACACGATATTTCTACTGAAATGACACACTGTTTAATGGAAGATGGATTGTTTGTATTAAAAATAAAATTAAAAAATATTTTTAAAAAAGGATCAGGTTATTTTCATGGAGAAAAATCTACCTATGAATCTAGCAACAATCACTTAAGTATATAATTAATGATTTTGGTTTGCATTTCTCAAAAAGCATGTACTTTATGATTGTAATGTACATTTTTTTTAGAAAGCAAACATTGCAAGAGAGCAAATTTTAAAATATATCCACTTTCAAATGTGAGTTAAAGAAGTATTCCTTTTTATCTTTTTTTTTATCAAAGAGCTTGAACCTACACTGATAAATGGTTTTTTAAACTTTCCCATTTTTTATTCTGAAGCTTTAATATATTCTGGGTGCTGGCATGTGAGCATAAGCGAGCAAGAGCATATGCAATTTTTGGCACGGGAACTGAAAAAGGTTAGCCACCACTGGTCTAGATTGTACTTTATTCTACTTTGAGTTACATAGAATGTAGCTCTGCAGGCTATTTTTATTGGCTGTTGGATGTTGGCAGTTTAATCCTGACTGGCTCAAGGTTAACTCAGCCTTTCATCCAGTGATGGGATTCAATTTTTTTTACTACCAGTTCTGTAGATGTGTCTTGGCTTGGCGGGGATGGTGTGGTCGGCATGGCAGGGGAAGGATACTGTAAAATCTCCATTCCCACCCCACTCCAGGGAAGGATAATACAAAATCCCCATTCTCTCCCCACCCCACTAACCTGTTTTCCAGCTCTGTTCTCCTGTGCAGGGTAACAAAAGAAGACTCAGCTGATCAGCTGGGATTCGGGAGGCAGAGAATAGATGGGGTGGGCTAATCAAAGGTATTCCAAACTACTCAAAGGTTCTGCTACTGATTCTCTAAACCACTCAAAATTTCTGCTCCTGGTTCTGCAGAATTGGTCAGAACCTACTGAATACCACCTCTGCTTTCATCCTTCCGAGGTCGGTAAAATGAGGACCCAGATTGTTGGGGGCAATATGCTGACTCTGTAAACCTCTTAGGGGGCTGTAAAGCACTATGAAGTGGTATATAAATCTAAGTGCTAATGCTAAATCACTATGCTTCTTACATAGTGGGTGGGAGGCGGGGAAGAAGCCCACATTCTATTGTTATATTGTGGAAAATAATGTCAGTATCCATTTTGTTGTTTTTTGTCCATTTTTTAAAAATGTGAATTCCTGTTGAAAACTAGCTGCAAATCCAGGTTGACTTACAGAATCATGTCTTCTATTGTTAAAATTCAGATGTAAAACTTAAATCCTTTATAGCTAAAAAGACAGTATTGTACATAACAGAAAAATCTGGGAAATTTTAATGTTGTAGACACACAGTTCAGAAGAATAGGACATCAAAACAATCTAATAAAGACTGAACATGCTCAAGAGCTGCAAAATAAAATGCTGAAGAATCTTAATGGGGAAAAATGGAAAGAGGCATTGAATGGACAATTCAATGGAGTTGCCTGACAATAGCCAGGCAAGCTGGCAGTTTCTATTCTATTACAGACTTTGCTTATATTTATAACCGTTTGTTTTTACTCAAAACATTTGCTTCTCTGAGATAGAAAAGCAAGAAACATATTTTAGCTTTTTAATATACAGTAGGAAAAATGGTGTAGGGTTCATGTTCTTCTCATTTATACTTGTCTATGCATATCTTCCAATTCCCTTTGGATTGTGTTGGATGACAGGTAGTTGATGTGAAGTATACTTTGGATATCTTGATGTTAAGGGCAACAGGATAGGAACTTGACAGATTTATAAATAACTGTAGCAGCATATGGGAAGGAACTTTTCCTGAAACATTTGTATAAAAAGTGTGTGTGTTTGCATGCACATGCACATACATACATATTGCATGTATTTAAATTCATCCATCTTAATTAATCAAAATGTGAGGGGTGGGGGAGAACTGGTAGGAAGGAGAGGCCCTGTTAAAGATGACCTTACTTTCCAAGACTTGAAATTCATATTGAGATGGGTAGTCCCTGACATAGTCATGTTCCAGGTTATTTTAAGTTTTAAAGATGCAACATGTTAAATTATGCCCAGAAAACTCATTGGCAATCAAGTGTGGCATCAAATCAAGGAGAAATATTATCTGATTTACTTTGATATTTTGCTTAATCCTGATTTTTCCAAGCTGGCACCTTCAAATGTGTTACCTGAGTATTCTGAGAATTAAGCAACACAGCTAGAAGATTAAAGGTTGGGAAAGATTGATTTAATCTTTTGAATTGAAATATATTTTCAATGTTTCCAGTGGAAGTTTTTCCATAGATGAATTGAGATTAACATAACATTTCCCTTAAGCATTTACATTGTTCCACATAAATTATATAAATAACCCTTAGGGCAGTATTATTATTCATATGTCACATTTTGGGACTGGGGTAGGAGACAGCAGCTCATTTTAGGCCACCCAATGAGTTCAAGTTGATATTTAAACTAGGATTTTTAGGTCATAATTGCTTTAACTGCATTTAAACTAACCCACAATTGTTCTTAATGGCTCCACTGTGGCAACATATCTAATAATACGACATTAAACTTGATGTGTAATAAAAAAGATATCAACTTTGTTGCATAAAATCCAGTTTCCCATACACAAGAAAATAATGGATATTTCCAATTTATTGTTCTTTACGGATTGCTTTGCTCTTACAATTTTTTGTTCTTTCAGCTCTATACTAATATAGGCCCAAGAGTAAGGATTGTGGGGGCATATAGTCCTGGGCCCTAATCCTGATTAACCTCAAAATTCAGCAGAGAGAATTATGGCATTCAAAATCCAAAAATATACTGAGCACATGAAAAACATTAAACAAGATCAAAAAATGGAAAGCTTATAATTGTTCCCATAGAAGTATGATATTTAATTGAAAAGTAATATTAAAGATATTAAGACTTTAATGAATATTAATATTAATGATAGAATTGAATTGGAATGGAATGGAATGTTGTTTTAATTATATACATTTATAAATTTTTCTTTTTTTAAGAATACAGTGTATATTTTAAGAATGTACCAAGCAGATTCCGAATGGAAGCTATGTATTATATTGAATGTTACAACTTTAGGGAAAAGATATAAAGGCGTCATACTCCAATCAGTAACTACAGGAGAAATTTTGTTTAATGAAAAAAGATAATAGATAATTGAAACAGGACAGACAAAAAAATATAAATACAATGATTTGAATTGAAATGAGATAATTAAAATAAAACTGAGAAAATTAAAAGAGGAGAGAAGCTATGCAAATGTAAAATAGTAATAAGATATGGAATAGAATATAAAAATGAGCATGGACCTGAATTTGTGTCTGTACGAAGAAATGTAACCCGGGATTACGCTACTTTCAAAAAAGATGTTTTATTTGTATTTTTTTTGTCTTTGTGAAAACTCAAATAAAATTTACAAAAAAAGAGAGAAAAACCTCATTTTAGAAGAGCTATTTCCTAAAATGATATCCAAACTATAAAATTATGTATTATAGAAAACCTACTCTATGTATATAAGTTTTGTTCTGGAACAATAACTTTTATTTTTTGTATCCACAATGAAAGAACCAAACCATATAATTTTTTCATTAAAAAGATTAATCCTATGCATCTTTATTTAGAAATAATTCCTATTATATCCAATAAGTGTGCACAGATTTGCAACTAAAGTTTATTTCATTGGAAGATTGCTTTAAAAAGAGAGTAATATCCCTAACTTTAGGTGAATAACATAAAATGACCTATTTAGCTTATAAATATTTACTTTACTTTAAAATAGATACTCCCTTGTAGTACTGTAAACACTTAGCTGGAAGTAATTGCCCTGGAAATTAATTGCTTCTGAGTTGATATACCCAGGTACAAAGCAGTTTCCATTAACTTGAGCATAATTCATGTAACTCTATGGACATGTCCACATGGTTTTCTTGTTAGCATTAAGGAAGTTGTTTGCCAATGCCTTCTTCTTGATTTTTTTTTTACTTCCCAATCTAGTCTAGAGTCCTGGGATTCTCAGATGATCCTCTATGCAAGTGCTAACCATTCCCAACTTTGCTTAACTTCTAAAATCAACCAGGATAAGTGCTGCTGCTTGCAGAGTCAGCCTGATGCACACATGTAGTCTATAGGGCAACTTTTAAGTAGGAACGTCATTCTAATTTTAGTTCATTCTAAATTATTATTTAATCAGAATAAAAATACTTCAAATTATATATTTGTAAGATATAATTTTAGTTGAACTTTTCGATAAAAATCTATCTTGGTTTTGGAAAATAAGTATAACTCAAAATGTATGTTTCATAAATCTAAAAATGATTCCAGTTTCTTTTGTTGAGAAGTTCACTTCAGTACACAGTGTTATGCTGTATCTGGAACGCTATAGCAAAATCAGTTAAATAGCAATTCTATTGCCATACAGAAGTAAGGCCATTGAAATCAATTACATTTGATGGGATTTATTTCTAAGTAAACATATATAAGGTTGCATTGTTATAGCTTAATGGAACACCTGCATACATAAACTCAATAATCTATCAACAAGATTTTGCACTAAAGTTTAATCCTTTAATATTCTGATTATTCTGCCACAAAGAATTATAAGAAAACTTGTGTACAGTCAGTAAATGGTGGAGGCATGTATTAGTATTTCATTATGTGGAATATAAAATTTATATATTGATATTCATCAACAGCTGTCAGGACAGCTAATGAACTGTGAAATAATAGTAAAACCAAAAATTGTGCTTGGGTATTGTAACAAATAAATAAAAGCATTCTAGTTATTAAAAACACATTAAAAGCCAATGAAAACAGCAAGAACAGAGGCTTAAAACCAATTCAGTTTAACTTGCTGAAAAGCTGAAGCAATTGTAAGATGTAGGAGTCCTGCCAAGGAAAATTGTTTTCCTCTCTAACTTCTTCCTATGCAGACCTGCCAAAACAATAGTAGAACTTGAATATATCAGTATCATCTCATTCACTTGCCAGAACAAGGAGCATCCATATAAATTACTATGATCCTTCAGCAGATTTGATGATTAGTTTTGTCCTTGGATGTGTGGGAAAGGAACAATGCTGAAGCTGCATTGTGCTGCGTTCCAACACTGATATTTAGATACCTAGATCCTAAACAGGTAACTAAACATACTGGTGATGAAAGAAAGGGAAGGAACTGGAACGATTCACCAAATTGTGCATGAATACAGCTCTGTTTCCAAAAGAAAAAAAAAACAATAGGCAATTCCCAGTTGCATTTGGGAGACAAGACCAAGGCATTAAGAAATCTACAATCTAGAGTTGTACTATTTATTACACAGAAGACATTCACTTCCATGAAACGTTGATGTTAATCCTTACTAAATGTGCAGAAAATATAGAAGCACATCCCCTTCCAAAGAAGCAGTGTCTTTTTCTTCAGTGTAAGAAAGCTTTGTTTTGTGATGTGCCATTTTAGAATCAAAATAGATTTCATCACATCTGAGTGTGTGTATGTGTGTGCGTGCGTGCGTGTGTCTGTGTGTGTGTAAAACTGGAAGTGTTTTAAAGCAGAGAACTGATAGTCTGGCTGTAGCTAGACACAAGACAGCCAAATACTGATCAAGCCTTTCTACACAAAAGCACTGCTAATGCATCTCTGTTCCACCCTGTAACATTCTTGCTATTCCAGCAAAGGGTGTGGCCAGCTATAAGACAGGCTGGTAATGAGCTTCCCCTATATATTGACTGACTAGATTTCTAGCTTCTGCTGTTTCAATGCTCCTGTTATCCCTCTCTCTCAAACTTCTTCATCCAAGCAACATTTTGCTCTTGCTTGATGTGAGTAATGTGATTGTCAGCAACATAAACACTGTTGGTTCACTAAAATACTAATGGTGCAGTGAATATTGAGCACTTAAGGCAAAAATAAGTCAACAAAATACAACTGATGCCTTGCAGGTATGAGGCCAGTGTTTCTTAAATGTGCCCTCCAGATACCTAGGGCTTCAATTCTCATAAACTCCACACACGAATGCTGCTATGTCTGTGTGGATAATTCCAACCTTGACCCTGCTTGAATGTACAATGTTGTAGCTCTTTTCCACATTATATGGTCTTAATCCAGACTGAGCCATCAATGTCTTGGAACATAAGAACTTTGAAGGATTAAATCAAAGATATATCATGTCTAATGTTCCATTTATACAGTGGCCAACTTCATCATCTAAGATGACCACAATTTTGCTATATCTCCTCAAGTTCTTTAGCAGCTGATATTAATATTCTATATTGAAATTAATATATGTCATAACTACAACAATACTTATATTTGTTTCCTTGAAATCCATTTTTATTGTACACAGAAAAATAAATTCTGCCTCATTGTGCATAGCCAAAATGTGGGAAAGGTGTTAAAACCCAATTTCCTATGCTAGAGTTCTAATCCAGAAGTGATCAACTGTATCTCTTTTATAAGATGCTAGCCTGTGATCATAATACAAATTGATTGATTGGTATATTTTATAAGATTTTTATACAATTGCTACCATTTTTTTGAATTCTATCAATCCATCTAGGTATGTATAAAGCAGGAAAGAGTTTTTGTGGAAACTTTTTAGAACTTTTAAAATTCCGAGAAGACTTGCAATATCTTTATTTGAACTTCCTGCTCTTTCTTCTTCCTGCAGCACAATTATGTTGAAAATTGAAATCAGTCTAGTGAAGAAGAATGTGTGTGAAAATTTTCAAATACTGAAATAACTCTTAAAATCTTCTAAGACTAATTTTATTGTCTTGAATTAAACAGGTCCCTCAAATATAATTTGTATTTTAAATTATATCTTTTTGTTGGGGATATGTGGAAATTACCTGTATTGCTTTTCCCATAAAAAGAGTTGCAGTTTAATATTTAGAATACAATTAGGAACTTCCTGTGCTTTAAATATTTATTCCCTCTGAATTTTGCTGTCATACTGAGAATTTCATATATAACTGGAGATTTTTGCATACAAACTGGGAACACCAATGCCAAGTTTTTCTGGAACCTTAAAGACACTGTTTTCCCACTCTAAACTGAGAAATGATTTCTGGTCCTCTAGGAGATCCTTTGATTAGGCACGTCAATGATTGGAACAGTGCTTTTTTGTGCTGTACACTTAGCTATGCGATAAATAACCTAAACGCCCTTCAGATCTTTTGAGCTGTAATTTCTATAAAATCAAGCCATTGTGCTCCAATAGTAAAGTTCATGACAGCTGTAGTACAAAAGAAGGAGATCCCAAAGGGATCTGATGGGAATCACCTTGCCTAAGTCTTAAAGGTTATATGGTATTAAAAATGGCATGGTGGTTAGAATGCAGTATTGCTGTTTTGAGTTCAATCCTGATGGATTTGAGGTTGACTCAACCTTCCATCCTTCTGAGATTGGAAAAATGAGGACCCAGACTGTTGGGGGCAATACACTGATATTGTAATCTGTTCAGAGAATGCTGTAAAGCACTTAAAGACAATAAGACAATAAGTCTAAGTGCTATTGCTATTTAACTTTAGGATCAGAATCCACCTGTCGACTTAGTAGCTATGAATTGTGACTCACAGCCTTTAAAGGAGAATCCCTAATTTTGATGCAAATACATTGAAGCAGAATTGGGAACAATTTGACAGGAAGGGCATTGGCATTTTTTGCTGTTTAAACTGAGAAAACAAGAGAAAATTTAAAAAAAAACCCACAACAGAACACTGTCCTTTGAATACAATGGTGATGCTCCACTATTGGAAGATTTAAAGGACCAGATTGAGGACTGATCAGCATGGACAATTATATCAAAAATCAGCTTCCTTCTTTGTGGAAGAAGAAAGTGTGCCCACAAGCTGAGTTTTCTGTCCTTTATTCTCATTGTGTATTTGAAATATACATTAAAATGTGCTGGTTCAAATATTGGCTTGGGCTGCCTTCCTGCAAGCAGTTATACTTGCAAGCAGGACTCCCAGATTAGGGTATTTTCAAGTCTGCATATTTGCTTTGAAGATGATATTCCATTTTGACATCTGAAATTACAACTGTAATGAGGACTTACCTGGAAAGTACTGTGGGAAGGTTAGTTAAGAACTTTATCTAAGTCAATAGTAAATGCCATTCCCAACATGTACTGGATCTTGGATGGAAAAAAATGAGAAAAAGAATTGGTGTAGACATATAGTAGTCATGGTATAGACATATTGTGTGTCAATATATGGGATGTTTAGCATGGGATGTGTCAGAAACTTTATTTGCGGAATTGCACAAATATGAAAATACACTGCTATTGTAATGAAATTAACTGATAGCAAAGGAAATGTTTCTGATATTAATACTATAATTCTACTAGCTAAAATAACTATAAGTCCACTACCTAAAATAATTTCATTTCCTTTGTTAAGCAGCTTATGACTATTAAAACTATTTTGCAATGGTCCTCATATCTGCAAAAGTGGTTCACACTTTTAGAGCCTGAAGTCAGGCAGCAGCTACTCTGAATATCACACTTTATTTCAGAGAAAGTTTCTTAGACTGCCAAAGTTGCAGAATGGAGGCAAGCTCAGCAGGAGAAGCACACTGATATTCTGCATCTTAAAAGGAGAAGTTTCCCAACACAAATATTGCTGCCAGAATGATGTGTTGATCAAAGCTGCATTATTAACATCTTTCTCAAGGCATTCCTTAAATTGGTCAGAGGAGCGAGCTGTAAATCTCTGCAATTCCCCCTGTGCTCACAGGAAAAAGCCCAGAAGAAATAAAAAGAGAAGGAAAAAAAAACCCCACTGAGGTAGCAGGAAGAAATGCGTTAAAGGAGTTCCAATCAGACAAAATGATGCCTCCCCCGCTCCAAGGCAAAGTTGGGCGGGCATTGCTGCTGCCCAGGGCAAAGAGAAGTCATCGCCGCTTTACTTCCAGCCAAGGTTCCCGCGGGAGGTCGCGGCTGGCTTGCTCCCTCCTACTTCTCCTCTTCCTACATCCCCTCAGGCTTCTTTTGGTAAAGCGGATCTCACTGCAGTTCCAGGGCATCCCACCCTCGCCTGAGCGGTGCTGTCATCTGAAACTTCACATCTGAACGACTGCCAAACCCCTGGGACTATATAAAGGCGCTCCGCAGGCATTGGGCGACACTTGGAGAAGAAGTGGCCGCAGAAGCAGAGAAGCGCTCACATTCCAAGGGGGTCTCTGCGACTGCTCTGGCCATGCTTGCTGCCGCTCTGCACCTCCCGAGTTTTCTGCTGGCTTGCGCGCTCCTGAAGAGCTGCGTGGCATTCAAAAACGATGCAACCGAGGTCCTTTATACCCACGTTGTCAAAACTGTCCCAGCCGGCAGCCACAACAACACCATGAATCAAGCGAGGCACGGGGGCAGGCATGCAGGATTCGATCAGAGCAGTAAGTATTATGCATTCAGATGTAGCATCTTTCCTTTTTAAAAGCAGGGATGTTCACTAAGATCCTGAGTGAATAATAATAATAAGAATAATAAGCACGATCTTTTCTGATTTCCCCAGAAGGCAGACTGAGGGTCAGCTTAGCAATAGGTACAAGCGTTTACCTTTGTTTCTCTTCTCCCATGAGACCCAAGAGAGATCAGTTGTGCCACACTGAGAAAATAGCTTTATTCAAGGTTAACTCAGCGTTTTCCAAAACCTTAAGCATTAGGGGAAGCTTCAGACTAGTGTCCATCCATAGTTTGTATGTAAATATAACTGCTGGGTGCTTTTTGCTAACCACACATTTTTTGAAACAAGTATTTGTCTCTAGTTTCTTCATAAAGCTAACATTTATCTTCAGACACAGGGTTTTGGTTTTGTTCTATTGCCCCTCGCCTTTTATTATTATTTTTTAAATCCTGATTTAGCA
Organism: Pseudonaja textilis; assembly: GCF_049901715.1. Lineage (NCBI taxonomy): Eukaryota > Metazoa > Chordata > Lepidosauria > Squamata > Elapidae > Pseudonaja > Pseudonaja textilis. Next base: position 34,174,261 of record NC_142008.1, on the reverse strand, counting down.
TTTGCATCAATAAATCCTGTGTCCTTGTCAACTTAAGCAACTTTAAAATGTTTGATCTTCAACTCCCAGAATCCCACAGCCTACTTAAATTTGCCAGAGTTGAGAAACACTTATTTGGATGTGTAAACAAGCAGGTGTGCAAACATCTTGGCTCCAAGCTTTAAATATGTATGTATGCATGCATGTATGTATTTTATATAGCTGTCCATCGTCAAACAACTTTCGGCAGCTAAGTGTTTTCTCCCTACCTGCCAAGGCCCAGCACACTTTTTGGCTGTTTTTTTTTTGGCCCAGGAGAGAAGTATAAGCAACCAGAAATTCTTTTGTCTGACTTAAGCCTCATCATAGTTCTAAAAAAATGTAAAAGAAACATGCTATGGACACTTGATCTTTAAAGGAAAGTTTCATTTTTCAATGACAGAAAGGCTTAACTACTTTAAGAAAAGGTGACTGAGAGATACAGGAACTGTCATATCAATGCAAGATTACTTATTAGTTATTCACTGTCAGTAAACTGTCCCAAGAATGAAAAAAAATACTAGGAAAGCTTATCATGCAGGCAGAAATTCAAAAGAACAGTGGAGGAACAGAATTCTTCAGGTAGGAGTTAATGTGCAGAAGTTCTCTGGAAACAGTCAAGTTGGTATCTTCTTGAAAATTACTTACTATATTTGATGCCACATTTTGTCCAGTGGTGGAACATCTCTCTCTAGCTCAAGAGAAAAATGTTAAACCCAGTAAAGTCATGTTGGCACTTTATTTAAATCCAGTGCATATCTAAGTATTATTTCAGTAGGTTTCACATAGAACTTCCACACTGAATGTACCTCAAAAAACCCATGCTGATTCTCAAGGAATGACATTGATAGAAGAATCTAATTACATAAGGACTCAATCTCAACAAGTTCTAAAAATAAATTTTGCATTTTTATTTTTTTCCTCACATATAAACATAAACATCCTAGAATGTCATATCCAGGAATTTAGAGTTGTAGTTCAGTACATCAGGAAAGTTCATATCATAATCACAAAACATTGTTTCCATGATAACATTTATTTTAAGAATATGTAAGACTGAAAGATGTGTGATGAAATTCATGGTGTGCGTTCCTTTCAAAGGGATAATTATGAAAATAAGGACCAGGCTTGTTTCTATGAGGATATACATAGAGGGAAGCAGGCAGAAACATGTTTGCATTTGCTGCTATTTCAGCACCTTGGTACAATGTCAGTTGCCTTTAAAAATGAAATAACATTGCCTCAGGTTGTGCAGGGGTACTAAATTTTTAAGAGAAACAATTGCAAGCCATAGTGTAATTCTGCACTCTAAAGAAAACTATATATTAAGAACATGTTTGAAGAATATTGAATTGTAAAAATTGTCCTCAATAGAATCAAGTTTATAGGTGACATGCAAGCTTTTAATTATTATGATTAGATTCATCTCAATACAATGTATTAAACTAAACTGACGTTCAGGGTAAGCTCACAGAAAATTTAAAACTAATATCTTGGAGAAAATCCAGCTTGAACGGACATCCAGGAGTATTTTATATGAAAAGCAAGCAGATGAAAGGGAATCTTACGACATGAAGTCATTTCTGATAGCATCAGTAGCTAAGGCATGACTAACAGCAATTTCCTTAGCTTGAGAGACAACTATATATTTATACATTGTTTCTGTGGGATGGTTTCCTCCAGTCTCAGAAATCCAATTTTCCAAACCTGGGTTTTATTGGGTTATTAAAGTATACCCTGCCCTAGTATGCTCCACCATGATAAGATGGTTCAAATTTCAAGTATTTGATAAATGCATACCCAGAAGACACCAAAATGTAATAGACATATATCATATATAAGGAAAACATGATTATGCCCATCCATCAATGACATTCAGAAATATGTATTGATTGTAATAAGATTGGAATTAGCATCCTTATCCACCCTACCATTCTTCCAAAATATAGTGTAATATGAAATGGGTGATTTATGTTCTCTATCCAGTTTGAATTCTTTTCTATAGAAAAATGATACTGAAGGTACAGCATAGCTATCCAATATGTATGCAATGTGATATGTGAGAAATCATAGATTATGCTCTAAATTCTTTTGTAACTGAAGTATCTTGCAATAAGAATGATTAAGAAGAAAACAGGATAAAGACATTGTTAGTGGAACTGATATGAACCTTCTGAAATCTACATAGTAATCTAGGGTGTAACTGATGCGATATGGATGACCTTCAAAAACATTGATACTCTTGTCTGTTGCTATCTCTGATACAAAACTTTAAATAAGGATTTGTTTTGGTTTTCACAGGTCGAGTTCAAGTTGGCTGTAGGGAATTGAGATCAACAAAATATATTTCAGATGGTCAATGTACTAGTATAAACCCTTTGAAAGAGTTAGTATGTGCTGGGGAATGCCTTCCTTTGCCAGTGCTACCTAACTGGATTGGGGGAGGTTATGGATCCAAGTACTGGAGCAGAAGAAGCTCACAGGAATGGAGATGTGTCAATGACAAAACTCGCACCCAGAGGATTCAGCTGCAGTGTCAAGATGGAAGCACCAGAACCTACAAAGTAACTGTGGTTACAGCTTGTAAGTGTAAACGATACACAAGACAACACAATGAATCAAGCCATAACTTCGAAGGAGCAACTCAAGCCAAGCCAAACCAACATCATAAAGAAAGAAAAAAGAACAGTAAAACCACAATGCAATCTCCAAGTTAGAACTTAATGTATGTGGAGAGTGCATGTTCGTGTGTGTATATGTGTATGTGGGCACACACATACATATATACATACATACATACACAAAAACCCTTATTAATGACTCTCTGTTTTACAGATGTCACTACCTAACAAAAGCCCTCTGATGTTGTGGTTGCTTCTTCAGTGGGTATATACATTTGTGGCTTTGACCAAACTCAGAAGGGCATTCTTTTCTGAAGGATTTTTTAGAGGTGACCTTCATATTTTAAAGCTGGCCTATAAGCCAACAGTTTATATATGCATATCTAAATAAAGCAAATGAATATTATTGCCATGGGAAGTCAAATATTTTATACTGCAGACAGCAGCTATTCTGAATTTTTCAGGGGCACTTTTCAGATCACACATTTTCTTGGCAGCAAAGACATCTTATTTAAAATAAGTATTTTAATTATATTCATTAGAGTGAAATTAAAACATTTATTTTAAACAAGATGTCAGTTTGTTGGGATTATTTCTTCCCATAATACAACTATACGAACAAATTGGTCAACAAAAAGAAAAAAAATAAAGGAGGAAAAAAAAGAAATTTGAATAAAATGTATTTATTTGACATTGCAATTATTTAATGCATTTTAATATGCTTTCTATTTTTTAAGATGGCTGTCTGATATCTTTACCATTCTTTAGAGCAGCAAAATATTTTCCTATGATTTGTTACCAAATTAGAATATATATTTGTAGATAATGTAAATAGATATTTTAATCTTTATATTTTTTTCTTTACAAAGAAACACAGTTCAAATAAGAAATTTTAAAATGTTTTGTAAATACTTTGTAAAATACATTTTTGCAGTCCAAATATTGACTTGTCAATTTTTTTCCATTTTAATTAAAAATTCCAATAACAATGCCTTTCATTTTCTTTGGTGTAACAAAATAAGTGGTATGATAGTATGGTATATACTATAGTAACAGAGCACATGCAAAATACACTTTCTGGTAATGCAAAGCCAATGTATTGAGCTAGGTAACCAATTAGCTGATTCATACAATGTCCTGGCAATAATTTTTCTTGCATCATTTCTACATTAGGAGACTATGATGAGAGAAATGAGGAAACTAATATGAAAAATGAACATTGCCCAACAGAGAAAACTATATTGAAAGTTCATTGCACAGTCTTTTTTTGAGATGATATCCTCAATGGTAGGGAAAATTCATTAAGGGAGCTACTTCAGTGGCCTTCCAGATATATATCCGAACATATATGAAAGACAATTGTCTTTCATATATGAAAGACAATTGGCATAACAGCAAATGAATTGAAATGACTCATGGAATAATTGCATGGTCTTTAATCTGATGTTCACTATTGTATTTGTACCTCACTGGAACTGAACTCAAATATTCCTGTTTAAAAATAAAACTATTTTGTCCTGGTATCAGGTTGAGAGAGAGAGAGAGAGAGAGAGAGAGAGAGAGAGAGAGAGAGAGAGAGAGAGAGAGAGAGAGAGAGAGAGAGAGAGAGTCAAGAGAAAGACTGATCATTTTCTTGGATTCTTTGTTCAAATTCTTGGGTATGACCAACATAGTCATTTATATTCCCCTCAGCTTTACTACAAAAACCCAGCAATGTTTATTCCAATACATTTTTTGCAACATTCACCACATACACTGATTCATGAATACTCTAAATTTTTAAAAAGGAACACTGTCATTTCCACAGCTGCAAAACAGTTGTGCATCTTAGTATAAATATTACCAAAATGACTTGTATCTTAAACAATTATTTCTCTGTACAGATAGTTCTCACCTTAAAGCCATTTAGTAAACAAAGTTACAATTGCAAAAAAAAATTATGGTAGTTATTACTGGTTTTCACACTTATGACTGTTGAAGCATCCCCATGGTTACATAATCAAAACTCATATGCTTGCAACTGGCATATACTTACGTTTGCAATGTCTCAAGGTAATGTGATCACCTTATGCAAACTGATGAACAAAAGCAGGGGGAAGTTAAATGTACTTAACAATTGTGTTACTAAATTAAGAACTGCATGATTCACTTAAGAACTCTGGAAGGAAAGATTTTACAATGGGAGCAAAATTCACTTAACAAATGAAAATTTTAGGCTCAATTGTGGTCATAGGTTGTACACTACCTGTAATCCCACTTTTAATAGATTACATTTAACTGCTATTTATAGGGACCATTCTTAAAATGTATCAGAGATTGTCTAGAAATACTGTTTTCAAAAAACCTGTAAATTAATGTTTTTTGAATTTGTGTTTACCTTAATTTTCCAAATAAAATTTAAAAAATAAAAGTAATTGGCTAAAATATGTCGTTGAATTAGAATCTGGCAATAGTGTTTAGTATAAAAAATATCCAGTCAATTGCTTTGACTTCAAAAAAGTTATGTAATTTTTAATAGGTAAAAGTTTGTAAATAATATTTCAAGCCATTTATTATTTATTTCTGCCCAGTGTTTTGTTGAGCTTTTCCTTTCGTAAATAAAGTAATAGCTACAATTTCTTGTAGAGAGAGAATATGATAGATACTCTCTGTTTATCAGACCCTGACTATAATGAGCTTTTTGTGGTAGTTAAATTCATGAATATTAACAAAACCTTCATGTAAGGTTACAATAATGGAGTCCTGGAAATATGAAAGCATTTTTCTTCTTCCTTCCCTTTGTTTTCAGAGAACTAGATAGAATCCCTTCCGAGATGATTTCTATACCCCATTTTTTCCTGTGAGCTCACGTATCTTTGGCCTAATTATAGTCTAGCCAGAGCACTGGTCGCCAACGGGTGGGCCGGGGACCACTGATGGTCTGTGAGAAAATTTGGTGGTCTGCAGAGAAATGTCACCCCAAAGTACCCCCCAAAGCAATTAATCCAGGCTGCGCAGGAACACAAGACTTGTGTCGCTTGCATTGAGAACGTGAGGTAGTGAGGGGAGGGGGAAAAGGGCGGAGGGGGAGAACTTGCCCCACTTGCCTGGCCTGGTCACCGGGCAGCTTCTTTCCATTTCTTCTTCTGCTTTTGGCTGCATGCAAGGAAAGCAGCAAAAGTCTTTCTTTCTTTCCCCCAAACTCCACCAGAAATGACTCTTTGGGATCCTGCACAACAAGTCTCACAAAGACTCATTTCTGGTGGAGTTTGGGGGAGAAAAAGACTTTGGATGCTTCTGCTGCTTTCCTTGCATGAAGCCCAAAGTCTTTCTCTCTCTCTCTCTCTCTCTCTCTCTCTTTCCTTCCCTCCCCGAGAACAGAGCTGGAGACCGTATCCTGCGATCCCAAATAAAAAAATGATTGATCAGTAGGAAAATGAGGTGGGCAATTTTCTTGCAAGCTTTTTTGGGGGATTTTCCCAGGGCCTCTGGTCTGCAGGATTTAAAATTATGAGTTGGTGGTCCCTGAGGTCCAAAAAGTTGGCAACCCCTGAGCCAGAGGCTCCTTCTTATCCTACTTTCCAAGGTTATTCTCACAGTCCCTGTTATTCTCACAGTACCAACTCTACTATTGGTAGTGGTGTTGTAATTTCCTCCTACATAATATTGGGGAAAAAGTAGCAAAAAATGATAACCTTCAAGCAATCCCCATTTCACCAAGTCATGTATACCTACTGATATATATATAGAGTATATCTATTTGGATTATTACACTAGGTCAATCACATTGTTTGAAGATAGATACTACGTCACATGAAAGAGCCCCATATTGTGTTAGGAATAGGAAATGAGCCAATAGTGAAAAAGAAAGGTGAATAAGTTGTGATTAAATATCTCAAAGGGCATCTCTTGTTCACTTGCATAGTCTGGATCCAACATAGCATTTCTGTTCTTGATTTAATCTTGTGCTTGACCTCTAAATTTGGCGCAGTACCAGAATTATTTATGTCAAGAATTAGTTACTTTACCTTCTGAACCTCAGCTATATTCTGATTAAAGTATAAAAAGCATTTAAAAAGACATGTTGATGTATTAACTATATTATCTACTGTAAAATAATAGCTTTCATCTGATACATTTTTCATTTGCTGAATAAAATATCTGAATATTTGAATGGGTGGGTGTATGGTTTCATAATGTTAACATCTATCTGCAGTTATAAAGAGTCATGATAAGGCTGCTGTGCAGTTTAAAAATAGAAAATGTACATTGAAAAGTATTAGTTACATTTAAAGAAAGGAATAATTACTCTGGTTAAAAATCCATATTAAAATGAAATTAGAAAGTAAAGCTGAAAGAACAAGGTTATTCCTATTAGTAAACTGTTGATAAAAATGTCCTCTGATAAGTATTGAAAAAAATGTATTCTCCTGTGGTACAGAAGTTAATTTGATAGCACCATGAAATACAAATATACAGTTATTTGAACGATACATTAGGAAGGTATGAAAATGTTGTTCATTTAAAACACTATTTTCATGGTATTTTGTTACAACAAAAATTAGGAGTTTTGTTTTCTTCTGTTCTGTTTCCTTAAAATAATAATAATCATACTGACAAAAATTGCAACATCTAAAACTCCTTCATTTTCAATGATCTAGCAATCTTGAAATGTCAAATGAAGTTCAGTACAGGTAGTAGAATAATGCTGACTTTTAAAATAATGCCCTTGGAAATACCTAAAACGTTTCAGCTTCATAAATAATTATCATTTCTTTAAATTTGATCTTTGCATCCTTCCTTAAAGAGTGCCATGTTAATTATGTGTGAGTTCAACACATTCCACTCTGGAATTTTTGTGCCTAATGTGCTAACTTGGAAGGTTTCAAGAACTCAGAAGAATTGGTAAGTGCTGAGAAACATTCTCTTTTCATGATGCATTTCCTTTCCTGCAGGCCAGGCAAGAAAGCTTTGATTTTAATTTTACTGACATACTTATAAATGTAGCTTCAGGTTAAAACTTAAATTTGTCTGCAGATTTATGAGCCAGGCAGACATTCTGTCACGGGCCTTGTTCCTTTTGCTTCGGCATTACCCTTGCAACTAAACCTGCCTGAGTGTTTTCCTGAAAGGCAGCCAACTTTTCAAATAATTTAGTATTTCTACTTTGCTTTGTAGCCCAACCATCCTCATTACATCTGTAAGCAGCCATGATTCTATGCAGACTTACTAGGGAGTCATTCATCCATCCATCCATAATTTATTTGCTACCCAACTCTGTGAACAGTAAACTGTTTCATACACAGTGGATCTTAGCTTTGAGGGAAAAAAGTACAATAGGAATGTATTACCCATCTTTTTTTCCTTCCTAAATTCAAAGATATTTCCTATTTATATATAAATACAAAATTATATTTTCTGTGAACAAAATAATTACCTTGAATACATAATGCCATGTACAAATAGCATTTTATAAATGTGCCTGCTTCAATCCTGCTCTCAATTTGTTATTAACATATTTTCAAAATAAAAACAGATGGAACACAAGGCAGTATAGCTTTCATTGTTATTAAAATGCTTTTATGCTTCTCGCTTTCAAGTTTTTAAAATGAAAAGCAAAGAATATCCAGAATTTGAATGATTACATTGTGAAATGTACAATGCAATTGGGGATACCTATGCATATTGAATGCATGCATATTTTGCACTATAAATCTGGATTTATAGCACTGAATTGTAAGTGCTTACAGATACCAGATATAAGAAGTACATATAAATTGTTTCACAAATTATTCCCTTATCTGTCAAAAGTCATAAGTTGAATCCTGCCTTAGGTGTGGTGCATCCTGAGATACTTGCAAATGCTACTGCTAATTTTTACTTTAAAAAGCACTGCCACCACATCAATGTAGAACTTGGTGTAATTAGACCTATGTAGTTTAGATATTACAACATTTCTAAGCTAAGGAAAGATTTAGCACAAGAATGCCTTAAGCCTTAAAATTTAGAGTTAAAATTTATGTATACCTACAACCATGTATATCATTTGCCCAGGTTTTCTTGAACCGTAATTTGTGGCCTAATCTACAATTAATTTGATTCAAACTTTGCAGTAAGCATAGTATTAAAATATATTATCAGAAAGCTCCATTATTATTTACTGTAATAATAATGTGTAGAACAGCTTTTGTTTTTTCTACTGTCCTTGCTTGCATTACTATATTATTGTAGATCATAGTTTATATTTGTACAGCAACTATTTATATTTTGATACTTCCAGCGTATCAGGATGTCTGCATGGGACAGGGATACGTAAAAATCAAAGTTAGCAACTATAACAGTGCACCGAAGCCTTTTTGGGGGGAAGGGCATGCTGGGATGGGGGTTTGATTACAGCGACTGTCTTGATGTCCCCGATAGAGTTACTGTTTTCCCCCTTTAATAGAAATGTTTTCTGGTATTAAATATATGAAAGTGACAGAACAACACAGAAAGTTGACTAATTAAGGCATAGTTATCTGGATGTCCTAAAATTGAGAAAGCATAATTGAATGCTAAAACTTATATCTAAAACAATTCCTTTTCTTCTAAAGATTATGTTATGTTCATTTTGGGCCTTTGAGTCTCTTAACGGTCATAACACTTCAACAATATTTGCCATACAAAATATCTACTAAATATGATGGAGACTGTAAGAAAACACATAGAGAACTCATTATTATGAATAAAAGGATTATTCCCAAAACAAACAAAAGCAATGCAAATATTTCTGCAGTTTACAAACCCCTCTTTCCATACCCGTTTGTTCTGTCTGGAGAAAGGTTGATAAAAAAAATAGAATACAATCTACCAATGATGGTAATGTACATGACACAAGGTACAATTTTATTCTTTAAAAAAAATCCACATACAGCTATATATATGTGGATTTACTGTGGTGGTAAATGAACTAGAGCTATATAAAATTCATTCGCTGGGATGGTTGCTTGGTCACAAATCTAGCTATTAATCAGAAATAAAACATCTTATTTTCTTATTAAATTTCAACAGCACTCATCTTGCCTAAGTAATTCTTAGGAGTCATAGGATATCAGAGACTGATTTGGTAAGTTAATCTATATTTAGCAAATATATCTATATTTGTTAATATTATTTATCTAAACTGTATCATAGCCATAGCCAACATTTGGAGCTTGTGCTTGAGGAAAAAAATGCTAGGAAGAAAAAAATAAATAAAAAGGGAGAAGGAAGAAATGAAAGAAAAAGAGAATTAAAAAAACACAGGTGACAAAAATGGGGAAGTATTCACACATAATGTAAACCAAACTGCAATATCATTCAATATGTCCCCTCAATGTGAACCAGTATTTTATAATAATTCAGAAAACTAAATTGCAAATTTGTTTTGAAAAAAATCCCTAATTACAATGCTGTTTGAAGAAATTGAAAGTACCAGTTCTGGAGGAGAGCTTTGAAATAAATGGTATATTAATTAATAGCAACAGCACTTAGATACTGCTCCACAGTACAGCCCTCTTTACAGTCAGCATATTGTCCACAACAACCTGGGACCTCATATTACCGACCTCGGAAGGATGGAAGGCTGAGTCAATCTTCAGCTGGTGAGAATCGAACAGATGAACTGCTGGCACCCAGCAGTCAGCAGAAGTAGCCTGCAGAAAGTTTAAATAAGCTTGGAAAAAAGCTTTAATATTTATTTTTATATTGTATCTTTGGAAAATTAATGGTATTTTGCTCATTGAGTAAAAACTGCTACATATTTTACCAATTACTGGCAAGGAGATTTGTTCTGCTTACAATCAGAGGAATTTAGTAAAATTCATGCTTTTCTAACTGGATGCTATCTTAAGTTTATCATAAATCAGGAATTCACAAACACAATCAATATTAATTACCTAATTTCATGATGTTATTTAATAATTGTTATAGTAATTTATCATTTTTTTAACCTTTCACTTTTGTTGTCATATATTTTGACATACATTTTGACCTTTGACATACAATTTTTTGTCAGTATGTAAATTACATTTTTCCTAGAAAAATGCTAGAATAAATTATGTTCAAAAAGGAGGCATATATTAGACCTGGCTTCTTCCACACATATCTCTTTCAACATCTAAATATTTTCAAAATGTCTCCAAGAAATTATGTAGTTACATTCACCAAGGCTTGCTCATGGTTATCATTGAAGTACTTAAAAAAAAAAACCCTTTAAATTCCTTCCTTCACCTTTTTTTTTGGTTCTTAGCGTTTTTCCTGCAGGTATAAATGCTGATCCATTAGTTGTGGCAAGAATTCACCAAGAGACTTGTTGACTGAGCCTGATGTTATAGGATGACAGAAAGTAACTGGCCCAAAGTCATCCAGCTTTCATGCCTAAATTCTACCACGATTTCTAAAATATAGACAGCTGCTTATAAACAATGTAAAGATCTATAGGCAAAAGAAGAAAGGGATGGTATAAAATGAGGTGGCTGAATGGAGTCACTGAAGCAGTTGGCGTGAACTTAAATGGATTCCAGGGAATGGTAGAGGACAGGAAGGCTTGGAAGAACATTGTCCATGGGGTCGTGATGCATTGGACATGACTTTGCAACTAACCACAATAAAGATGTATATATAAGGATGCCAGCTTATAAATATGGTATTTCCAGAGGGAAAAAACTGCCAAACTTGAAAGTGGGCATATGGAGTGCTTTAGAAGTACTCCCTGTTCTCAAAACAATGTCCCCCAAATTCTGAGGAAATACTAAGTTTAGCAACATGGTATCACGGGCACCAATCTACCAACAGATGGTGCCCATCAGAATCTGCATTACTCATTTTTAATTTTTCAAAATTTTGTTTAGTTTAGTTTACTTTATTGTCATTGCACCATCTTCACTGCACATCATGACCATGAAAATAAACACAAACACGCATCCTTCACCCTCCACACATTGAATCAGAAAAACCCTGACACAGCACTGGTGCTGTACAGTGTGATACAGTAGAATTCAAGAGAGCTACTGCCCTGGGATAGAAGCTGTTTTTCAGCCTATTTGTCCTTGTTTTTATTATTCTGTACCGCCTGCCAGATGGTAATAGTTAAAAAAAAGGGTGCCCAGGATGAGATGGATCTTTGAGAATGTTTTGAACTTTCTTAAGGCAGCGGGAACTATAAAGTTCTTCCAAAGAGGGGAGAGGGCAACCAATGATCTTCTGGGCGATGAAATTAACCCTCTGGAGTGCTATATTTTAATATTTCAATTAAGAAAAATAGAAAGCATACAAATCATTATATTCTAAAGTGGCTGTCAGCATTCTTAAGCTTTCAAGAAGATATCAAGCATTCTCAGAAGAATAAATCCTAAACATGTAGCCACCAGTATAAATTACTTTCATCTATATTTATAGAAAGTATGCTTTAACGTATACCTCATGGTAGAGAATACAACAGTTAATATTTAAGATAAGATTTTGAGACAAGAGGCGAGAATGGGACTCTCTTTGAACCTATTGGGTTTTTAAAAAGCCTTTTTCTAGCCAATACACTATACATGCATGAATAAAAACATTGGAAAGGGACATCATAATCCAACCAGACAGAAAGCAGCTACAGTCTTAACCCAGCAGCGAGACTAGAAGCTTTTGCTTCTCCAATCAATGGCTTTCCATCTGAGTAGGAAGCGCAACGCGTGCGCAGTGGGTAAAATAGTTCCCCCCTTCTCTTCCGCCCGTTCTTCGGCTTCCCTTCCACTTCCGAAAGGTCCTTTAAAGGGCCAGCAAAGGTTTAAAGAAACGATTTAAAAATGGAGACTAAAATCAATTGTCCCATGAGAATGTCGGGTGATTAAAACCGGCGACTCTTCCGACTCACAGAAAGGCTGCGTTTCAAATCCAAGGCAAAGCAATTGAGCACAGCTTGTTGCAAGTCGTTTCTGAGCTAGAAGCACATAATGGAGCCGCCGGGGGCTGGAGTCGGAAAAACGGCTGAGTTAGAAGAGGCAGGGGAGATCGGACTCTGCCGGCGATCACCGCCAGTATCGGTAGCAGCGGTACTACCTGCCGGAGGAAGCGGGGAAAGACTGGGTGGCAGCACCCCAAAGCAGTTTTGTCCAATGCTGGGGAGGCCACTCATTAGCTATACCGTGCGGGCGATAGAAAGGTAAAGCTTTTGTACTGTTGCTTCATCCTTCCGTCCCAAACACACCGGTATCACCCAGCATCTCATTCCCATGTGCTTATGAGGAGAAAAGATGCGTGGCGTGCCAAGTCCTTCCAAGGGCTGTTTCGTTCTACGCATGCGCGCAAAGGGGATCAGTGCACAGCGAGTTTTGGAAAGCTCATAGATAGCACTAAGAGCAGCTTGGCCCAGAAATGGAGCGTTTGGGAGGCTGCTGTTAAGCGCGGTGGGACGCATGGCAAAAGAAAAGAGTAGGGATGGAGTTCACATGTGCAGCTCTGAGCTTCTCATGATGTACCTAAAGCGAGGCTGTGTGCTTCTGAGTAATAAGTTTCATTGGCTGTATTTCTGGCGTGCCCCCCCTTTCTTCGTGACTTGGTGTGCTTTCGAGTCTATATTGCTTCCTTCCTGGGATTGAGAAACAGTGAGTAGTCTAGGTCATTCAGTTTCCTTTGCACCTAAGAAGTCACAGAGTCTTTCGCTTCCGACTTGGTTCATTAACCACATTAGTGTTTCTCAAACTCGATAACTTTTAAGATGTCTGGGCGATTCCCATGAATTGATGTATGATCATGCCATATGTACTACTGTATTCTGGATCCTGAATGGTCTTTTAAATATCACCTGCGTACATTCAAATTGTATGAATAAAGCAGAGATAGCAGTTCACGTACACACATCTACAAAATGATAATCTAGGGGTATCTATCTCTTGCAATATGTTTAATGATAAGGTTACTTCAGTTGTGTAGTTTGACACTTAGACTAACTTTATTATTAATTTGAAAGTACACTAATCAGCATACATTAAAATAAAATTTCATTGCATACAGCTATCAAAGGATCACCACCTCCAATATATATTACACAAAACAAATAATAAATAAATACAAAAATATGCATATACCCACATATATGACATGGAGAAAACAGGCTAGTTTAAGAAAAACTAATCTTGCGAAAGTTTGGGGTAATTTTAAGACTAAATTATTTATTGAGTTGGGTAACGCTTAGGGTAATTATTTTTACTGATACAATTAGAGCTAGGTTTCCTTGAGTTCTGGTTACATTTGTTTCAATAATTAGCTTTAGAATGAGTTTTTAGATACCCATATAGTGTTGATCTTTATTTTATGTGAAGGTGATCTGCTTACATATCTTTTAAGGTACAAAAATTATATTGGCATTAGAGTGCAATTTGGATTATGATGGGCTCCCATAAAGTCTGTACTTACATTTAATGCAATTATATGCTTTTCAATAAATTTTCAATAGCAGTGGAACTACATTTGTGTTATATTGGTAGAAATTACTTGAGTTGTTATTAATCTTACTGTATGACGGTAACTTTGTCGCTTGTATCGATTTACGATTTATATTGACTGTTTCCTAATATGATTTGATTGTTTATTGTACCCTATGACTATTATTAAGTGATGTACCTTATCTTGATTCTTAACGAATTCTTAACCTTGATTCTTAACGAATATACCTTTTCTTTATGTATACTGAGAGTATTTACACCGACAAATCCCTTGTGTTTCCAATCATACTTGGCCAATAAACATTATTCTATTCTATTCTATTCTATTCTATTCTATTCTATTCTATTCTAATCTTCATGATTCTTTGCCAAGGTAAATTTTAAAGTAAGAACACTAAGGTAACCTTTAGTGTAAATTGACATTACAATTTACTAAGCTTAATTTTACATTCATGTCAATTTTACATTCATGTAAAATTGACATGAATGTAAAATTAAGCTTAGATAGGTTTTCTTGAAGTCCAAGATTGTATTTAATGGGAAGGATATGTTTTGGATGAGTTATTACGGTTAGTGATAATCTTATATTCATGTTATAATACAATTGTCTGCTGGATTAACTTTTACATTTACAAAATCTCTATTAGTGGTGACTTAGTTTGGCATAATCATTAGTTTTAATTGAACTTTTATGATAGAAGTATGTTGGGGAATTTTTGAATCAATTGTTCAAGCATTCAGGGAAAGGTAGGGTTAGGATTTGACTACTTTGAGGTCTAAGGTTTAATCTGATATCAGATTACTTTTGTATGAATTTTTATGGTTAGTGTAGTTTAATTATGTTACAGCAGTGAAGATTGGTGAACTGATTTTTTTCTCATTTTTGCTGGTCCTACTTTGATAGGAACTTTGGCGCCATTATTATTTATAATAAATTATTATAATAAATTATTTATTACAAATACTGGTGCTGACTTTCTGGATTATTTGTACAAGAATATCATATTATTTAAAATTTAGTCAATTTACACTCAGTTTAATAGTGCAATTAGGCAATTGGTTTTATTCATATTAAAATGTATTTGTGAAAAAAAAAGTTCCTTTATTCCATTAACAACAACAAAAACATTTGGCACTTTTCCATAAAAGAAAGCATATATGCTGACCAGTATACATATAACTAATTTTCATAAATTAATAAATAATGATCAGCCCAAGATACATCATAAACATTTACACACTTGTTTTTTGAGAAGGCTCTCTACACCAATATAGTGAATAAACATTTCACGTAGGCAGATAAGAATGGGTTTTGATTAGCTAGAAGTTAAGATGATCATTCCAAATTATTAGGATATTATTTATTTATTTGATATATTTTATCCTGTTGTTATTTGTGTATTTTGCTTGTTTATAGTTTCCCTCTTAAAGCTCTCCATAAGAACTTTACCCGATTTAGCTCTTACTTTGTGAAAGTTATATTTAGAGTCTTATATCTTCAAAAGGACTGCCAATTCATTTTTGGCAGGATTTTTTTATGAAGCTGGAGATAGTTTCATTGTAATATTCGCTGCAGAATTATCCATAGTTTTATTATTTGTTTACATTGATTATTAGGAAATGTCTCAAATTATTAAATTGATTAACAATAATATACTGTACATTGCATTTAATGTTGATTTATTATGTTGTGGTTAGCCTTAAAGTATTAGTATTACTTGTATTTTTCTCCCTTTGGTTTCTGAATATAGAATTATAGTTTTAAATTTTTATTATATTATATACTGTTAGGATGTTAAATTTCTGTTTTGTTTTCAACCCCTTTCTATGCTTGCAGGGGATGAAAAAAGACATTAAAACATGGGATCCAACATTCCCTCAGCCTTTTTGTTATACCTTTTTGATATGTGTATGATCCACTCAACTGCAAACTTCAGTGAAAATGTGGCATTTTAGCATCTGTTCCATGCAGTTCTTTAATTGAGACTTCAGGTTTGTTATGTATTTCGATTTTGAGAATTTCTCATAGTGGATTATTTTAAACAGGATGTTTTATTTTTGAGTTTTCCTTAAAACCATCTTGATTAAAGATAATCCAAACTAATAGATCATTTGAAATTAAAAAAAAAAAAAAACAGGATAAGTTTGGAACTTCACATTTAATGGACCAGGCCTGGTGAAGAAAAATAGAAGAAAATGGTTCTAAATGAAGTTTCCTGTTGTGCATGTTGAACAAAATAGCCTGGTTCTGGGAAGGAGGGGACCCTAAAATCTTTTATATATTTTGTGTGATGGAATGTGGGAAACAATATGGGTTTGTATTTGTTCCAAGCATATAATTGAAAGAATAAGCATGAAATAATATTGGCTTGGGATAAATAATTTATTTTTCTGTCGTGCGTTAGTGTGACTCATTATGTTAGTACTGCATCCAGCACTGCACTCGCTGAATTAAATATTGCTCAATTTCATTTAATTTTGATCAAGATCTGCAGATTTTTAAGTTAATAAGCTCTTCTGGAACTATAAGAACAAATGAAAATCAAAATGATTTAAGTGGCCTACTGAACCAATAAGAAGGTAAAGTGAATTACCCACTGACTTATTTTCTAAGCCTATCTGAGAACTTTATGAAGCACAGAGTTCATGTTAAAAATATAGATTGTGCTGAGTCAGTAAATGTAGGACCCAGATTGTTGGGGACAGTATGCTGACTCTGTAAACTCCTTAGAGAGGGCTGCAAAACACAATGAAACGGTATATAAATCTGTTATTGCTATTAAGGTCAGTTCTTTGCTTTGTAGTATGTTAACTTTGCAATAACTTTTTAAAAAATTTAAACAGATTTTAAAAAAACAATGAAGTTTGGTGAGACAAAACTTCACATTCACTAAGACCTTGGCAGTCACATTTACTCTCAAGCACCATGTTATCAATTTTGATTTTAAATTCCCCTACATTGAATAACATTTATGAACGTTTTTGATGCTGATCAGTTTTGTTTTATTATACTTTGTCAATAGAACTGGTTATATGGAGTAAATAGGCATGTAAATGGAAATTTTGCATTTAACCAGGCTGAATAGGATACTTTATATTGCTATATAAAATGCCTTGTTTGGGAAAAATGGTTCATTCATTTCTTTACTGTATTTATCATGGGCTAAAATAGCTTGTTAGGAGAATAGATAGCAACAAAATAATTGTGCTCAATAACTTGGAAAACAATGGATAGCTGGAGAGTATTAATATACGAAGTAGTTGGTCTGACTTATTCACTTAAATAAGTTGACATCTGTAGGCAATCCACTTATAAATAGGAAGTGTAATCAAGCCTTCCATCCATATGATGGCAATATCAGTAAGAGCATGGGCAATCCCTTTATGTTATCCCATTGTCAAATTCCATGTATTATCAATGTAGTTCAAGTAAAGATTATCCTCTCAAAATATTTTCTTCCGTTGCACAATCACATTTATATAATCCACTATTTTATTTGAAATGTAATAAGTGTAGGGCATTGTAAAAACAATTTAAAGAAGTATTATACCTATTACATCTCCAAGAAAATGCTGTCTTAGACATTTCTAGACAGGCACAATACAATCTAATACATTCTAAGCATTTTTCATTTGTAATTTCATCTATTGACAGTATTGCTACAGGAGTTAAAATATTTTCCCATTGTCTAGGTCCGTGATGGTGAACCTATTGTCACTTCTGGGTTCTGGTGCATGCATGTGCACTGGCCAGCTGGTCTTTGCATGTGCGGGAGCACCGGAAACCAGAAGAGCAGCTCCCTGGCACACATGTGTGCACTGGGAAGCTGAGCTTCCGGTTTCCAGTGCGCACATGCATGACAGCCAGCTGAACTTTGCACATACATGCATGGTTTCTGGCATGCATGCACACGCAAAGATCAACTGGCTGGCACATGTGTGCGCACTAGAAACCAAAAGACCAGGTAGCTGGTGCTCCTGCGCGCACTGGAAACCAGAAGCTTTAACCCCACGAGTGTGCCGGGGAGCTGCTCTTCCAGTTTCCAGTGCTCCCCTGTACATGTGTGCTTCAGTTTCAGCACTTGGTGCACTAGGTTCGCTAACTCTGGTCTAGACAATATAAAAATCTTTAATTCTTTATTCCATTTCTTAACTTCCGAATTTCAAATTAATTGATTGGTAAAACTATAAAAATAAATAATAGGATTTTTAGATTTAAAATAGTTTTAAAAAGTTAACCAATTGTTTTAGTATCTATGGGGTCTTAGAAATTGAAAATGCTGCTGGTCCAAACAATATTGTTAACTTTGTAGATGTAAAAATTACCACTGAGTTACATCTACTAGATGAAGCAGCTGATCCACAACCTAAACCATAACAGAGCCTGGTCACTACAGTAGCAAATGGGAATAGCTGTTAAGTGAGTAAGCCTTTCTTAACAACCCCCATCCCCTACTTTCCCTAATGCAATCGGTAAACAAATATGTGGGTAGTTGAGTGGGGTGCAAGATGCCTTATGGGTGAGTGAGGCCTATCATCCAGCTGGGTCCATAAAGAAAGTAGACCAGCAGAAAAAGCTTTACAAACAAAACAAAACAGAAACAATTTATCAGGGAGATTAGGAGCCAGCACCTAATCTAGCAGAGCTAGATTAGGTGCCAGCACCAAGTTCCAATGCCACCGAAACTTCCAAAAAAGTGACTAATAAGCCAGGCATGTGGACTGGGCCTTTGCCCCCAATTAGCTGGCTTTTGGGATACTGTAAATGTCACCTGGCTCTTGTTTAATACTGTTTAATACTTATTATACGTAAAGTTGTTCTTCATGGATATTACAACAAATGATAAGCTAAGACTTTCTAACCCTCCCTGTCTGCCAGGGTATAACTTCAATGCAAAACTATCTCAAATCTAATTATATTTTTAATGATTAATTTTTTAATTGCAGACCAATTTCTTTTCAGTCATTTTTTTCTGTTGGCTATATTTGACAGTTTACTAAGATTAAATATTCACATTTTTGTAGGATACAGCATGCTCAACTTTTTAAAGAAAAGTGACATTTGGAAAACATGAATTACACATTTTCTGCAAATTTTAGTAAAAGTTGTCAAGCTTAAGAATTTTTTTTCTCAGAGAATAAACAAGTTGTGATATATTTTTAAGTATTAGTGATTAAAATATGCTTAGAATAATTTTAAACTGCTCTTTATTTCCAATTGTTTTAATAAAAATAAGGTTGGACTTCTATTACATCCTGCAATAGTGAAAATCAAAGGCTTTGAGTAATGTTTTTGTTTTTCCACATGGACTGCTTGAATTTTTTTTCACAATTTGGCGCACCATTTAATTAAAGTGTATTATTCAGATTTTAATAAATGTACTTTTCTAATGTAGTGAATGGACATGATTTGATCATAGGATGAATTGGTTCAAGGAGGGCTATTTGAAGTGATTCAAGGGAAACTGAGAAAGTGTCTATAGACCCCTCATTACCTGGACATGATTTGTTTCAATGCTTCCCCTCAGGATGCCAGTATAGGGCAATGCATGCCAGAAATCTAGACACTAGGACAGTTTTTTTTCTCTTGTGCCTTCACTCTGCTGAACACCTAATCCTTATTGTATTGTTTTATGCCTGTATATTTACTCATGTTATATGACATTATTATTATTATTATTATTATTATTATTATTATTATTATTATTATTATTATTATTATTATTATTATTATTAGTGCAGTAGTATGATTATTATTACTCTGTTGCTCTGCTGTACATTGGGCAGTTCTTCTACACTGGAGATAAATTCCTTGTGTGTCTAATCACATTTGGCCAAATAAAATATTCTATTTAGATAACATCAGTTTGTGAAGTTGGATATAATGTTTGTCAGCTTTAGCTTCAAGTCAGTTCCAACATTCTTAGTTCCACATACAGGATGATGCTTTCAGCTTTTCTGCTGACCATGTCAGTAAAATTGACAAGAACAGCATGTTTTGTGCATTGTGCTACTTGCATTAGTACAAATAGTGCACAAACACAAAGTTTGTGAAAGAATGGGGTATACTGTATTTCAATCTCCTTTTCAAATTCAAAGTTTTAGTAATTAAAAAAACCCTACAGTTCTTTCTTTACTCAGTTGTGATCTGAGAACATGTATAGTTGCATGATAAAATGTTACTAAGGTATTTTTAATGTGTATTTTATGCCAGTAGAATATTTATCTTCACATTTTAAAATATCCTTTTGTATTAGAGTTTGAATATATAAGTCTTGAGTATGCTTTTAATATGAAAATATTAAAAAGATTGCATTAGGAAAATTTGAATTATTTGGTTAGGTCCAGATTTGAATGGAATTTGAGTCTCTAGATCCTAAGCCAATACCTTAATGTAGGCTTTAAATTTAAACTTTATCTTTGCCTTGCAACTTCTTTAACTAACAATCTCATGGAAAACTCACAAGATGAATCCTAAATCTGCAATTAGAAAACAGAGATTATATGTCTATCAAAATTAGTAAAACATAAGTTAGTCATGACTATAAGAGGTTTTTCTATTCTAGTCATAGTCTTACGATATTATTAAGACTGCAATTTCATATTCACTGAATATATATTATGTATTATACAGTAAACATTTGTCCTGTTTCTTTATAAAGTATTATGGTTAAAAATAACCTACGTACCTATAAATATATAGCCAAAATTTTGGAAGCTATTTATTTTATACTATATATTTATTTCCAAATAGAACAAAGTCCCAGGAGCATTAAGTCCCAGGAAGTTTTAGACATATTATTTTCTTCAATTTCTTACAGAATCAACTGGATTTCTGATGTTGTGGTTGTGGTCTCTCCAGAGAATATTGAAATAATGAAATCTATTATTAGAAAATATGGCCATGAGCGAACAACAGTAGTGGAAGGAGGACTAACCCGTCACAGATCTATTTTCAATGGATTGAAAGTATTTGTAAAAGGCAATACATTCTGTGTTCCACTCCAGAAACCAGAAATAATAGTAATCCATGATGCTGTCAGACCATTTGTTGAGGAGGATATTCTTTTTAAAGTGGTTATGGCTGCAAAAGACCATGGGGTAAGTATTATAAAAGATCTATTAAGTAAGTATTATAAAAGATCTGTTGCAAAGCAATATGCAGTTAGTCTTTTCCTCTCCATTAATATGCATAACTAAGAATTATTAATTAAGATTAAAAAAAATACACAAGGTACAAGAGTTATGTACCCATGGCAGAGGTGGTATTCAGCAGGTTCTGACCAGTTCTGGAGAACCGGTAGCGGAAATTTTGAGTAGTTCGGAGAACCGGTAGTGGAAATTTTGAGTAGTTTGGAATACCACCTCTGATTGTCCCTGACCCCATCTCTTCTCTGCCTCCTGAGTCCCAGCTGATCGGCTGGGTCTTCTTTTGTTGCCCTCACAGGAGAATGGAGCTGGAAAGCAGGTTAGTGGGGTGGGGAGAGAATGAGGATTTTGTAGTATCCTTTCTCTGGCGCGGAGTGGGAATGGAGATTTTTCAGTATCCTTCCCTGTCACGTCCACCAAGCCATGCCATGCCCACCAAGCCACGCCCACAGAACTGGTAGTAAAAAAAATTGAATCCCATCACTGACCCATGGCAACTTGTAATTTATTTTTCTTGAAAGGATAAGAGTGTCAAGTACAAAATGGGCACATTGCTTTTAGAAATGAATGGATTTTAATTGCAGTTTGTAGTAAATCATTGTGCTGGCTTTGTAACCTTTGACTGTTAGCCATCTGAAAATATAATTAACTTCAGTAAAATATATTTTAAAACAATTAAGGGTTTAAGTCACACTTAGCAAAATGTTTTATTGGTTATCAGAGTCCATCTCAATCTTTCATAAATAAAGATTGTTTAATGTTCTATAATTTAAATGGTTAAACCAAATGAGATACCGAATATTGAACTTGAATATTTTAATAGGATAACTTAAATAAGAAATGCTTTACTTTGGTAAATTTCTTTAATTTATTAAACAAAGAATCAAGAGTATGTTATAGATGTCAGAAATAATTAACATAAACAGACATAATTGAAATAGTTTTACAAATAATATTAGCCATATTGATTTTTACATAATCTGTTGCATTTTCACCTAGTACATCAGAACATTTTAAATATTTATCCCAAATTATTTAGTAAAATCTCTTCTGTATGAGGAATAATTTTTTTGTTACACTGCTGTAAGTAAGACACCAAAAGCTAGGCTTGTGTGTGTGTGGGAGGGGGCAGCTAAGCAGAGGAGAAAATGAAAGAAGCATTTGATGGTTTCAGAGTAAAAAGAATAAAATAACATGATCAGCATAAACTAAAAGAGAAACACTTATGATCTTGTAACAAGTTAAAGAACCATTTTATAAATAAGAATAGATGAAGATGTACCGTGTTATTGGTAAAAAGAATTATTTAATCAGTCATCTGAGTAAATGATAGAATATACTGTCATGTCGTCTAAGATTCTAGCAAAAAATCATTGAAAGCAAATATAAATTTAAAGTTCCTGTTTTAACTTTAATATTTTAGGGTTGTGATAATGGGATTTTAAAATATATTCATCTCCAGAATGAATTTAGAAGATTTTTGGTTTAAATTTCTTAACCAGTTCTGTGGTCATGACCTAATTTGTGGGTGTGGCTTGGAGGTCATGTGGCTGGCTGGGCGTGGCTTGTATGTAAATACCATAAATATTTACATACATACAATATTTACATCCATCCATAAAAAAGCAACTTTTACCCAAAATCAGGCAAAGGAGGCAGGCAGATTGAGTTGCGTGGAGAATCACAGATTCACTCACAGATCTATCTTTCTGCAATCTGCTGCCTGAATCATCATTGAAAAATAGAAGCTTCAGTCTTAAGGAAGGTTCAGCTCTGCTCTCAGGCCACTTCTCCCCCCTCCAAACCCCTGAATGCAATCCCTGACTGGGCTTCGGGGAAGCTTCCTGGGTGAAGGCAAAGCAGTAGAACAGTGATTTAGATTAGCTAGAAAACAAGAAATCTGATGATTTCCTGCTTTCTGGTAATCTAAATTGTGTGGCACAGCTGATAATCGGAAAACTGATCTTCGGGAGAAAAAAAAAAGGAAAAATAGCAACTTACCAAAAATTAGCGAAGGCACAATGCAGGCAAGTTAGATGGCACGCATATGAGATAAAGAATGACTGGGCGGAGTGGGGAGAGGCGGGTGGGAAGGGATGGGCCAGCCAGTGTTGCAATTTGCCATTTCTCCAAACTACGCAGAATAGTAATACCTGGTTCTATAGAACTGGTCCGAACTGGTAGAATCCCATCTCTGTTTATGCGGTTCTTGATTAAGTGAAATTTGTGTTTTATTTTTTTTCTGAAAATAGACAAAAACAACAACAACTTGTATTTATGGGTTTAATGATTGGAAAGGAAAGAACTGAAAAAGGAGAGACCCATGAAGTAAACTTAGTTTGAGATGATAAAATATAAATGCATTTATAATTGCTATAAAAAGATTGGAAACCTCTAACATTTAATCTTTTTACCATATATTCAAAATGGACAGTGATTAAGATATACGTACATATATGTATATGTATACACACATGTATAATATGTATATATAGTTGTGTATACAGGTAGTCCTCAACTTACAATAGTTCATTAGTAACCGTTCAAAATTGCAAAAAAAAGTGACTTATGACCAGTTTTCATAGTTATGCAGTCCCATGGTCACATGATCAAAATTCAGATGCTTGGCAACTGATTCATATTTATGACGGTTTCCTGGGATCATGTGATCATCTTTTGTTACCTTCTGACAAGGACAATTGATAAACCAGATTCACTTAACAACTCTAGCAAGAAATGTCATAAAATCTCATAAAATTCACCAAATGTCTCACTTAGCAACACACACACACACACACACACACACACACACACACACACACACTCTGAGAGTGGGCAACAGAATTTCCTTTTAAATATTTACCAGTGTGCACACAGTAAAAAATGACAATAAAGGATATCTATCTATATTTCATTTCTATTTGCTGAGCACTTTTCTTTTTCTTAATTTTCATTTTATTTTAGATTTGTATTATTTTGGCTTGTAAAATCTTTCTCAATAAAACTATTATTAAAA
This sequence comes from Pseudonaja textilis, assembly GCF_049901715.1. NCBI lineage: Eukaryota > Metazoa > Chordata > Lepidosauria > Squamata > Elapidae > Pseudonaja > Pseudonaja textilis. The sequence continues at coordinate 34,150,028 of NC_142008.1, read as the reverse complement.
AAAACAAAGGAAAACAATAGGAGCACATCTAAATTCAGTTTTTTACATCTTGTTTTTAATGAGAAGCATATTCATTCTTCTTGAAATAAGGAATGGAATAATCGGAGTGATGGCTAACCTTTTGGACACCAAGTGCCCAAAGCGCACATGCGTGTGTGCACCCCCAAAATGCAAGTGCGCGCCCATCCTGTGCATGTGCCCCATCCCTGTGCATGCATGATCCCCCTGCATCCTGCATATGCAGGCACCTACCCATGCCCCTGTGCATATGCATGTGATCCCCGCATGTATGTGACCTCAATGCATGCGTGGCAGAGACCCAAAGACCAGATGGGAGGTGCATGCGCAACAAAGTGGAGCGCATGCCCAGAGAGAGGGCTCTGCATGCCACCTCTGTCATGTGTGACATAGGTTCACCATCATGGATCTATGGCAAGTTTAGATGCAATAACTATTATGAAGAAAATAATAACTGGCTCATAATACAAATTCCAAAAGGAGAAAGGAGAAATTATTATATGGTGATCCCCAGCCAATCCTTAATGCCTTTGAAAAAACGTCCTGTTTAATTACAAAATAACAGAGTTGGAAGAGATCTTGAAGTCTTAATCTTCTATTGCTGGAGACAATACCATTTTGGACAAGTGGCTGTCCAGTCTTAAAAGCCTTTAGCCCAAATTTTTTCCTTAATACTAGATTACTCTTTGTTAAGCTTCCATCCATTACTTCTTATCTTGTGCTTAAATGCTTTCGGGAATTAGTTATCCCCCTCTTCTCTATAACAGCCCCTCAAATAATAAAAGACTGCTATCATGTCACCTCAGTCCTTTTTGTTAGATGAGACATTCCCAGTTCTTGCAACTGTTCATTATTCTAGTCCATTTAATCTTTTTTGTTGCTCTTCTCTGCACTTTCTAAAGCCTCAATATCAGTGGTGGGATTCAGCTAGTTTGCACCAGTTCAGGAGAACCGGTTGTTAACTTTCTGAGCAGTTTGGTGAACTGGTTGTTGGAAAAAATCATTAGGACAGAGAACTGGTTGTTAAATTATTTGAATCCCAGCACTGCTCAATATCTGTTTTGTAACCAAAATTGGAGGCAGTATTCCAAGTATGGACTTACTAGTGCAGCATAAAGTGGTACTAACACTTCACGTTGATAGTTGATTCTATCTCTCTGCTGATGCAGCCTTAGACCGCATTAGCCTTTTTGACAGCTGTAGCAAACTGCTTTATCATACTAGGAATCCTAGATCTCTCTCACAGTTACTAAACAGTTGTTGAGCTAGGTGCCATCTATTTATACCTGTGAATTTAGTTTTTCTTGCCTAAATATACACTTTTGCTTTCTCACCACTGAATTGCATTTTGCTGGATAGAGCCCAGTCTGTTATATTTTAGAAATATGTCTTATATTCCTGTTTTAAATTTGCTTTTATGTAGAGCTTATGCATAGCTAATGCCTGCATCCATACAAAAGCAATATACATGTTCTCTTTTTTGGCACAGTAAACTGGAGTGTCATGCCTTCCTTATTGATGGCCATTTAGGAAAAAAATATATACAAAGCCTACTCTAAAACATGAAGTGGGATGAATGAGAAATCTACATAAATATTGCTTTGTTAAACATTTTTTATGAAGAGTAATTATTTCCTTTTTAAATTATGTACTTAGACTTCCTAGGTTTTTTTAAAAAAAAAACTTGGCTGAAACTTAACATTAAATCACTCATGCAACAATGATACTGTAAATTCAGATTCTGCATTCCATATGAATAGCATAATTGTATGAAGTCTTAATGTTCTTAAAATGGCAATTGATCAAGTAGGATATTGCACTTTTTAATTCCACTTGTCAGTAGAATAAATTACATTATTACATTTACTAATCAGTTTGTTATTTGCCTGCAGGATTCAAAATGTGCAGCTTATGAGAACTACTAAATTATGCCCTAGTAAATTAACTATATGAAACAATGTCCTGATTATGTTAGAATATAGCTTTGTAACCAATTAAATTCCATTTATGTTTTGAAGCAATTCATAATTAAACTTATACATTTCTAAAAACCCATTTTTTGTTGCCAATACAAGTTGTGAAAGGTAGTGAAAACAGAAGAAGGCAGCATTCCAATGCTCCTAGCAATTTTATATTGCCAACAGTTTTAACAGTACCACAAGGAAAGATGTTTTCAGCACGGCCTTTTTTTTTAAAAAAGAAACTTGTCAATCCTGAAAGATAGGACTAGTCTTCTTAACTTTAAAAAGTCCAATTTTCTCATGAACTCTTATAACTAAACTTCAGTTTATTTTGTTATGACTCCAGGAATAAGTTAATATCATGCTTGTGCTTTTTCTTTAAAACTTGGACTTTTATTTCATCAATGGCAAAAAAAAAAACCCTTAAATGGGGGTGTTTTGACATTCAAATATAGCTGTAGTCATGATTAAGTCAAATAAAGATAGATTTTCATATGAATGGTGACTATAATAGTATATGTTGGCAGATTCAAAAAAATACATTACACTAGTCTCCCAGTTTTAACCATATTGTCTATGCAGAGACAATACTTGGCTCATTGCCAGTGTGAAGTTATCAGTTTGCATCCCCTAAAGCAGGGCTCTCAAGCCCCCTGGCTATGGCCACTACTGGACCTTGATTGTATGTTGTGGTTATAGCAATAGCATTTAGATTTATATACCATGTTATAGTGCTTTACAGCCCTCTCTAAGCGGTTTACAGAGTCAGCATGTTGCCCCAACAATTTGGGTCCTCATTTTACAGAACTCGGAAGGAAGGAGGGCTGAATCAACCTTACCTTGGTGAGATTTGAACTGCCACATTTCAGGCAGCTGGCAGTCAGCAGAAATAGCATTGTGTGTGTGATTCTAGGTGTCATTTCTGCTTTTCACATTGTTGTTTTTATTACTTTTAAGTTTTACTTGCTTTAATTGATGTCTATTTGTGTGTTTGTCACATGCTAAATACAATTCAGTTTTCTATGCTGATAAATGTAATATAACTGCATATCTATCCAAAAAACTAATTAAAATGATTGAAGTCAAATATTACATTATTACAAGAAGAATATTCAAACTTTGCGTAAAGAAAAAAAAGTAAATCCCTTAAATATACAACTATATATACACACACAACTATGCAACTGTTTCTAGAGCTATATGTTTGTTTATACCTTTATTCTAGAGCTATATGTTTATTTATATATTCATAGTGGTTTATGAGCTGAATTAGTTGTTACTTGACTTAAATTTACAGATGCATTGAAATTCTTTCATTTTCAACAGTTTATCAACATTTATCTTTTAAAATATTGGGGTTGGGTCTTTTTTGCTCAAAACTGTTAGGACTTCATTTTGAAAAGAAAATTAGGATACAAATACATAAAACGTGAGTATATACTCAAGCCAGCTTTTCCTAACTTTCTCTCATCTGTACCAGGCTTCAGGGATAAAGCATTTCCAGCACAATTACTGCATGTCATTTCATTGAAAAGTGCAAGACCATAAATGATCAACAGCCTTAAGCTATGCATCTTTTTTTCTGATTTCCAATTTGCCTCAGTGTAATTGAAAAACAAGCTACTGTTGTTACAGAAACCTGTAGAAACTTGTACCTAACAATAACTCAGCAGCTTTTCTTATGTGGCTCTTTGTATTAGATACAGAAAAATAAATCTTTTTCACATGTAATAATAGCTAGAGTTCTAATTTGGGCTGATTATGATCATTTGAAATTATAATAGAAGCTGCTTCATTACTGCTGCTTGGTTTTCCTGACAGTGGGACTGGCTACATAAACCAGGAAGGCACCATTAATTTTATACTTAAATTAGATTCTGAAAAAAATATATGTAAATCTTCTTATACTGCATTCTAGTTGCATTCTGCCTTGAATTCATCTTAAGAGGTTCATTCATTGGATAAATCTCTGTTCTTGTTCATTGAATGATGTGCAGTTGTTCAAATCCAAAAAAGGAAAACTGTCTTGGATCTGATAAAGGTCATGGTATACATCAATAGTATTTTAAATATAATGACATTTTAAACATATCGATCCCAAACAGATGAAAACTTATTTAAGCTAATTCATCCTTGGATCACTTATCTTTGATATGGCAGATGATGAGATTTACCATCAGACTTTCAATCATCTTTCATGTCATTCTCACTATTGTGCATTGTGCATGTTTACCTCTAGTACAGGGGTGTCTAACCCTTTTGGTCTCCTGTGCTGAAAATTGCTCTTGTGCGCGCATGTGCCAGCACCCAGAAGGCAATGTGTTAGGACCTCCCAAGCCCCCTGGGCATGCACATGTGCGTGCAATCCCCACATGCAGTGTGCATCTCTCACGCACTCCTGTCTCCTGGGCATGCACACCAGATACCTGATAATCAGCTGGCGGGCGGTGCACACGCATGCATAGTGGGGCTCTTCTGGGTGACCTCTCGTGTGCCACTGCATGCCACTTCTGGCATGTGTGCCATAGGTTCACCATCACGGCTGTAGTACTTCCTAAACAATATAGATAGATTATCTGAACTCCATTGTATTCCATTCAATTCTCTAACCAGCTGCAATTAAGTATACTTTCCATTAATCAAAGTATGCCTGCTAACCTGTCAAGTAAAAAGCTCCACATTGATGAATTAAAAATCCTCATTTGTCACATATATTGAAAATGCTAATCAACAACTAGTAGAGCTGCAGAATCACTAGAGTTGCTGGCACTGCAGCAGTTGTAAATTCACTACTTTTTAAAACTGTTGGTAGAGTGCATGTTGTGCTGATCTGACCAAAAGCTTCTCACCATGTTCAAAATTCTGTGCTTACTTACAAGCAAAGCTAAAGCTAAAGGTTTGTTCCAAGCAAAGAAGTTAGTTTTTAAAAATTTTCTCTGAAACAGAATAAGGCTATCATATTAATGTACATATTAATCTTGTGCTTTTTTTGTTCATTCCTATTTGGACAAAAACTGGATGTTTTGTTTCAGGTCTTTTATAATCTGTCAATTGCTGTGCTAAACTGATATATACAAAATACAGTAAATGAATGTCTATCATCTCTCTCTCTCTTTCTCTCTCTCTATCATCTATCATCTTTATCTGTTCAGGCAACTGAGGTCTGAAAGATAGACAGTTTTTCAAAGAGTTCTGGAATGCCATTAGGGTGGAAGCCTAATTGTGTGTACTAAATCCTAGCCTGAAATCTGATTGAAATTGGTCCAAATCCCTTGTTTCAGGTGCTCTGTAATTGTAATATTAAAAAAATATTGCATGGTCTCTTGAAGAGAGAAAATAACACCTCATGTGTCAAAGAAGCCAACACAACAACTTGGAGCCACCAGAAATAACTTCTCTCATTCTCAGATAATAGTATCCTGGATTGTATTTGCTCATACTGTATTTGTGTTTTGACTTTTTTGCAGATATATGAAAATCATATTTTTTCATAGTCATCTATTTTTAATAAATAGTTGGTGTTATACAAACTGCTTGGATAACTTAACCACACTATGTAGATGATTTTTCTTTAAGAGAATAATCATTTTTGCAATGGAAACCTTTTACAGAAGTTTAGGAACTGTAACAAACCATTTTACAGCACAATGTATTTCATTGAATATCTATTCAAAATTTCCTCTTTTTAAGAACTTATACTGTGGGAAATGTGATCTGGATATTCTATGTGGTTGCTATTATCAGTGCTACAGTATGAAACTGCATCTTTCAAGATAATGATTTAGATCAGTGGCTCCCAAAGTGGGTGGTACCACCCCTGGGGAGGGATGCCTTAGGGGGGCACTAAGAGGCAAGGGGGGCAGCAGGAGGGCGCTAAGAGGTGGCAGGGGGGCGTTCGAGGTGCCATCCCTGCAGGCTCAATGACTGCCGGCCACGCAGCCCATTGATTGTTTCATTGCTCTGTAGCCGACGCCTCAAATGCGGAACTCGTGCAGCGAGCCTTGCCAAGCCTGGGAGGGGGAGAGGTGGGAGGTGGCGGAAAGGGGACTCCTTAGCTTGCAGGCTGCCCTCTCTGGTGGAAGCAGTGGAGGCATGCCAGAAGGCCTGAAAGCAAAACCCTCCCAAGGCACGCAGTGGAAGGGGTGGGTGGTCCGGTGTTAGGGCCCCCTTCCCCAGAGGAGAACAAGGAAGCGCGCAGCGCCTGCCTGGCCTCCGCCTCTCCAGCCAGCCAGGCTTGCACACAGGATGTGGGTGGGTGCAGTTGTGGCTCTCCAAGGCGCGTGACTTGGTTCAGTTCGGCTCTACGTGGCTGGCCCAGACCAAGAACCTAGCCTCCCTCTGCAGCCTGGTTCTTCCAACCAAGCTCTGCACTTGCTTGCTTTCCAAGTGATCGTTCCCTCCGCCTTCCCCTCCGTCGGTCTGAGCTGCTTCTGCATGCCTTCCTTCTCCTGGGAGGAGCGTAAAGATGGGCGGAGTGCTTCCCTGAAGTTGGGAGTCTCTGAGCGTATGCAGAGCACCTCCCCTTGCTTGGCCTGATGGAAGTGGACCTTGGGTCACAGCAAAGAGGGTGAAGTCGGCCGCATCGCTGCCCCAGGGAGGTTGGCATTGCAAAATTGGATGCCAACGAAAGAACTGGGGCAGGGGCTGGAGAAGGGGCAGAGGGGCAGCTGCATTAAGGAGTAGGAGATCTTGCCATGGTTTATTGACCAAGACAGAATCAAACAGCATGCTAAACTCTAACCAGAATGGTTGGGTTGATATATTCAGCCCGTGTTTCTCAATCTTGGCAACTTGTGTGGACTTCAATTCCCACTCTGGCTTTGCTCTACTTTCCCAAAGTGCCACTGCTGTCGCATTCCCAAAAGGTCTGTCTGCCTGACTGCCTGCCTTCCTGCCTATCTATCTACCTACCTGCCTGCCTGTCTTTCTGACTACCTACTTACCTACCTACCAATATAGATCTACCTACCTACCTACTTATCTACCAATCTACCTACCTATCTATCCATACATTCATCCCAAAGGTCTGACTGCTTACCTACCTACCTACCTACCTACCTACCTACCTGTCTCTCTCTCTCTCCATCCATCCATGTTTGAAGCACCAGCCCCGCAGGCTCATTTGGAAAGTAGAGCAAAGCCAGTCTGGGAGGGAGGGAGGGAGGGAGAGAGAGAGAGAGAGAGAGAGAGAGAGAGAGAGAGATGATGCATCAGATTGAAATGAGACCTAGTTTAGACTGAGGCCCTTTTCCACATTGAAATATCTTTGCCAGCACATTGAAACATCTTTGGCTTCTATTAAAGGTTTTGTGAACAAAACATGGTCAAGACTATCAGGAAGCTCTCACATTTTGTTGAGGCTTTAAACAGGATCCATTGGACCAGATCTCCACCCTAAAAATTACTTCTGTCCAATGTATTACAGTGCCAATTCTGAAGAAGGCAAAACCAAAATGTACTGGTAAATTACAAGGAGAACACACACACACACACACACACACACACACACACACACACACCCTTCTAAACCTGCTGGAGCAGGTGATTGGACTAGAATAGATATCTCATTATCCTTCTCCTCCTTCCCTCCCTCCTTCTTTATTTCTTTTTCTTTCTGTCCCTTCCTTCCATCCTCCCCCTTTCTTTGTCCTTTTTTCTTTCTTTCCCTTTTCTCTTTCTTTCCTTCTCTCTTTCTCTCTCTTTTCTCTCTCTCTCTTTTCCTCTCTCAGGCTCACCCCATTGACTTGACTTGCTTGGGCAGCTCCCTCTGGTGCAGTGGGCTCAATGGGGTGGACCTGTGGGGCCGGCACCTAGAACGCGGCAGTGGCAGCACATTTGAAAAGTAGAGCAAAGCCAGATGTCAGTAATTTTTGCTGCAAAGAATCACAAAAGCTTCTGGATTGTGCACAAGAAGGGACACGCATGTCAGTGCAATTCAGCAAAATAAAGAGATACAAATAAAACAAATAAACAAGAATAGGCAAAGCATCTCTGATTAGATTTTATTCACAACTAGAATCTAATCAGAGATGCTTTGCCGATTCTAGTCCAATGACCTGCTCCAGCAGGGTTAGAAGGGTTTGAAGGGAGTATGTGTGTTCATGGCTGTCAAAACTCCAAAAACAGGTCAAGTATCTTTGGGGAGGCCAGTCATAAATTAGAACACTTGCTAAACAACCAGCCATTAAGTGAGGACCACTTTGCCAGTCACCTGGCCACGCCCACCCAGTCACATGACCACCAAACCACACCTACCCGGTCATGTGACCAGCAAGCCATGCCCAGCCAGCAAGCCATGCCATCCAGTCACATGACCAAGCCACGCCCACCCAGCCACGTGACCAGCAAGCTACATACTCAAATTAGGTCACGCCCACAGAAATTTGAATCCCTGGATGGGGGGGCACCAAGGATAAGTTTGTAGCACCAAGAGGGTGGTGGACTGAAAAAGTTTGGGAACCACTGATTTAGATGCAGATCTAGTTATGCCTAAAATAAATCCAACAGACAACCTAGAAAAACGTAAACAGATTAAACAGATTTGCGTAGGTCTAGCTAAAATACAACAAGATCTGTATCTAAGCCAAATTACAGTTTAATGTTTCCTGCTATTGTCTCACTCTGAGGTTGTTAATTTTTTCCCCAGTTTTGTTGGTAATTAAAATGATTACAGAATCAATTTAATGCCAAAGAAGTGGTATAAATCCAGTGTCAATTCAATTTTCATTGTACAAAATATGTACTTTGTGAAAAAAAACTATAATATTTAAGTCACATAATTGTGGTTGTTTTTTCCTTGAAGGTGGCATTTCTAAAATGTAAAAGAGGTAATTCTTTAAGATAGTTCTGCTATCAGAAGTGATAATTACAGTTATGGGTAAAGCATGTTGATTATTAAATATATAATTGGTGAGAGTATGGATGTTCATGAACAAGTACATGTTCCTACTTGTTGCAAAAATAAGTGCTCAGTTAATTCTGCTTGAATGTAGAATTTGTAACACATGTATATGAATGCTTTCAAATAAAAGTAGTTTAAATTGTGTAAATTAATATTCAGAGTGCAGTAATATGTGAAAATGTTTGTTAGGGTGAAAAGACAATAATCATATTGATTTATACAGCTATGGAAAAATTTACAACACCTCTAGGTTAAATTATATACCTATTGGGCACAGTAAGAAATTATTTTGTGTGTGCAGGACCTAAAAATAGGCTGGAAAAAGTTTTTGTGATCCTTGTGAACACTAGTTCCACTTGGCAGAGTTCTATCAATAAAAGAAACAAATAGTGGGCAGAATTGGATAAATAAGGAATGTAAATAAGTATTGGTAAATTAAAACCTTCCCAACAAAGTCAGTGACAAGATCAAGGTGATTTTCCTCCCTTGCTTTTGAATATTGTGCTATGGTTGAAGGCCAGATTAATATGATTATTATTTTTAGAAGTGCTAATGTTTAATTTGATGAAATGGACAATTGGCGACATGAATTTGAAAATTGTTACATAGTTTTAATGTACTTTTGTATTTTCTTTATTCTTGTACAAATAGAGCTGAATTTTTGATAGGGGAAAGAAACTTGTTCTCAAAGTTCTTATTACTAATCACTTCCTGTAATTGGAGGATTTTTAAAATAACTTTGCCTTATTTAGGATTAAATTGACTGCTAGACTTTAATTATTTGAAAACTGTAGCCCAAAAGATATGGAAAGCACCAAACAGGATATGGCTTTGCCTGAAGGATTTGCTGGAATAGTTGATATCATTTTATCTGATGGAGGATAAGCTTTTCCAACTTCAGGTGCTTTAAATATCTGTGACTTTAGCTTTAATTTAATTTTTATTTATTAATTAAATCTGTTTTTATTTATTAATTAAATCTGGGGACGAGCGGTCTGCCACCTCCAAGTGGTGTCCCCTGGATGCGCGAAGCCGTCAAACGCTGACCGTAACTGAGAGCAGACCCTCCGGCGACAGGCCCACGCGACAGGCCGGCTGGAGTACTCAAATGCCGCATCAACATGATGGAAACGTCCACTACAAAACACACGTCCAATGCTACCGCGTTCGGGGGAACCGACGGGCGCAGGAGACCATTGGCCTGCGCCAAAAATCAACGAAATGGTCCACGTGGAAAGCACGGCCGTGTGAAAAAAGCAAGCGGGGAACAGAGGACTGCCAGGCGCTCAAGGTGGCCACCTGGGCGTGGATTCGCTGACTGGACGCTCGACCGAGATCGTCAGGGCCATGCGGGACAGGAAGCTGGACATCTGCTGCCTCCAGGAAACTTCGCTGGAAGGGCAACAAGGCTACGACTATAGACGGCTACAAGATCATATACACCAGCTGTAAGGAAAACCGCGGCGGTGTAGCTGTGGTTGTCAGTCCAAGCTGGCAAAGTTCCGTCGCAGAAGTTAAGCGCCTCACAGAACGACTGATGATAATCGTCGTAGCGACCGAGAGGCAGCGCCTACACATCTTGTCCGCCCTACGCCCTCAGACCGGATGTCACGAGGAGGAGAAGGATACCTTCTGGGAACTGCTCGACATCCAACTCAGGCAGATCCCACACGAAGACGACATCATCATCTCGGGCGACCTGAATGGTCATGTAGGGCGGGACAAAAGCGGACACCAGTGCCACGGTGGGCACGGCACAGCGATACGAATGAGAATGGCCAGAGGATCCTGGACTTTGCCGACTCCCATGATATGACCATCACGAATACCTGCTTCATTAGGCGAGAATCTCAACTCCTCACCTACCATAGCAGAAACGGGAGCCACCACACACAGATCGACTACATCATCGTGCGACGAAGAGCCGCTAAAAGCGTGCTCAACGCCAAGGCGTGCCCGTGCGAATCGAGCAGTCAGCACAGGCCGCTGATGGCGAAGATCAGGATCAGCAAGCCCAAGACCAGGATTGACAAAAGAAATGCAGACCAGCCACGAATCAAGTGGTGGAACCAGAAGAAGATGGCGGGACCCCTCATCAAACCGGAGCAGTTCCACAGATGGTCGACGGGCCACAGGAAGCGTGGTCCATGCTGAAGAGCACTGTTCACACTGCCGGCTGCCAACAGCTTGGTTGCACCAAGCCAGGACGAGACGCATCGAGCGAGATACATGGCTCTGGACACCAGAAGTACAAGATGCCGTACACCTGAAGAAACGGCTCTACAAGGCCTTTCTTCAGGACAAGACCAGCGAGAAGCTCTGCGAATACAAGGCGGCCAAAAAGGCAGCCAAGAAAGCAGTAGCGACAGCCAGAAGCTCCCACTCACGATGACATCTACGAGAAGCTGAACACGCGAGAAGGCGAGAATGAGATCTACCGCCTAGCCAAAAGCAGACACAGGAAGACCCTGGACATTGACCAGTTTCATGGGATCAACGACGAAAGGGGAAATTTGATCGTCAACCCCAGAGACGCTGCGGAGAGGTGGCGGCAATACTTCGAGAAGATCTCCACCGAGGAGTTCCCACACCCACGAACCCCGCGAGGTGACCCAGTTGAAGGCCCAGTCTCAGGCATTTATGCCAGCGAGTCGCCGACGCCATCAAGGCCATGAAAAGCGGTGAGGCAACAGGACCAGACGACATCCCTGCCGACTTCTGGAAAAAGGCACTACCGGGCTCGGCATTGTGGCTGTGCGAGCTGTTCAACAACATCGTCTCCACGGGAAAAGTGCCACACGACTGGTACCGCAGCACCACTGTTCCGATCTGGAAGGGAAAGGGCAGCCCAGCGGACTGCTCCAACTACAGACCGGTCAGGTTACTGTCACACACTATGAAGATCTTTGAACGCGTCCTTGATAAGCGCATTCGGGACACCGTCGACATCAGCGCAACCAGGCTGGATTCATCAAGAACTGCGGCACCACCGACGCCATCTTCGGTGTGCGGATGCTGATGGAGGCTCACAGAGAGAAGAAAATCCCGCTCCACACCGCCTTCCTAGACTTGGAAAAGGCCTTCGACCGAGTCCCGCACGATCTCATCTGGTACGCACTGCGAGACCACGGCGTGCCTGAGCTGCTCGTACAATGGGTCCAACTCCTATACAGGTGTCACAAAAGCCGTGTAAAAGCGGCAGCTGGGATATCAGAGGAGTTTAATATTACCGTCGGCGTACACCAGGGCTCTGCTCTCTCACCACTGCTGTTCATTCTGGTGATGGACACAATTACACACGACCTGTACACGCCCGCCCCATGGACGCTGCTCTCGCCGATGATGTGTTCCTGGCCAACCTGTGCAAGGCTGAACTAGAGCACCGAGTCCAACAGTGGCACGACCGCCTCGAGCAGTTCGGGCTCCGGCTGAACCTAAAGAAGTCCGAATACCTGACCACTGACAATGAAATGACAGGCTCCATCCACGTGAACGGGCAGGAGCTACCGCGCGCCTCCACCTTCAAGTACCTGGGAACTACTCTTGGGGAAGAAGGCCTACTACAAACTGAGGTGGCAGCCAGGATCAATGCAGCGTGGGGCAAATGGAAGTCCGTCACGGGCGTCCTCTGTGACAAGAAGATGCCGATGCGCCTGAAGGCGAAAATCTATAACTCTGTGGTGCGCCCGTGGCCATATACGGCGCAGAGTGCTGGCCGACGACCAAAGAAGTCAAAGCAGACTCCAGATAATGGAGATGCGAATGCTCCGATGGTCGGTAGGCCTCACCCTACTCGATCGCGTCAGGAACGAAGAAGTGCGTAGACGGTTCAACGTCGTGCCCATCCCCACGGTCATGAGGCAGTCCCGCTACGATGGTTCGGCCACGTGAGCCGCGCCAAGGAAGAATCCATCATCAAATCTGTAATGAAGGTGACTGTCGGAGGAGCGAGACCGCGTGGTAGACCTAAACAACGCTGGATGGACACGATCAAGGCCGATCTAGAGATCGCGAAGGCAGACCCGACACACGTGGCAGACAGAGAGGTGTGGAAGCAGTACTCAAGGACATTAGCGGACCTCGCCCGAGCGCGAGACAAACGCTGAAGAAAAAGAAGAAGAAGAATTAAATCTGTTTGCCATCTATCTTGCTGTGGGGCTACTATAGATGACTTACAATGGAGAAATGAAAAAAGGATAAACACAACAGTAGCAAAGTAGTGGAACAATAGTATAAATAATAAAAAAAACAATGACAATATAGCAATATAAGAATAAAAGATGGGCGAGTGGAAAAGCAAGGAGTAAAGGGAAAGGTTGGATTTGCTATCAATCTAGTAGTCATTGCCAGTGTGATACTGTCTTAACTTCCTAAGTCAAATAAAGAAATCATGACTGGAACAGTTTTCCTAGAAAATTGTCCTTCTCAAATATACATTAATTTAATAGTAAAATTAATTTTAGATTTCACCTAAAAAGACTACGGAGTAATTTTCAAGATATGCTTTACATATCTTTCATATGTTATAAAAATGATAGTTATTATTTATATTAATCTAATTTATATTAGAAATTAATTCACCATTTTCATGAATGCTTTGCATAGGATATCTATAAGTATATCCTGGTGATGGAATTTGTGTATTCAGTGTGGTTATAAATAAAGGTCTGCTCACCTGTTACATTTTAGCATCTTGTGTTACATGTTTTATGTGTAGAAACTGTCATGTTTAGAACATTTATGAAAGTGTGTGTGTGCGCGCGCACGTGCGCGTGTGTATGTGAAAAGAGACAGACATCCTGATCTCTGGAACTAAAAATTTAAATTGTTCGCTAAGCTTTCGTCAGCTTCTGCTAACACCATCAGAGTGTAAAACTGTTAAGGAGATACGTGCTTTTATATAACATTAACCAAAGGCGCATGAGTTTGACAGCATTCTCTCTAGTTCCTTCCCTCATCCCAACAGACTTCTATCTTAAAGGCCCCTTTGTTTTGTCCACTAGATTCATTTGTTGCTTTGCTCACTATGGAAAGCAGTCTCTGCTCTTCTTGCAGAATCTTTCTTGATGCCTCAATGCTTGGTAGGCCAGTAGCAGTTGATACGTCTATTGATAGAGTTGTTTTTGGAAGACCAGTCTTCCTTCAGTAAGCGTCCCCCTTTGGTTATATCACAGGCAACAACTTCAGCCTCTTGAAAATTAAATATGTGATTGTGTTCCTTCATATGTGTCCAGATCTGGGAGTGCTGCTCTTTGCGCTGGACAGCCAATTCATGTTCATATAATCTTGTCTGTAACCGCTTGGCCGTTTCCCCTACATAGTTGCTTGCACAGTTATTACCATTAATACGATAAACCGAAGATGCCTGTTCTTTGGGTAATGTTTCTTTTGGGCACATCACTGTCATTCTCAATGTTTGATACAGCTTGTATGCACCTTGACCTCATGTGTCAAGAGAATGCGTGCAGCAGTTTCAGATACTCCCTGTATATATGGGAGCACCCTCTATGCAGATGTTCCACTAGCACCTTCCGCTCTGGGTGTAATATATCTTCAGATAAAGTCCATAGAATAACCATTGAGCTTACAGACTTGATAGAGGTATGCCCACTCTTTGGCTTTGACTGTTAATGTGCTACAATGGGTACTTATTCTATTGAACAGTGCCCGAATACAACTGACTTTGTGTGCAGTGGGATGATTGCTCTCATTGTGCAAAATATGGTCCATGTTCATGATTTTTCGATGTACACCTGTGTTAAGGTGTACACCGGTGTCTGGGTTAAGGCTGACTAGTACATCCAGGAAGGTCAGTGTATTATTGGCCTCATTGTGAACTGAATGTTAGGGTATATGGAATTGAGGATTTTCATAAATCTGGTCTTATCTTGCTGTTTAATAATGACAAACGTGTCATTGACATAACATGCCCAAAACTTGGGCTTGTATATTTTCATTCCATCATATTCTAATTTCTGGAGGACGGCCTCTGCAATCACAACCGAGTTTGGAGATCCCATAAGTGTACCTTTTATCTGTTCATATGTAGGGCTGTTAAATGTAAAATAGGTTCTAAGGCAGAAATTCAACAGGAGGAGGAGATTGTTTGTGAAAAAAATGGCGCAAAGAGCAGCGCACCTAGATCTGGACACATATGACAGAACACAATCACATATTTAATTTTCAAGAGGCCAAAGTTGTTGCACATAATGCAACCAAAGGGAGACGCTTACTGAAAGAAGCCTGGTTTTTCAACAACTCCATCAATAGGCATATCGAAATGCTACCGGCCTACCAAGCATTGAGGCACCAAGAAAGATCCTGCAAGAAGAGCAGAGACTGCTTCCCATCACGAGCAAAACATTTCCCCCCACAAATGATCTCCTCCTTCTGTTGAATTTCTGCCAGTTTTACCTGGAACTTGTATTTTTAGAATGGTACTATCCATTGACTAAATTAAGTTGCTCTAATATTGCAGTACCCTTTACAAAGATATTCAATAAAATTTAATAGGCAAACAAATGTTTTATAGTTATATAATCAATTAACCAGAAATTAAATGTATAAATAATTAAAAGTTTTGACATAAGTAAACTGTTTCACAATGATTACTGTAATAAGTTATTTTTTGATAATGGCTGATCTACATTTGATCATGTAGTCTTATTCCACTTGAAGGCATAGTCAGCAATATTTTCAGTATTGTTCAGAAAGTCTTTGATACACAAATTCAGAAAAACTTTGCCATACATTCATAAAGCATTCAGTCAATATTAAGAGCCAGTTAAATAAACTATGTCAATTTGCTGATTAGCTTCATTATCAAGTAGTGATAATGAATTTTCCATTTAGAAAACTCAGAAAATATAAACAAGAGTTTAGAGTAATTATTTGTGTATCATTGAATAATGTTGTTATCTAGTGCAATTAGTTGATCGTGCATGAACCTGATATATAAATATTTTGTGTAATTCTGGTCTGTCATTTATTCACATGGAATTCATCTGTATCTATATTCGGTTAATAATGTATGTGAAGATTAAACTCTTTAATTTGATTAGACTTGTTTTAAAGCTGACATTTTTTTGTACCCTAGGCAGCAGGAGCAATCCGTCCTCTTGTCTCCACAGTTATTGCTTCAACTACAGAGGGATGTTTAGACCATTCACTAGATCGTGCCAAGTACAGAGCAAGTGAAATGCCTCAGGCTTTCTTATTTGATAAACTCCATCAAGCATATCTTCAGGTAAGTAGTTTGGTTTTTGCCTTCAGTATAATAGTAAGAATTAGTATTAAATGCCATTCCTCACCTGGAAGTTCCAAATTCTTTTAAAGAAGTTGTTGTAATGTTTCTTTTTCTTGGTTAGGTATTTGACTTGTGCTTGAATATAGTTAGATCTCAGGATAGTCAGCCTCCTTCTCCTGCTACAGGAGCAGATTACTATTTCCCAAGGAATTGACTATCTCTTACCACCTGTATGTCATTATCATCTGAGGTTCTGGAAATGTCATATTTATCTCTTACCCTACTTCCAAATGCTACACATAGGAAATTTAGAATGAATGAAACCAGTGGGAATAAACTGGGATTGACATTGGCAAAATTGCAGCTCCAATTAATTCTGCTTATTTCTTTTGGAAGGTGCCCTTCTATCCACTTTCTGACCTGTTTTTCTGCCCTTCAATTGTCTTTTGGCTGAGAGGGAGGCAGGATTCCTGCTTTCTGCAGATCTGATTTTCATGATTTCCTTCTATCCTGTTCAAATCTATGGGTATAAATTGCTCTTGTAGATAGTTCATCGTGAATGATTTGTGCCTGAACTTTTTAAATTTGTCTTAGTGAATATTATAATATTTTATCGTTTTATTTCATAAATTAAACAGATCGTCCTCTTTTTCTTCTTCTTCTTCTTGTGCCATATTTGTTATTGGACATTGGCAATCATGTTAGAAATCCTATTTTTATCAGCAGCTGCACAAAAATATGCTGCTGAATGTTGCCTAAACCAGCCTCTTAGACTTTGAAGCCATGGTACTCTTCTGCATGGACATCGTTTGCTTCAATCTTTCCTTGAAGGATTAAGTGAAGTATGCCATATTTTTCTGGGTGTCGCATCACATGTCCGAAATAACCTTTGCTTTTTAATGGTTTTGATGATTTCACTTGACTTTCCCAGGCAGCTTATCCCCTCCTCATTTCTGCATTTGTCAACCTTGCTTATATGTAACAGATATCTGTAAATCCACATTTCAAATGCTTCTAGTCTCTTCAAGTGGCTTTCTGTCAGAGACCAACTTTCTACTCCGTAGAGCAGGATAGAAAAGACATAACATATGACAGGCCTGATTTTCAATCTAGATCTTCCTCACTCACTTCAAATCAAGATCTCAATACCAAACATTGGAGAGAAAAACTGGATGAACTTGTACAATGTATTGATATGCCATTGAAAGGAATGATGGCTTCTTCTCTAACAGACTGAATAGAACTGTATTAATTCCAGATGTATCAATTAGAAAAGATAGCAGACTTTGAATTATTAGTGAAATTCTTGATATTAAATTTACAAGTTTGGTAACTGGCATATTTGGGATCCATAAAAGATGGAAAGGCTAAAGAGAATTATTGCTATTTCTCTAGAATTAAAGACCTGAGACAAAACGATCAATTTCATGATAAAAATAATTACAAAATTACAATCAAAATTACTTAAAATATGGGAAAACTCAGCAGAAATAATTAAAAAATAATTAACCTATCATTGGATGATAAGTAGTGGAAACCTTTATTAAATTACACAGAAGGATGCCTTCAGGAATGTTTGTCATTGCCAATTTATTTTAAAGTAAGATAATAGATGCTCATAGATTCAGAGCAAGAGAGAATTCCTCACAGAGATTCTTCCCTGTAATTTTTCATTTCTAAAGTCTAGTACTAGAGATCATCTTTTACAGCTTTCAAGACATTGAAACATAATGGAAAAATAATAATTTAATTATATTATAATAAAATTATAATTTATCCATATCTTTCTTTAAAAGTGCTTCAGTTATGGAAAGGCTTTCATTTAGTGCATGCACTTGCAAAAACTAAAAGTTAAGTATTATTTGTTATTTTTAAGTGAACATTACATTAATATGTATATTTTAAGGGAGATTCCAGGGTTACTTCCTATTAATTATATTAAATGGATAAGTTAATGAAAAAGTTTTTATGGAAGGCTAAAACTCATGTGAATATTGGCCAGATTGAAGTTAGGGTTGAGTTAGGGTTGGGGTTAGGATTACAGCATGCGTGTGCACATGTGCAGAGAATACACACACACATGCACACACACACACAGACCCCTCAACCAAGAGATGAGATTCTCTTTTGGCAGACAGTTCTTGACAGTGAAAGGGCAGAGAGATAGGCCAAGGAAAAGACTAAGAAGCAAAACGATTTTGGGCTCTATACACATTTAGATTTTGGCTCAGGCTCAAGCTTGGGTCTCCTTATAAGGTAAAGATTTTTATCTCTTGCCAACTCAAAGTTTGACTCTCAAGCATGCACAAATCAGGTGCGAGTTCTTTCAGTCAGCTTCCAGAGACAAGAGGGAATTCTCTCAGCAGGTGGCAACAGCTTGCAAACTTCCCTGCAGAATTCCTCATTGATCTCTCGCCATTGGCAAGATCAGCAGAGAAGCTGGCAAATGCAATTATGTGATCATCATCTGTAGTATTTCAAATATGTTTAGATTCATACAGTGGTTCTGATCTCTCTGTGTGTGAACATTTAAATGTTTTCTATTATAATTATAACAATTATAATGCTGAGGTATTTGACGGTGTTAAGTGCAATCAGGTTGCTAAGAATCCAGATTGCAATTATATGACTATGCAGGGCAGTGGTGGGATTCAATTTTTTTACTACCGGTTCTGTGGGCATGGTTTACCTGGTGGGTGTGGCTTGGTGGTCATGTGACTGGGTGGGTGTGGCTTGGCAGTCCTGTGACTTGGTAGTCATGGCATGGTAGTCATGTGACTGGATGGACATGGCTAACTCAATGTCACTCACATCAAGGGGTGCCTTGCCTGGCCCCTTTCCTCCCAGCCATTCCTTGTCACACCCAGCCTCAGTTCTGTAAAAATGTTGTTCACCATTTTTTGACTTTATGATCTACATACTAGAGATGTACTTTCATGGACCATTCAAAGGAGGAAATGTCTTACATGCTTTGCCCAAGAGTGTGATAGGAAACAGGCTTTTAAGGGGCTGCCAAAAAGAAGGGGGGGGGGCAATGTATTTTCCAAAGCACAAACAAGAAGCAACTGAACAAGGAGAGAAGCAACATAAAACTAAGGAGAACAATTAGCCAGTGGAACTGCTTGTCTCCAGATGTTCTGGGTGGTCAATCACTGGAAGTTTTAAAGAAAAGAATGGACAGCCATTTCCCTGAAATGGTATAGGTTGCCTTCAAGGTCCCTTCTAAGTGTTATTCTGTTATTCTAACACCTTTTCCAGGACCTTATTCAGATTCTAACATCCTCAGGCTCTTTGTTATTTAGGAATAACAAGAGTTAAAAGGGACTTTGGAGGTCTTCTAGCACAAGGGTCACCAACCTTTTGGACCTCAGGGACCACCAAACTCATAATTTTAGATCCCAGGGATCACTAACTGGTTCTGTGGTTGTGGCTTAATTTGTGGGTGTGGCTTGGTGGTCATGTAACTGGCTGGGCATGGCTTGTATGTAAATATTATAAATATTTATATAAATATTCAATTTTTTTATAAAAAAGAGCAACTTTTACCCAAAATTAGGCAAAGCTGGCAGGCAGATCAAGTTGCTCACAGAATTATAGATTCAATCAGAAGTCTATCTGCCATTGGCTAGCTCTGTCACATAAAATTTGTTTGCAAATAAACTCATAAAATTTGCTAGCAAGCAAACTCATAAAATTAACTCACAACACACCATGCATGTAAATAATGATTTTTTTATAAAAAAAGAGCAACTTTTACCCAAAATCAGGCAAAGCAGGCAGGCAGATTGAGATCCTCACAGAATCACAGATTCATTCAGTGATCTATCTATCTGCCATCAGCTAGCTCAGTCTTTCAAATTTGCTTGCTGTGAGTCTGCACTGAATTTGCTTGCAAGCAAACGTTCAGTCCTAAAGGAGGTTCGGCTGTGCTGAGCCGAAGACCTAAAGACTAGCTAGAAAGCAAGAAATCCAACAATTTCCTGCTTCCTAGCTAATCTAAATCTCCCAGCACAGCAGAACAGATGACGGTCAGAAAAAGGAAAAATAGAAATTTAGCAGGCAAGTTTGCCAGGTAAGGAGTGAGTGGGCGAGGAGGGGTCCCACGGGCCATGTGGGTGGTGCAGCCTTGTGTTTCTGCGCAGCTTGGATTAAGTGCTTTGTGGGGGTGCTCTGGGGGTGAGATTTCTCTGCGCCCCACCAAAATTTTCTCACGGCCCACCTGTGGGCCACAGCCCACCAGTGGGTGACCACTGTTCTAGTCTAACCTCCTACTCAGGCAGGAAAACTGAGTCCAAAATCTGTAGAGGTCCTGTGAAAGGTAACAGAATAACACCCAGAAGGGACCTTGGGGGAACCCTATACCATTTCTGTATTTCAACTGCAGGTTTCTAAAAATCTTATTTAAAAAATGAGATTAATATCCTAATAAGATTTATAGAAACCTGCAGTTGAAAGTTCTTCATATCTCCTTACCCTGAAGACCCAATTTCATTTGGAAATTAATCCCAAACTGATTGCCCTTTTAGCATTTCTCTTGATACTTCTCCAAAATGTATTCCCAAGAAGCCACATCTTTCTCAAGAGATCTAAAGGGGGAGAAACTACAGTACTACTGGCATTAATAGTCTTTTTAAGGATGTGTACAAGAGTCTAAACAGAAAATATAAGAAGGAGATGGCAAATATTAACAGATTACTCACAAATCCTGGAACATCAGTATTGATTTAATGTTTCCCAAATGCAATCCTTTGTAGAACAAAATGCTCTGGACTATAGACATTGAATGCATGTAAATCACACACACACACACACACACACACACACACACACACACACCTCTCTCTCTCTCACACACACACACACACACACCTGTTCTGACTGAGACGGCGCGAGAAGGCAGAAAGCAAGCGGTGGGAGCGGCGGCCGAAGCATGCTACTTCCGTGGCCACTTTATTTCATCCCCGGGAGAAAGGCAGAGAGCAGCTACAGCGGCGGTGGTAGTATTCCTGGAGGGTGGGGTGGGCGGATGTACTGGGGCTACTGCACATGCGCAGTGCACCCCTCCGCCGCCCCTCTCAGCTTTAGTGCAGCAGGGATGCCCCCCAAGGGCCACCTGCCCAGCCACTGGCCAGGCTAGAAGCAGTGCATCCCCAGGGAGGAAGCTGAAAGTGGGTGGCGGCTGGAGCATGGAGCTGTCGTGGCCGCTTGCTTTCTTCATTCCATCGTCCCCCAGAAGGAGGCAGAAGGCAGCATGCTGCGGCCGCACCTTTCTTCCTTTCACTCCTGGGAGAAGGAAGAAGTGGGCTGCAATGCAATGAAGCTAGGCCATAGCCAGCGCGACCACTTGGGATAGGACTGCGCCAGCAACAAAGCCAGATAAATGAGCCCGGGAATGGTGGTGGGCCCTCGGCAAGCTCGGAGAATGGTGGGGGAGGAGGAGGCTAGTTCTGGGGATGGTGGGGGGTGCTAGTGCGACTCGCAGGCTTATCTGTGATCAGGAAGATCAGAGCTGCTCAGTTGGGGTACAGGCACCATGTGGGAAGGCAGGTTAAGCCATGAGGACCCAGTGTGGAGATTGGAGTGACTGGGCAGAGTGGGCATTAGACAGGGTGAAAAAAAATTGGGCGGGCGGGGCAAATGAGTGAGCGGTGACCGGGCGACTGGTTCAGGGGCATGGCCAGCCAGAAGTTACTACTGATTCGGCGACCCATGCCAAATTATTGCTACCGGTTCTCCTGAACCGGTGCGAACTGACTGAATACAACCACTGGTGCAGGGGAAGTTGTGTGGCATTTCGCTATGGTCAGAAGTACATTACAGGTGTAACTTTGAATGGTCATTAAGCAACCAGTCATTAAATTTGTATCCTGATGCTATGAGAAATCACTATATTAATAAATATTTGATTGAAGCACAGTGATAGTTGTGGAACAAAAAGAGGTTGGATTCCAAAGTGATAGCTCAGCATTAAAATTGTTATCATTATAATAGGAAATATTTAAGTGTACACACAGAGAGATGAAAACTGCTATATGACTATAAAAATATTTGAAATACTACAAAGATTACCTTTTTTCCAGGAGGGGGCAAGGTATTGTGTTTATAGCAACATTTCTGAAAGATTAGCTAGATATAGAGCAATACAATCTATTTTGTTAAAATTTTGTATATCCATTGAAGGTCACATGCATATTTTAAATGCCATATTTTATTTTTAAAATATTCTATATTTTTTGTTCTTTTTGTTTTCTACAGTGTAGTGACTATGATTTGGATTATGGAACAGAATGTTTGCATCTAGCTTTAAAGTATAGCAAAATAAATGCTAAACTTATTGAAGGACCTCCTGACCTTTGGAAGGTAAGAGCATTACTATAGCTGCTTATTAATAGTGAAATATTTTCTCATGATATAGATTTTTTTTACAATGTGTTAATGTCTGGATGCTATAATAAAACATTATTATAATAAATTACAATAAAACATTATTAAATGTAATACATTTAATACTTGCAAGTTCCATTTTCAGCTGTGATGACTTTCTGCCACCTTCTGCCAGCAAAAAAGGAGCTTGGGAGGGCCATGGGCCGGCCCTTTGCTGTTTCCAGGGCGGCCTGATGGGCCAAATCTAAGCACCTTGAGTTTGACACCCCTGCATTATAGTAAGGAGGCATTTTCCTAATCTCACTACAAGAGCTGCAAATAAGAGACTTATTTTTCTTCTGATGATGATTGGTATAGTCCAGCCTTGGTAACGGCATCAACATTTGGTGGCAAAAGAAGGAAATTAATCAAGCACTAACCTTGTCTCTTTATCATACATTGTGCCTCTCAGGTTTGACTGGCATGAGGAAAAAGCAAGAATGGCAGGTGTACTTTTTCATTCTTGTTAAGGTATTTAGGTTGAATATTATATTACAAGGATTACTAGCACAAACTTTTGAAGCCACCAGTCCACGGAGAGTACTGTATATTAATTGTCCTATTTTTTAAATTTATATTGAATTTATTTTATTTTGCCTTTCTATTAAAGAAAAAAAAGTTGAACAGTTAGAAAACCTAAACACTTGTAGATCATATTACCAGATATTACTAGCATAGGCAAATTATACCACTTCAGCTACCCAACAGAAAACACAAACATATAACTAAATTTGATATGTAAATTACATTCCAAAAGCAAATTGAACTGTAGTTAAATGGAATACATCTTGCCTCATATATAAATCTCACATGAACCTTCAGTTGAATTTCCTAGGATTTTGTTCAGTAGCCTAGAATGCATCCAATAATGCAGTCTTGAAGATTGTTAATGTGTTAAGTATTAATACCTAGGTCTGGTCCTGGCTTCTAATGTGAGGATTCATGTAATTTTTGACAGTACTGGCCTGCTGCCTCTGCTTCTGTCCCTTCTCACCAGCCCTCCACTTGGGTGGCCAGCCCTTCTCTCCTGCTACTGCACGGTGATTCTCACGCTTCCCAACCTGCTCCATGCCTGCTCTTGCTGTGACTGCATGGTGATTCTCATGCTCTCTGCACTTGCTCCCTGAAGGCTGCCTCCTCCTCATTGCCCCCACCATGCCAGCCCTCCCCTATGTGGCCAGCCCATCTCTCCAGCTGGTACCACACAATTCTTGCACTCCCCTGCTTGCTACTCGTTGCAGAATACCTTATGCCACCAGACTCGAAATTCTAAACGTAGAAAACCTAGAACTACACCGCCTTTGGTCTGATCTAACTTGATTGCAGGAAACACAACTTCAGCAACAGAGTGGTCAATGTCAGGAATACTCTACCTGACTCTGTGGTTTCTTCCCCAAACCCCCAAAACTTTAACCTTAGACTGTCTACTATTGACCTCACCCCTTTCCTAAGAGGCCTGTAGGGGGCGTGCATAAGTGCACCAATGTGCCTACAGTCCCTGTCCTATTGTTTCTTTTATATTTTTTTGAATTTTTCTGATATGTATCCATGTATTCATAACTATGTTTTTACTTATACCTATTATCTTGTAAGCAATTGACAAATAAAATAAAAATAAAAAATAAAACCTGCGGCGGCCACTCCAGCCATAGCCATGGGACTCACCAACAGCTGCAGCATGCCCTACCTCACCCTCTCTTTGATGGGGCTGCTGCTACTGCCGGCCACAGAACAGGTGGGGGAGTGTGAAAATTGCAGGGCAGCAGCTGGAGAAGTAGGCCTGTCACCCAGGTGGAGCAGTGCTGGTAGTGAGATTGCAGCCACCGGGCACCCCTGAGGCTTCAGCTGGAGTGGTTGCTGTTGCCAGGAGCAAAGCAGTCAGGGCAGTTCAAGAATCACAGGTCAGTGGCTGGAAAGACAGATGGTGGGAGCAAAAGTGATGGATGAAGCAACACTGGCCCTGTGCACACATGCATATGCCTGGATGGAGTGGACCAGGCCTGTGTGTGTGTGCGCCTGCTGACTCCTGTGCATATGTGCACATGCCGAGATACCGTGGGCCAGGCCAAAGCGATGCAGTCCAGCTCCTTACAAATTCCAGGATGGCCCATGGACCTTGAGTTTGACACCCCATCCTAAGGCATGTTATGATCTCTTTATCTCTAAATTTGAAATAATACTAATAAATGCTAGATTTGTTACTTTTAAAGAGATGTTAAGTCACATATTAGATAGCTGATACTTTTCACCAAGTATGCAGTTACATAATTAGATATTTGTTTTACTGTCTTGATTGTTTTTACCCAGTGATAATAAATTATTAAATTGCATTCCTTTTTTTATTGCATAAACTGATAAAAAATATAATAAAGATACTTGATTTGATGGTGATTATAATGATTATGATTATAATTTCAGATATGTATCTGTTACTGAATGAATTTTAATTATTTTATTAATTACAAATTGTAATAAATAATATAATTAAATGAAATACATACTTTGCAAGGTATTTGTAAAGTGTCAAAAATTAATGCTCAGTAGATTTTAAATGCTGCAAAATCTATCTTAAATCTTTTAGAAAAATAAGATTAAGAAATTCTTGGAGGTACTTACATATAAATAGCTTTTTTTGGACACTGTTCTGTTTGCAATTATAGATTAATATATTTATTGCTCTATATTTTTAGGTAACATACAAGTGGGATCTTTTTGCAGCTGATTGTTTAATCAAAGGTATGTGTTTTTCCTTGTTCCTACAATTTTCATATTATCTTCTAGGCCTTGGGCACAATCTCCAATTCTTTTTGGTAACCTTGCAGTTCCTTCTACCTGAGACAAATAAGGGGGCAAATTCTTTCATATAAAAAGGACAGCAGTTAGAATAAAATATTTCTATAATTATATTTGGTAAGTCTGAAATTAGTCACTGAGAGTTGTTGTAGAATGTAAATTCTGCTTAATATGTTACATTAGTGGAAAATGGTCAGTGAGTGTGAATAACAGATGAGTGATATGTATATGTGCTGCCTTTGTGAAGAACAGAAATGCTATTATAATTATTTATATCCCAAATAGCAAATATATTGCTATCATATGGAGTGGTATCCTTTGGGGTTTTTAACAAGAAAGAACTGTAGGATTTTCTTTTCATCATTTCTGTATTATTAGTTTATTTATCATTTCAATAGAAGACCAAGTTAGAGAAAGATAAAGGCAGTTGGTATAAGCAGTTATTTTTTGCAATTTCTTATAGAAATAAGCTAGTATACACTTGGGAGTGTTTATTAAAAATACAATATGGTTGTCTTTCATTTGAATAGAACAAAAGTTAGCAACTTTGACCCTTCAAATAGTGTTGAATCATAACTCCTAGCATGTCATAAAAGTACCATTGGCTATGGAGTTAGTGGTTTAGCAACATTTGAAAGGATATATCTTCCTTGTTTCTGCATTAGAACAACCTGGTGAACATCAGATATTTTATTTTACAACCACTGTTGTCAAATTATCTAATTCATTAATCATAAATCATGTATTTATTCAGATACATGAATAAATTTGACTCATCTGGCAGAGATGGAGAAATTAACTGCATTGATTAGAAACAATGGATTACATAATTTAGACTGGCAGCCATTTGTAGATTTTCTGCATGTTAAATATAATAACATGGTTTGTATTTAACAGGGGGCTTTGAAAATTATTTTTACTTTTGGGTTACTTGTTAATTGATTTTTAAAAAAATATAGTGAACAGATGCTGGATTGATTTGATTGATAAATAAATATATTTTCACACCAGGGATGTCTTTTTATGTAACATAGTATTTATATATATATAAATACTAGTATATATATATATATATATATATATATATATATATATATATATATATATATATGTGGATCTTTGGTTATTCGGGTTTTCTCCGCGTAAGATTGGCAGTATCTGGCAGCGTTTCGATGAAGTCTCATTCATCATCTTCAGGCTTGTGTCTTGGCTCTGTGCTTCTCAGAGAGAAGCACAGAGAAGCTTCACTCTGAGAAGCACAGAGCCAAAGACACAAGCCTGAAGATGATGAATGAGACTTCATCGAAACGTTGCCTAGATACTGCCAATCTTACGCGGGAGAAACCAGAATAACCAAAGATCCACATACAAATACCCGCGAGAACCTCAGAATATATATATAAAATATAGATGGGAAAGTTTATAATTACTTGTAGACCTGTTACATTAAGGGAAGGAGAATACATAATATATATTTGATATATTTTTCAGCATTCAACCAGGGTGGACATTTATGTTTAATGTCAATGTGAATGATATATTCGTTATTTGTTATTTTTTGTTATCTTTTTAAATTAATTTTCAATGTTAGTTCATCTCTTTTTCTTTGTTTTGTATTTTGACTTTGGAAATAAAATAAAAAATTTTGTAATAAGACATATGAACATATATTGTAAAACGACATTGAATTTATTATAATAAAAATTCGTTGTGCCCATGATTAAATATGCAAGCTCAGCCTTATAACCCAAAATGCCAAGACTAAAAATATGGATTTGATTTATCTAGTTTATATAAATAAACTATTCTAAAAACAATGATGATTAATTTTTTCTCCCAGTAAACATTCCTGGGGAAATGGTCTACCAGTTATTTTGTGTTTATGTTTTTTTTTAAATTTCCATTTAATTTATATGTATTTGCATACAAGTAGTCCTTGATTTGTAGCCATAATTAAGCCCAAAATTTATGTTGCTAAGTGAGAGTTAAGTGAGTTTTGCCCTATTTTACAACCTTTCTTGCCACAGTTGTTAAATGAATTACTGCAGTTGTTAAGTTAATAACACAGTTGTAAATTAACGCTTTCCCTGTTGACTTTGCAGTCATATTAGAAGTTCGCAAAAAATTATTACATGATCCTGGAACACTGCAACTATCATAAATATGAGTCAGTTGCAAAGATTGATCATGTGACCAGGAGAATGCTGCAATGGTCATAATTTTGAAAAACAATAATTAGCCACTATTTTCAATGTCACTGAAACTTAAGTGGTTTTAAGATGAGGACTACATACAGTCAGATGGCACTTTGGGTCTTCATACTGAATTTTGATATTTCTCTGTGAATGTTTCCCTGTGAACTATTTAATGGCAATCACCAGTTAATATCAAGTTTGATGTTAATTTCAGAAATGTAGTAAACAAATAAATAAAGTATTCATTGCTGGTAGATTAAGTTCTTCCCATACAAAGCAAGTACAAATTATGAAGAAAGCACTGAGTTATTTATGAGAAATTGTTATGTATAAATTCCAAAAATTAATGAAACAATTATGCTGGCTTCAGATTTCTGACCATGTACCATCTGCGATAGCTCTAAAATAATAATTACATGTTAAAAATTTAAATATTTTAAAATAATTTAAAAACTGAATCAACCAGATATTTTCATCACATATTCTATAATTTCAAGTTAATTCTATGTTAGTTTGAACTATATATTATATATAGTTCTATATTATGTGTATATAACTATATATTAACTATATTGTTGAAAAACAGTTATTATTCATATGAAAATGGTTGAAAGATACATAATTAATTTCCTTTAAGAGTAGTCAGTGAGATAAATGCTTTGTATTTCTGGGATCAAATTACCCAGATTTGAATTTAGAATAGAATAGAATTCTTTATTGGCCAAGTGTGGCTGGACACACAAGGAATTTGTCTTGGTGCAAATACTTTCAGTATACATAAAAGAAAAGATACATTCGTCAAGAATTTGCCAGAGAATTAGGGTCGTTAGGGTCATCATTCAACTTAGTGAAATTTTTAGTCACCAAACAAGTCTATTGATTGAATCATCTTAAATTTGGATCCAAGCCAAATATTCATTGATAATAGATGAATCTCACATATGTCATGATATTATTAATGTTTTACATCATAGACAAATTAAAAAGAGAATATGTATCTAATGCTTTTGCATAAGCAAACATAATTGCCTCTTGTAATAGCTATGGAAAATAATCCATTTGCAATTTATTTTGAAACTTCAGGTGGAATGTAACAAAAAAAGTGGGGATTATGTAGATATTTGCTTTAGCATTCATTTGTCTTAATTATAAATGAGCCATAAATGGCATAATGGGATGGATGGATGGATCAAGTGGTTTTGGGGAGTGGTTGTTTGCTTATTTGAAATGGGTTTGTTTCTGTGTTTTTATTGTTGCCTAAGATTTTTAGTGATATATGGATGGCATATATATTTGTTAAAGCTTGCATAGATACTTTTACATTTCGCATAATAGTTTATAATTTATCCTGTTGATCTTTAAAGTAATTTTAAGTCAACTGGAGATACATGGCCTAAAATAATTTAGAACAAATTTAATATATCACTTATTTTTAATTATTTGAGCTCTATTTGATACTTTGAATTGCAAATGTAATCCTATCTATGCAAATATAGTTAATAAGTTTCATATGCTTCAGGAAAAATTGAAGTTTTTTTCCTGTAGGCAGAATAAACTGTTGATAAAGAATACATTCCATTCTATTAAACTGAACACTGATGTAGGTAAGAAAAACAAACAGTTTTATATATGACGATTTGGGGAGTTGGGTAATGAAATATCTGCAAGCAAACAACTAAGTTCAGAGAACACCAAGAACTCCACACACACATACAAAATAATTACGCATTTTTTAGTTTTTGTATTTCTTTTAGAAAGTAGATTGGAAAATAATAGAATACTGATTTAATAAAAATAAATCTTAAAATAAAGCAGGTAGCAACTTGCTGGATGTGCAGACAATGTGGTGCATGTCTCTCCTTTTTCTTCTCATATTATTAGTCTGCAAATAGGGAAACCTCATCCTGAAGTTAGGATGACTCATTTATAAAAGTAGTTGGAACCTGGATAGCATAAAAACATCCTGAAAGAATCTCTTTAAGGATTTCTTGCCTCAGGGTAACTATATCTTTGAACCTCTAGTTGAAACATGTAAGCTTGAAAGATTTGAGTCTGCCTTTAAGGTAGTCCCTAAAATGTATATTTAAAATTAGGTGAAGAATTAATATTTTTGGAACTCTGATCAAATTCTTATGATGACATGACCTCCTGAATTCCAGTTTCAGCTTACCTTTTTTAAAAACAAGCACTAAGTCATTATGTTCACAGGGGAATTGCCTGTAGGCACCTCATAACTTTGTATGTCCTGCTTGGACTTGTCACCTCGTCAGCATTTTTCTATGTAGTAAAATGATGATGCTTAAATAAAAATGCTCCTTTTACATTAATGTTATCTGTAATTGTTCTATAATCTGTTCCCTAATCCCATTTACTGTGTTTTAACTCAATAATTTAGAAGAAGATTATCCAGAGGTCCAGATAACCTTCATTAATAAAGTGCCCAATAAAGGAAGATTCATACATTCATTTGATGCTAAAACCCTTGGGTGGTTGCAAGACTTTTTATTAGTAGTTATTCTTTACACATAGCATAATTAGGATAATCATTAGATAGCCAGTAGAATTTCTGGGTACAGAAACTTAAAAACAAATTGTAGTTGAATTGGTTTAATAAGTATAACGTGTGTTAAGAAAAATCTTATTGTAGCCTTTAGACTCATGTATATTCTATAAAGAACAGGTTTTTTAAAAAGTCCAATATAAAGTATCTTATTGAATCTAATGTGGAAGTGAATAACCAATTGAACTTAGTGAAATACAGAGCTGCCTTGAATATCCAGCAATAACAACCAGTTTTATGAATGAAATTCAAAAGAGTCATGTCCACAAAAGATATTATTTTGACTCCTGGAACTGTTTTGTACAATTCATCATGAACAATCCATAATATATTCCCCTTATAAACATTCAGATGATTAGCCAAGAACTTAAGCCTGGAAACATCATGAATATTAATGGTTGTCATAAACAACATTCTGTTTTCTATATATAGTGATTATATATAGGGAGACTAAAGGATTCTGGAAATGAGGTAATGTTAAGAAAATTAATTTCCACCTTCTTTTTGTTCTTTTTTTAAAATTGTCTTTGCCAGACTCTATATCACAGGAAGTTTGCATTATTACTGACATAAAGGAAGATGCTGTCCAAGTGGGATTTCTCCTTAATGAAAAAATGAGGAATCATGTGAAAGTGAGTATTTTCAGCAACATGTAAAGACAATACATAAAAGTTGCTGTTGGTCAATAATTATTTGGGTTCAGCAGGTTTAATATATCATCTCCTCTATTAGGTTTTATCATAGTTAAAATATCACAGGTTTTCTGTAAAATTTCTTACGTTCCTTTTGGGTAGTTATATAAATTTGTTAAATAAAGAAATTAATGTTGGTCAGAAAATAATCTGCAAAATGCCTTTTCTCTTCTGCAGTGTGATACTTTATTTTTCTTTCTCCTTTGAAGAACACTTATAAATCATGCAAATAATATCCTGGATTCTTCAATAAACAATTTGTATGTCATTTGAGACATGCAATTTTAGCAATTCATTACCAATAAGTTTTTAATGAATTTATTAAACAATTTCTATTTCTCTTTTCAGCATGTTAAAAATGTAGCAATCACCCTTCATAAAAATGACAATCTACAAAATATTTTGTTAGGACAGTGCTACAACTTTATTTGCATAAAAGTAAGTATTACAGAAAGCAAATAGTCTATGGTGAAAGACCACATATGTAATTTTAAAAACAATATTTTAGCCATATAGTATTATTTAAATGTTTCTTCTAAATTTGTATTATACATTAACCAAATTGTCACATTCATAGAAATGTGGAAAAATAGCTTAAATTATATGTAATGCATTTTAGAGTAAAACCAATTATTTTATCATTTTAGAAATATTTTGAGCTGAATTTTTTTCAAACTTGAAAAAGGCTATTGTGAGCATGAAACACTTTCAAAGTTTCCGGAAAAATGGTTTTGCTGCCATTGTGCACTAGAAATATGTATTTTGAATTCAGAATGTTTTGCCCAAAGGTAGCAGCTAGATAAAAAAAAATCAAAATATATATGCTTTCAGATTCAGAGGATGTAAGTAATTCACCACTTATGGGAAGACATCAAATTCATTAGCAATTTTAGCTTTTTTTTAAACATAAGTTTGCACTTCGCTTACTTGGACAAATTTGTTATGATCCAAATTATTTGAAGTCTTTAAAATAACTTTCTGAACAAATTCAGAAAGTTCATAAAAAACTGTTATATCCAGTGTAGATAGTGTGTTTATGATGTTGAAGACATTTCATTCAGACCCTGACTCTAATATGAACGTTTTATTTTTTTGACTGCACAAATGAACTTAAGAAGGGGGTTTCATTTTATATTTCTTTCCAGCTGTTCTGATTCTGTGGCTCTGAATGGCACAGAGAATAGGAAAACAAATGCATAATCATTTATAAACAGGGTAATAATTTATAATGTAGTTATATATGGAGGACTAGAAAAGAATAACTGCTTAGAACAAGAGAAATATAAATCTTAATAGTACTTTAAATTCAATGTAGGTAAATACTGTATATACATGACCAGATTCAGCATATGGCAAATTCACATATTTCTAAAAGAAAAGGAACATCATATATCTCACATTTCTCAAATGAATTTTATTTCCTTTTTCATTAGAATAAACTACCTGGCTTTGAGGAAATCTCACTGCTGGTGGATACACTTGAAAACACAGGTGCTTTGGTTTTGTACCCTGTTGTTCTCATTTTGGTAGGTAAAGATATTTCTTTCTTCAGCTTATAAAATATTTGATCTGTTTGGTGTAATACCTTAATACTTTATTTTTCAGAATTGTTGTGACTTTGGTAACAAGTAAGAGATTTTGTAAAAGGAAGCCAAAATTATTAAACTAGTTATTTTGGTTTTTTAATTTATTGCTCTTTTAGAAGTTTTTTTTTATTTTGTTGTGTATTTTCTTTGATTTCTTATTCCATACAAAAAACAATGGTTTAAAATGCAATTGAAATTTTTTTTAAAGAACTGATAAGATATGGAATTCAGTCATGCATGTTGTTCAGATATAGACTAATCTGTTGTATTTATTCTCTGGTTAGTATGCTAAAAACTGCAAGCAAAATATAGATGTATATAAGATTTCAGAGAAAAAATATTTCATCAACTGTTAAATAGCAATCAATAATCTTTCTCCTTGTATCTATAGAAAATATAAGCATTTTTGATAATTAATAATTTGTACATGTCCTTCCTTACAGGTAAACATGGGTACTTTAGAAAATACATCTTTTAACAGTGGAATTGAAAGTTTAACTGTACTTGCAAAGGAAGTTAAAAAGAAAAATATTTTACTTTATGGTGTCCTTATACAATATAAAAAGGTATGTGCTATAATGAGTGGGGGGAAAATCTGTCAGGTAGTCCTCAGGTTATGACAGCAATTGGGAGTGAAATTTCCACTACTAAACAATGAGATTGTAAAGCAAGGCATCACTTAGCAACAACAATTCTGGTAGTGGTTACCATTATAAACCCAAGTCCATGAGGGTCATTAGATGGGCATTGCATAAAGGCAGTGTGTGAATAGGTTGAAGTTCCTGGCAAGCAATCTGACAGAAGAAAACTCTGAGCTGATGTTAGGGAGTACGTGTGTGGGGGTGGGGTGGGGGGAGAGCCGGTGCCATAGGCATATTGTGCGAATGTACTTCCTACCAGCTTGGAGCTTCAGCTTTTCTGCCTGTGGTTGAGGTGCCAAGTAGCCATTCACAGAAATTAAAAGGGAAGAAAAGAAAAAGAAATACTGAAGTCCTAGAGCAGGGGTCAAACTTATGTTGCCATGGTGGCGTCACATGATGTATCAAGCTTTTTTCCCCTTTGCTAAACCGGGCGGGGACAGCACGTGACACATCCAGCCTGCGGGCTCTGACTTTGACACCCCATCCTAGAGATATTATAGGACAGAAGCAGGTAATGGAGAATTAGAAGCAGGAGGTGAAAGTCTGATATGGGATGGTGAAAAAATTTAGCAAGTAGAGACTTTGGAAAGCCAGGTGAACAGAAAACTTGGCTTCGGTAGGAGTCATATTAGCCACCGCAATATTTTCAGTTATGTAAAAGGAAATCAATTGCAGGGAGTGTGGCAGGAGAGTTAGGAGGCTAGCAATTTGTTAGAGCCCAAAGAGACTAATCCTTCAGTTCCAAAGCCCTGAGTTTTGATAGGAAAGGCCTACATGTACCCACAGAAGATCCCAAGAACCTGCCTTACTTGAGAAGTGACCTGTAGCAAAAAGTGAGTGACTTCAATTCACAACCAAGTCTGGCCATACAAGTAACTTTTGGACAATGGTACATTAAGACATTAAAGGCAGAGTAAAAACAAACAAAACATAAATATGTCGAGTTTGTGGAACTATAGACAGTGATTTCTATAAAGTATACATTTGTACAAAAGGAGTTCCAAACTTCAGATACGTGTGTGAGTCTCTCTCTCTCTCTCTCTCTCTCTCTCTCTCTCTCTCTCTGTATATATATATATATATATATATATATATATATATATGGATCTTTGGTTGTTCGGGTTTTCTCCCGCGTAAGATTCAAGTATCTAGGCAACGTTTCGATGAAGTCTCATTCATCATCTTCAGGCTTCTGTCTCCGGCTCTGTGCTTTTCAGAGTAATGTGAGATTGCAGCTGCTTCCTCCTTTTAACTGCCAGTGGGGTGGGACTTGATTGGGTGGGGGCTTGGCTGTGTTCTGATTGGGTGGGGGTGTGTTCTCATTGGTAGGGGTTTGGTTGTGTTCTGATTGGTTGGGGGTTAGCCGTGTTCTGATTGGTTGGAGGCGTGTTCTGTTCAGGTGGGGGCTTGGCTGTGCTCCAGTTAGTCTTAGTTGCTGGGGGATTTGAGCTGGTGAGTTGTGATCTTGCTGTTTGGCTTCTAGTTCGTGGTCCTGTTGCATCTTCATAGTGGGTGTCGGTTTGCTTCATGTATGGCTCGGAGGGGTTTGAAGTGGGTAGTGATGCAGCTGTAGTGCAGCTTCTGGTCCATGGTCGTGTCTCATCTTCTGAGTGGGTGAGAGTCTGTTTTCTACATGGAAGTGTGGTGGTGGCATCTTGTGTGGCTCTCATGGGTGTGGGTCTGGTGTCCTTCTTCATGTTAGGTACTCGTCTGTTCATGAGGCGGGTTTCCAAATGGCTGGAAGGCGGGAGGTGTCATCTCGTTTGTTCATGCTGTGTGGGCGTTTTTCTATCTCTATGGCTTCTCTGATTATTCTGCTGTTGAAGTGTTCGGTTTTGGCGATAGTTCTGGTATTTTTAAAATCAATTTCATGTCCTGTGGCTTTGAGGTGTTGGACCAGGGAAGAGGTCGTTTCTTCTTTTTGATTGAGTTCTTATGTTCTTCAATGCGTGCATTTATTCTTCTGTTAGTTTGTCCAATGTATGTGGTAGGGCAGGCAGTGCAGGGGATTTCGTATACTCCTTGGTTTTCTAATTCGATTTTGTCTTTGGGGTTTCTTAGGATGGTGGATATTTTTCTGTTTGTGCAGAATGCTGTTTTGATGTTGTGTTTTTGGAGGATCTTGCTGATTTTGTCTGTAGTGCCTTTATATATGGGAGGAGGGCTTTGCCGTTTTCTTGTTCTCTGTCTTGGATTTTGGTTGGGGTTTCTTTTTGGATTAGGTGGGTAATCTTCTTTCTTTGGAATCCATTGGCTGCAAGTACGTTGGTGAGAGTGTGTAGTTCGGTTTTTTGGTGTTGTTCATCGGCTAAGCATTTTGTTCTGGAGATGAGTGTCTTGGCTACGGAATTGATCTGTGCTGGGTGGTGGTGTGAGAGTGCATGTAGATAGCGGTTAGTGTGTGTTTTCTTCTGGTAGATGGTGTGTCCTAGGGAGCCATTGGATCTTTTGTATACCAAGACATCTAGGAAGGGAAGTTGGTTGTTGGCTTCTGTTTCCATGGTGAATTGTATTTTGGGGTGTAGGCTGTTGAGGTGTGTGAGGAAGTTGTTCAGTTTTTCTTTCCCATGTGGCCAGATTATGAAGGTGTCATCTACGTATCTGAGCCAGAGTTTGGGTTTGTGGTCGTATTTTTCTAGAGCTTGTGTTTCAAAGTGTTCCATGTAGAGGTTAGCGATGACAGGTGAGAGGGTGATCCCATGGGTGCTCCTTCTATTTGTTTGTATTTTTGTCCATTGTAGGTGAAGTATGTATTGGATAGGCAGTGGTTGGTTAGATCTAGGATGTGCTTGGGGGTTGTATTTGTTTTGGATGGCTGTCAAGGCTTCTTTTATTAGCACTTGGGTGAAGAGGGATATGACATGAAGCTTACTAGTAGGTCGCTAGGTTGTAAGTTTTGTTTCTTTATGATCTCGATGAACTGGAATGAGTTTCTTACGTGTGAGTTGATGGATTCTGCATAAGGTTGTAGTTGTTTGGCGAGAAATTTGGCTAGGTTTTGTAGAGGTGAGCCTATGGAGCTGACTATTGGTCTGAGTGGGGTTCCTTCTTTGTGTATTTTGGGGAGACCATAAAGCTTGGGGCATCTGGATGATTTTTCTCTGGGTATGATTCGTTGCTGGATTTCTTCACTGATGGGGAGGCTTTTATTTTGGATTTGGTAGTTTTTTCTAGGTAGGTGGTGGGGTCTGTCTTTAGGGGTTTGTATGTGGGGTCTTGGAGTAGGTTGGTTAGCTTGGTTTGGTAGTCAGATGTGTTCATAACCACTGTCGCATTGCCCTTGTCTGCTGGTAGGATTATTATGCTGGTGTCTTCTTTCAGGTTAAGTAGTGCAGTTTGTTCTTCTTTGGATAAGTTGCTTTTGGGTGGTTTGCTAGTGCAGAGGATGTTGGTGATTTCGAGTCTGATTTTGTTAGCATCATCAGGGTTGGTTTTGGTCAGGCTGGTTTCAACTCCACATATGATGGTTTCTGTGGGGATATGTTTGGGAGCGACAGCAAAGTTGAATCCTTTTGAAAGGACCTTGGTTTCAGCTTCAGTGAGGATCTTGTCTGAGATGTTGTGCAATGTTTGTTTCATGTGTGGCTGTGGGGGAGGGGGAGTTGGTTTCTGGCATTGTTGTAGTTTCCTGAGTTTGTTGGTGTGAGTATCTGTCTTGAGGGTGGTCTGTGTTTCGGCTCTCCAGACAGCAAGTTGTTTGGATTTGTCCCAAAGTAGAGGGTGAATCTTGTTGCTGAGTCTGAGGTGGAGTGTGAGGAGATCTTTGTTGATTTGGTCTAGGAGAAACCTTTTCGTGTGAAGTTCATTTCTAATTAGGGCCAGTTCTGTTCTTTTAAGGATGCGTTTGGTGGCTGCTGTGTTGGTGTGGAATTTCAATTGGAAGCTTGTGGGAATTAAATTTTGATCTCGGCAGTTGCATAGGAATGCAAGGTCACATAAAATGGAGGCTCTTTGGACTTCAAGTTTTTCATAAGTCCTGGTCAGATGGCTTCCTAGATGTCTTGGTATACAAAAGATCCAATGGCTCCCTAGGACACACCATCTACCAGAAGAAAACACACACTAACCGCTATCTACATGCACTCTCACACCACCACCCAGCACAGATCAATTCCGTAGCCAAGACACTCATCTCCAGAACAAAATGCTTAGCCGATGAACAACACCAAAAAACCGAACTACACACTCTCACCAACGTACTTGCAGCCAATGGATTCCAAAGAAAGAAGATTACCCACCTAATCCAAAAAGAAACCCCAACCAAAATCCAAGACAGAGAACAAGAAAACGGCAAAGCCCTCCTCCCATATATAAAAGGCACTACAGACAAAATCAGCAAGATCCTCCAAAAACACAACATCAAAACAGCATTCTGCACAAACAGAAAAATATCCACCATCCTAAGAAACCCCAAAGACAAAATCGAATTAGAAAACCAAGGAGTATACGAAATCCCTGCACTGCCTGCCCTACCACATACATTGGACAAACTAACAGAAGAATAAATGCACGCATTGAAGAACATAAGAACTCAATCAAAAAGAAGAAACGACCTCTTCCTGGTCCAACACCTCAAAGCCACAGGACATGAAATTGATTTTAAAAATACCAGAACTATCGCCAAAACCGAACACTTCAACAGCAGAATAATCAGAGAAGCCATAGAGATAGAAAAACGCCCACACAGCATGAACAAACGAGATGACACCTCCCGCCTTCCAGCCATTTGGAAACCCGCCCTCATGAACAGACGAGTACCTAACATGAAGAAGGACACCAGACCCACACCCATGAGAGCCACACAAGATGCCACCACCACACTTCCATGTAGAAAACAGACTCTCACCCACTCAGAAGATGAGACACGACCATGGACCAGAAGCTGCACTACAGCTGCATCACTACCCACTTCAAACCCCTCCGAGCCATACATGAAGCAAACCGACACCCACTATGAAGATGCAACAGGACCACGAACTAGAAGCCAAACAGCAAGATCACAACTCACCAGCTCAAATCCCCAGCAACTAAGACTAACTGGAGCACAGCCAAGCCCCCACCTGAACAGAACACGCCTCCAACCAATCAGAACACGGCTAACCCCCAACCAATCAGAACACAACCAAACCCCTACCAATGAGAACACACCCCCACCCAATCAGAACACAGCCAAGCCCCCACCCAATCAAGTCCCACCCCCACTGGCAGTTAAAAGGAGGAAGCAGCTGCAATCTCACATTACTCTGAAAAGCACAGAGCCGGAGACAGAAGCCTGAAGATGATGAATGAGACTTCATCGAAACGTTGCCTAGATACTTGAATCTTACGCGGGAGAAAACCCGAACAACCAAAGATCCACATATAAATACCATG
This sequence comes from Pseudonaja textilis, assembly GCF_049901715.1. Lineage (NCBI taxonomy): Eukaryota > Metazoa > Chordata > Lepidosauria > Squamata > Elapidae > Pseudonaja > Pseudonaja textilis. The sequence goes on along the minus strand of NC_142008.1, from coordinate 34,111,639 downwards.
AGAACCTCAGAAAACATATATATATATATATATATAGTATATATTGTTCTGCTTGATTGGTGTTTCTAATATCTTCTGTCTGTTTTGTAGCTTTTTTTTTTTTTTTTGTCTTGATTGGCTGGCAACGTTGTGTTTCCTGTATTGAAAGCTTTTAGTGAGGCTTGGCTCCGAGTAAACGGACGGCTATCCTTTATTAGGAAGCTCAGTTTTTAAATGATAGCTGTCCGTTTACTCAGAGACAAGCTGCACTAAAAGCCTCCAATGCAGGAAATACAATGTTGCCAACCAATCAAGACAAAAAAAGCCACAAAACAGACAGAAGATATTAGAAACACCAATCAAGCAGAACACAGCAAACTCCAAGACCAATAAACACAGACCAAGACTCCCAGCCAATCAGGATGAAGAAAAAACCATTCTGGCACAGCAATAGGCTAGCCCCAAATTTAAAACAGAAATGGTTGTGAAAGTCTGACTCACAGACGAACACAATACAGAAGCCTGATGATGGCAGATGAGATTCTGCCGAAACGTTGCTACAACTTTAAAAGCACAACTATAATGATATGGGAAAATATCCGAACAAAGCACACACACACACACACACACACACACTATAGAATAATATATAGTAAATAAGTTAGAACGCTGTATATAAGTTTAATAAGAAAATAGAGTTCCAACAATTTTGAGGGTATTAAATGTTTTATTTTGTATAGTTTTCATAAGAAAAAATCCGATCTGGTGCCATCTCACAACCAAACCTGTGATATACAAACTTATTATCCCTTGTTGCAATTAGAAGGAGGATTACTCTAAGCATAAAACAGCCTGGAATCATTCAAAAACAAGAATCCTTTTGTTAATCAAATTTTTACAAGTATAGCGTACATGTAGAATAGATGTGATTGGTGTGGTATGTCAGAAACCATCAATCTTTTGAAAAATAAACCTATATAGTTTATAGGTCTGTCTGTGATTTGTAGTTATAGAAAAATAAAGTATCACAGTAATTACTTTGATTTAACTTAATAAAAAAAATGGTTTACCTGCATTGAAGCTAGCTTTCATAAAATATAATTGTGAGCAAGTAAGTCAATAAGTCAGATGACAGTGCATTACTGAGTCATGCACAAAAGTAACAAGTTATATAAGTGGAATTTGGAAAAAATTACTATCTTTCTGGTAAAAATCTCAACCAAAATGCAATTGCTCAAATATTTTGACCGTCAGTAAGTTTTCCTTTATAAACCCTCAAGCATAAATTTCACATGTCTTCATCAGTCAACAGTTATTTTATTAATATAATTACAGTAACAGGTAATAGATCTTCATTTTATCCTAATTCATAATTATAAATTTATTGCCCAAGTTCTAACACTTTATATTGACATAAGACATTCATTTACCTGCTCATGCATGCATCCTGACAATGCAGATGTTCAAAGCATTTTTCAGTGAACAAGAATATAGTAAAATATATTTAAATATATATACTGCTTTTCCAGAAATGACAAATTCCCTCTAGAAGTTTGAAGTTCATATAAATTCTGAGCAACCTTCCCAATAAATAAATCCCAATGAATTCCATTAATTTCCTCAGTGGGCAAGACTATGGCTGCACCTGTTATCTCTATTTTTATGACTGCTTATGCCTATGTACAAAAAGAGTCTTTATTTCCTTTATCCCAAATAGAATATGTCTATTAATATATACATATCAATATATAGATAGAAGCAGATGCAATGATGTAATATGCAATGCAAATTAAAGCTGATATAATATTCTGTGAAAAGAAGAATATGTATTATATGTGTTATGGCCATCTTTCCCAAATATATGATGCATTTGGTGCCTGCCAAATATATCAAGAACAACTAGAAGAGACTGGACAGCCATTTGTCTGAAATGGTGCAGGTATTCTGCTAGACGGTGTAGGACTAGAAGACTGCAAGGTCTCTTCTAACTCTTATTCTGTTATTCAGAATTCCCAGTTAAAAATCTTTAAAAGCCATCTTAAGATTCTGGTAACAGCAAATATGCAGTGGAAATGGTGTGAGAAGCCATTTATAATTCTGTGATATATTAACAACATTTATATATTTTTATGAAATTCTCCTGGCATTACTTTTTAACAGAACTTATATTTGGCAGAAGAAAAATTATGGAACTGTATATCAGTTTTCTGTTTTAATTTGTAAGACAAGTTATTCTTTTTAGCTAAATCTTGAAACTTGGTTAATTTTAATGGTGAAATCTTAATATAAACCAACACTCCTGCACAAAGCAATTTTGAAAATTCTTTATTAATTTTTTCATCACAATTAAAATAGTTAATCATGAGCAGAGCAAAGAAATTAATGGATAAAGCAACAGAATTTTGGTTTTTTTATATTTTTGTTATATTTGCAGTTGGAAGAACAGCATAGAGAAACAGGAAGTTATAGCTGAATAGCTGTTTTGTTTAGGAATAAATCTCTGCTAAAGAATTGAATGATTGGCAATTTTGAAAAAAACTCCATAAGCATCCCATTATTTAATTCAGACAGAGGGCATGTTTATTTGGCAGAAATATCTCTGTTCAATAAAAAGTATCTTGTCATTAAAGCCTTTCTTGGCTTTGGTTTAATGGGTTTTTTTAGTTTGTTTTGTGTAATTTCACTTTATGTATTCATTGAAACCAATATTCTTTTAAGATTTTGGCAATGCTGAATAGTAGTATAAATGTAAAGAAGATTTCTCAGTACATAATATTAAAAGCAAAAATTATTTTCTATTTCTAACTCTTCTATTAATGGTTCCTCCCATAAACATTCATACATGCTTCATGCTTTTGCATTCCTAATTTTTCTTAAATCAGGTTGTTCTGATATGTCTATTGAAGCTTGAAGTTCAAGCTGTAATCTAATGAAAAATAAAAAATAATATAAAGAAAAAAATATTACAAAAATTCTGTCAAAAAGCAAAGAAAGATGTTAACCTACTTCTATCACCCTATATGCAACACTGCTGTCTAAACTTTATATATTGCATAGTGTGACTAAAAGTCTCCTTGGGATAGCACTAGTAGGTTTTAAAAAGAGATGATTTATTTGTTTGTTGTTTTTTAGAATTATTAATATTGTTCAGAAAATATATATTTGTTCTCTTTAAGTGTTCAGGGAAAAATCTTGTATGGTTTTTAAGGATTATAACCGGTGAAATCACTTTTGTAGAATATACTAAGTGTAATAGTTCATCCTCAAGGTTCCAATGAAAGGCTTCAGTAGTAATTTTTTTCAAAAATCCATGAAAAATAGTGCTTTTGAAATTTGAGATTCTTGCATTGAATTTCACCAGATATTACAGGAACTGTAAAAAAGGAGGCTAGGGTCTGATAATATGTGGGCTGTTGTCCTATACAGGCTTAATTCAACAATTTATTTATTTATTTGAAAAATATTAACAGTTATTTAGTATTTCAATCTTTAAATTGTACAAAGATTCTTCTTGAAATAATACTTCCATGCACATTTTTTACCAAGCAAGTAGAGGATTATAGCCTATGGCATAGAAATGTACTGCTTACATTGTTCCATATATTTCAGTATCCGATGCAGATAGAAATAAATTGCATTTTCGTGCAATCATATAGGTTACCTTGATTTAATAAGTTTTACTTTCGGGGATATGAGCATAATTTTTCATCTATAGCAATTTACTACTTGGATTGCTTATAACTTTAAATATTGCTTATATCATAAATATTTTTATCTGGATATTTATTAAAAAATTAAATTAGTTTAATCATAATTAGAATGAATCTTTTGAAATAAATGTAACTTAAGTTAGTAGTATAATTTAAGTTCCAGAGATTCCTGTAGCTCTATTTTAATTATTGTTAAATTAAATCCAAATAAATTTTGTCTTCCTACTGAATTTTAAAATGTATTAATATAAACTTCAGATGCCATATTCAACCACTAAAATCACTCTGGTTAAAGTTGTAAATTTATTTGATATTTCTTCTTTGGTTTCCTCAAATCTACAAAGAGCAATAGCTAGATTTCATAAATATAATACAAACTTAAAGATTCCATAATTATAATTATTATTTTGTGATTTAACAAAACAAATCCTGCTGTTCTGTTTTTGAAAATTAATCTGAACCAACTAACATATCCGTAATTTAGTTGGATGGATTAGTAATTGTAGTAAGATGACTTCATTTAATCAATGTATTTTTCTACTTAGAATTGATATTGTTCTTAAAGACAGATGAATGAATGTTCTGTGATAACAGAAGTTTATATTTAAATTGTGAAGTTTAAATATATTTAGCTTGGAGATAATTATTGTGGGCATGTACATGAGAAATATTAGATGTATTTGAATATATTTTGCCACATTTTAATAGAAAACCACCAGTATATTTCCCAGTGAGATCTAAATATAACAATGGATTGTGAAAATGGTATGACTTTAAAACAATATTTAGTTCCTATATATCACTAAATAACCCATGGGCCATTGGGTCATCATTTCAGAGATGTTTAATTACCTAAACAGAGAAATAAAATGACCAAGTTGGGCAAACAAAATAGCTATCTGCTATTTCCCATTGATATTCCTTGTGGGAAGCTGCCAGAAAGCCTCCTCCCTCCCTCCTTTCCTCCCTCCCTCTCTTCCTTCCTGCCTTCCCTCTCTCCCTCCCTTCTCAAATTTCTGCTGGCTTCCCAATTTATGGGAAGCCATGGAAAAATCAGGGAGAAAGTCAGAAAGCCAACAGTATTTAAATAATAACTATTAATACAGTTCAGGAATGTTTAATGAATCCCTGAACTGTATGTTTAATTAAACATTCCTGAACTGTATTAATAGTTTGATTAATATTAATAACAATAATTGGTGTACAGTTCAATAACATCCAATTATTGAACATAGAAAGAGAGATTGTAATTACTAGATCCTTCCTTCCTTGTTTAAGTTTTGGTAAATATTTCATATCTACAAGCTTGAATGTAACATGTCAGCAATAACTGCAGAAATAGCAGCTGGTGGATGATTCTGTGAAATATTTAACGTGTCAAGAACAAATTATTTATTGTATGCTTCCTATTCAGATATATCTGATTATTTATTGTATATAAGCTTATTCTCTATAAATGAGAAAATTTAGTTAGAATAATTAGAAAAAAATGTAATCAGGTTGAGAACAGAATTTGGATTTCAAACATTGCTGTTGTGTAGGAATTTCTATTATTTAAACTCTAGAAATGTATCTCATTCCTGAATAACTTTTCTTTTTCTTTCAGGAGATTGTAAAGCTTCAAGAGACCATGGATTCAGCTGCTGCACTTATTACTGTATTAATAAGAGAACGAAATCCTGCATTTGTTGGTCAACTTCTAGTAGCATGAAAAAATATTTTTAATTATTCATGTTTCAAAGTACAGATTTTTTAACAATTAAAAACTAGGGTTTGTCACTAATAACATTTAGCATGAAATATGCACATTTTAAATATAAAATATTTATAATGAATACAGAAAATTCAGTTGCACATTGCCTCAAGTGCCTTGAGCAGAAAGGAGGGTTATGAAATAGGCTAAATAAAATATTTCTAAGAAGATATAAGTGAAAAGTAAATATTTCTAATATATATGAGAATGAACTGATAAACTGAAAAATGTTTTAATTGAACTCTAAATTAAGGAATCTATCAGAAATATTTATTAAAATGTTGTATGGCTGTTATTTTAGAGAAATACTGTGCAGTTGTATGCTCATAGTTTTGCCGTTTGTGTATATAGGAAAAACAGGAAAAGTCCATGTGCAAAAATAAGTTGTTACAATCTCTCTTTTGCTTTATGTAACCCCTACGGTTGATTTCATCTTAACAGATAATGGAGATAGATCAGCTTTCCCAAAATGTTTTCCATCAGATGTCCTGGATTTCAGCTTCCATAATGTCTAAACACTGCTGAGAATTTTAGAAATTGGGGAAGACTGAATTGTATTTCGTGAAATACAATAGTAAAATCAAATGTATGGGCAAAATAAAACAAAGTATTACAAATTATACTTATGAAACAAGTTACTGTAGCCTAATAACTACAGGATAGGATTATCACAAGTCCATCATTTCCAAAAGAAATTCTGCCACTTCGGGAAAATAGAAGTATGCCACTACTAGGGGTTTCCACATTTCATGAGCAGACTGTAAATCTCTGAGCTGAAAATAAAAGACTAATTCAAGCAACTGTAAACAAGGTTTACAGATTCCACTACACTAAGTTTATTTGAGTTTGGCCCACAAGTTGCATTAGCCCAACTGTTAGGTTTTGCTGATCATGGTTGTGGACTTGACATAGCATATGAATGCATCATCTGTAAGTAATACAGCCAGCACTTTGCATTGTCAAATATTGTGAGTAGCTAACTTATCTCTGTATTGGTATGTAAGAAAGACATCAGGACATAGGATGAAAAAATGCTGCCTAGGGAATGGTAAGAGGCTGCATATCCAACAGCTGTGTTATGTTCAGAGAAAGAGACACAGAAGGGTGTCTGAGTGGTATATTTGTACTTTCAGAATTGCAACATTCTGTTAATGTAGCTTTACACTAAAGTAGAATTGGATCATATCACCATTTTTCCTGTCTGATTTACCTGGGAAGGCTGACAGGATCTTAGGTAATATCTTTTTTATTTCAGAGACAGTTTATTTACTATCATATTTTTATCCAGCAACAAGTAACATGTTGAGGGAATATATAATATTCCTGCCTACATAATCTACACAACAATTATGCAAAGCGGGTAGGAGAGAGTGGCCCAAAGTTACCCACCCTAACTTCTATGTCTGAACAAAAACTAGATGGTTTTTATGTCAACAACTTGACCACTGTACCACTTGTGTTCAGCAATAAATATTAAACATTTAGATTGCATATTTATAGTTGCGTAATAATGGTAGTAAGGACTGAAATAACTTAAATGTCTTTTAAAATGCCAATACATTGTTTATTTTCTATATGTTATTTGTGGAAAACATTATTTTAATACTAATTTCAGTTATGGTATTATATTAAGAAATTATCTAATATCCACTTTACTAGTTAGTTATCTCCTACTATTCATATGGAATAATTTGTATCCTAATACCCTTATGTATGCATGAACAAACTCCAGTTGCATTTATGATCTTCAACTGCATGCTTTCATATAATATAATGTTACACACGCATGTATGTGTGTGTATGTATACACACATATACTAAATACGGTTGATGCTAGATGAGTATTAAAACAATTTTATATTTTTCTGTTTATATTCATGCACAAAATCTTTGAGGTTAAGTATATCATTAATCATCTCTTACATCATTTCATAAATACTTGAGGTAAATAAAAAATGCCTATAAACTGATGCCTTGAGGTGCTGTTTGCTTCATGAATTTAAAGTTTACATTTATGAGAGAGCTAATAGATCGGTTAGAGCAGTTTAATGCAGAAATTCTATTTTCAAGCAATTTTTCTGAAAATGTTTGAGCTGCCCCTGTTTTATTTTGTGAGAAAAAAGATGGTGGATTACGGCTTTCTGTTGATTTCTGTGGACTCAACGCTATATATAGACAATGTATATCAGAGGTCTCATTCTCGCGGCCCGCGGTCCAATTGCGGCCCACAGGACGATATCCTGTGGCTCCCACCATGATATGAAAGTATAATATTAGTGCGGCCCACAGGGGGAATGGACCTCTGAAGGAAGTCCCGCCTGCCGTTCCTCATCGTGGCTGACATTCGGTGCTAGTCTAAGCTACACCGACTTCATGCCATTGTCTTGGTTGAGTATACTTCATAGTATTCTAATATATCCATAATGGTTCTTGTATTTGTTTTTATTTGCCTATGGGGGAGGAAGCCATTCTGATCAGTATGGATAATTCAACTTAATAATCTCTTTAATCTTTCCGCCAATATTGTAGCCATTATTTTGTAATCTACATTTAAAAGTGATATTGGTCTATAGTTTTGAATTTTTGTGGGTCAGAATGTTCTTCTTAAATAAGGGTAATATATGCTTCCATCCATGATTTAGGCATGTTAGCATTCTCCAGGTCTTCATTGTACAAGTCCACCAATATCTCCTCTATTGTTTCTTGGAATTCCTTATAGAATTCCGAAGGAATTCCATCTGGGCCAGGGGTCTTATTTGCTTTTTGTGTTCCAATTGCCTTCCTAATTTCTTCTATAGATACTTTATTATTCAAATTTTGTTTCTCTTCATCAGTAATTTCGGGCAAGTTCTTTTCATTCAAATATTGATCAATAGATTCTTCTGGTATTTCTTCCTGTTTATACAATTTCATAAAAAACTCCTTAGCGATTTCTTTTTTTTCTTGGGTCTGCGTGCATAATTTCCCTTCCTGATCTTGGAGAGCTATGATCGTTCTCTTTTCTTGTTCTTTTTTAATTTTATGGGCTAACCACTTCCCTGGCTTATTTGCATTTTCAAAATAATTTTGTTTTACTAATTTAATTTTTCGGGCCAAATCTTCCTGTACATTTAGATTTATCTTATGTTTTACCAGATCTATTTCTTTCTTAATGTTTGAATTGTTTGGGTCCTTTTGTCTACTTGTTTCTAAATCTTTCAGCTTCTCCCTCCATATATTTTGTTGCTGTCTTTTTTCTTTATTCTTTTTAATATTGTAAGCAATAGTTAGACCTCTCACATAGGCTGTATCCCAAAGATTCTGTAGGGAGGTATGTTCTCTTTTGTTTATTTCAAAAAATATATTCAATTCTTTCTTTATCATTTCAATATATTCTTTATCTCTTAATATGGTATTGTTAAATGTCCATCTTCCAATTTTTCTCGTTCCTTTCCATTTAATTTGAATGGGATTATGGTCAGTCCATAGATTTGGCAACATCTCGATCCTTTCAATATTCTCCATTAACCCAGGGTCCATCCATATCTGATCTATTCTGGACCAAGAGTGCTGTGGGTTCAAAAAAAAGGTATATTGTTTTTTATTTGGATTCAATTCTCTCACAAAATCAACAGTCTTATATGCTTAATTAATTTAAAGCAGCCAATTCATTAAAGTAATTAAATTCTTATCTATATATAAATATCAATTAATCTATTTCTTTAGAGTTCTTAATTATATGCTTACCTCAGAATAAAAATACCTCAATTTCTAACTATATGATTATTACTTAAAGGTGACCTGAACGCTTTATTGTTCAAGAGCCCATTTTAAAACATCCTGATACAACTAAAAGTTTTATAGTACAAGCTGATGCAAGTGATGTGGCTGTGGGGGCTGTCCTCTTACAGTATAACATTGATGGACAATTACAGCCATGTGCATATACATCACGGAAATTTACAACCACAGAATGCAGGTGGGCTATTTGGGAAAAGGAGGCTTTCGCTGTAAAATGGGCACTTAGTACATGGAGACACCTATTAGAAGTGTTGAAAGAAAAATTCAAAGTTTGGACAGATCATAAAAATTCACAAGCATTACAGAAACTGAGAAAACTATCCCCTAAACAAGTAAGATGGGCTTTGTATTTTAAATGTTTTGATTTCCAGTTGAGATAGGTCCCGGGAGGTGAAAACTTCATGGCAGATGCACTATCTAGACTACCTCAATACAATGTGTCTAGAGATGAAGTTATTCAGCCCATGATTTCTGTAGGATCGTCAGCCAAACAAATTCAGATGTTGACCACAAAAGAGATAACCAAAAAGGAATTACAAGAGGCTACAAAAATGGATGTTTGGATAAAAACAAATAATACTGCCTGTTTGGATAAAGATGGGTTGTATTGGAGAGGGGATAAAATATATGTTACATCAAATTGTAGGAAAAAGATACTATCCCAGCGTCATGATATAAGGCAGGCTGGACATTTTGGATTTTTAAAACCAAAACAGTTTTGGTGGCCACATATGAGATCAGACATTGAATAGTACATTAAAGAATGCCACATTTGTGCTACTATAAAACCTCGAGTAGGAAAACCTTTAGGACTATTACAAACTGTATTGGATCCAAACTGGCCATGGCAAGATATAGCCATGGACTTTATTGTGGAATTGCCCAGCAGTAATGGATATGTAGTAATCTGGACTATTATAGACTTGTTTTCAAAACAAGCTCACTTTATACCATCTAAAGGATTACCTTCGGCAACAAAATTAGCCAACCTGTTTATAAAACGTATATAGACTACATGGCACACCCAGGAGGATAATTTTGGATAGAGGTATGCAATTCACAGCATGATTTTGGAGAGCATTTGTACGCCTTTTAGGATGCTCTCAAGGTCTTAGCTCTACATACCATCCCAGCACCAATGGTGCTGTTGAAAGAGCTAATGCGATGATTGAAAGGTATTTGAGATCATGTACATCTTACCAACAGTGAGAATGGGCTGATTTACTTCCATTTGCTGAAGTAGCATATAATCTATACATGAAAGCACAGGATATAGCCCATTCCAGGTAGTAAATGGGATAGAATTCGTGCCAATCCCTGATTTACAATGTGATGAACAACAACCCATAAGTGTCCAAATGTGGATCAAAAAATGTTCAGGATAGTTGGGATAAACTAAAAGAGACTCTCAATAAAACAGCACTAGAATATAAACAACAAGCAGACAAGAAAAGAGTATAAAGCATTCAAACCTGGAGGCTATGTTTACCTATAAACTTAATGTATAAAATTACACCTAAATAGTCGAAAATTGGGACCAAAATGTATTGGACCTTTCCAAATTATGAAAGTGATAAACCCTGTAAGTGTAAAACTTGAATTGCCACCACAGTTACATCAAATACATCCTGTGTTTCATGCTAGTTTACTGAAGCCTGGAGAACACATTGATATACCTCAACTTGAGGAATCTGTAATAGCTAAAGATGTAACCCATGCTGAAATTGATAAAATTCTAGATTCGCGGATATGTAGAAAAGTGTTACAATACTTAGTGAGATGGAAAGGATATCCTGAAACAGAGGCGAAAGTAGCAGATGTGTGTGCAAATAGACTGATAAGGCAATTCCATACCAAATATCCTGATAAACCTGGACCACAAGTAGAGAAATAATTAGTGATATAATGTATATTGTTTTATAGACTGGTTCCTGGTAGAGGGGGACACATGTTGTGACTACACAACACACGCATTTGAATCGAAGCCACATTGACCTTCATTCCTCTTCATCAGAATAAACTCTGTATCATAATAATATGCGTGGTCTATGTAAAATGTTGTGAGGTGAAGCTCTATGCATTAACCACAATTCATGTGATTGAATTCATATGAATAATTATCATTAATAATGGTAATCATGGGTAATAAGGGTAATCAGGGGTAATGAAGGGTAACGAGGGGAAATTATTATAAATATCGAATCCCAGGAAACTCGGGTTAGATCCAACTTTATTTTGTTTGCTTAGCTATTATCTTGGACTCCTTGCAGAGGAAGGAATAAACAATAAGCTTTTGTGTTACCAAATACTGAAGCGAAGAGTGTCTTATTTTCTCCCTGCATTTGTGCCAAAGAGTAGCTGAGACTTATTTGCAGAATAGAAATAATCTTGTTAACCTATTTTATAGGGATTTTCCTTTATTTCTGAAATGATGTATGAAGTGCTTTGATTACTGATTCAAAATAAAACCAATATTATTAACAGGATAATAATTGATTCTTCTAACAATCTTATGTTAAAGGGTCAAGAATTATTCTAAATTTACAGTACTTCAACCAGATCTTATCTTAAATTGATACCCAAAGCAATACTAATGAATTTTAACAGATAAAATATACTCTGCATTTCAACTGTTTTGGTTTTCTGCAGTGGTGCAAATGAAGAATTGGTGATTGGTAGAGGCAAAAGCTTTAAGCAACTCAGTTTATATTAACACTTGGAAGGGAACTTGTAGATCATTTAGTCCAACACCACCATAACCCGCCTAAGCAGGAGACCTACACTAGCGTGTCAAACTCGATGTCAGGGTTCCAAGTAATATGCCCATAGCAAACAACTTTTGAGTCATGTAGGCTCCTCAAAGAATAGTTTTATTGAACATATATTGGCACAGGCTGGTGGAAACTCACTTGGAACATTCCTGTGGTTTTCACCTAATTAAAAGTAAAAGTTTCTTCCTGTTCCCAAATTATTAGTCACATAGTCCAATCAAGGTTCTGTCTGGTTGCCTGGTGACATCTCTTCTCTCTGCCAACTGTGGGAATGTCCTTGGTTCCCAGGAGAAAGTATTTTGTTTTGACTACAAACCAAACTATATTCCCCTCTCTCTATCCCTCAACTTCAATGTGGCAACATCAAAGCCTCAAAATTACCTTGGTCAGGTCAGCTTCAGGATTGACATTCGATTCTATTGAGTACCACATCAGGGTTGGCTTGACCTTGGGGAGCCCAAGGTAGGTGTGGCCAGGGTGGGCATGACCAGCTCTATGTCAGTCCTTGGCACCTATGGTGCCAAGTGCTAAGGCAGGACTTTCTTCAGATCCTCATTCACTCTCAGTATAATCCTTCCTCCTGTCCGTCTGTCCATCCGTTCCACAATAGCAACCCTGTGAGAGGAATTGGGCTGAGAGAAACCAAAATCATTAGGTTCCATGCCTAAGATAGGACTAGATAACTCAATGTCTTGGTTTTTGGCCTAATGCCTTAACTACTAAACCAAACTGGCAATGACCAGAGAAGTTGGTTGGAAACTATTCATATCAAAGGGAAAAATTGATTTGATTTGATTCATTTGATTTGTCCATCGCTTACAAGATAATCGGTATAAGTATAAACATAGCTATGAATACATGAAATCGATACATATAAGAAAAATAAAAAAGAAACAATTGGACAGGGACAGTAGGAGTGTTGGTGCGCTTATGCACACCCCTACAGGCCTCTTAGGAAAGGGATGACATCAATAGTAGACAGTCTAATATTGAAGATGTTGGGGTTTGGGGAAGAAACCACAGAGTCAGGTAGAGTATTCCAGATATTGACCACTCTGTTGCTGAGGTCATATTTCCTGCAATCAAATTTGGCGCGGTTTACTTTGAGTTTGTATCTATTGTGTGCTCTTGTATTTTTATGGTTGATGCTGAAGTATTCATTGACAGGTAGGACATTGCAATGTATGATTTTATATACTATACTTAGATAGAACCAAAGACGACATAGTTCTAGGTTTCCTAGGTCTAGAATTTCAAGTCTGGTAGCATAAGGTATTCTGCAACGAGTAGAGGAATGTAGAACTTTTCTTGTGAAATATTTCTGGACTTTCTCAACTGTATTAATATCAGATACGTAATGTGGGTTCCAGACTGATGAGCTGTATTCAAGTATTGGTCTAGCAAATGTTTTGTATGCTCTAGTTAGTAGTGTGATATTACCAGAAAAAAAGCTACGTAGGATTAGGTTAACAATTCTTAATGTCTTTTTGGCTATGTAGTTACAGTGGGCTCTAGCACTTAGATCATTAGAGATGAGTACTCCAAGGATCATCAACAAGGTTTTGACTATTCAGCTTGTATTTCTTTTCTGATTTTTTTTTTTGCCAATATGTAAGACAGAGCATTTGTTTGTTGAGATTTGAAGTTTCCATTTGTTTGACCATTCTGATACATAGTCAAGATCTTTTTGAAGGGTAGCAGTATTGTCTGTGGTGTTGAATAGCTTTACATCATCAGCGAAGAGAACGCAGTTGCTTTTAATATGATCACAGAGATCATTTATGTAGAGTATGAAGAGAGTTGGTCCTAGAACACTGCCTTTGGGGACAGCACTGTTGACAGGTACAGAGTTCGATAGGATGCTCCTAATTTTGACCATTTGTTGTCTGTTTGGCAGGAATGCTTCTATCCAGTTATGCAGGTGTCCAGAGATACCATAAGATTTTAGTTTTAGGAGTAGTTTGTTGTGTACCACTGAATCAAAGGTTTACAGAAGTCTGTTTAGATTGCATCTATTGCTTTGCCCTGATCGAGTTGAGTAGTTCATATGTTTTTGCAGTGTAAGAGTTGCAGATTACAGGATAGTTTTTTTTCTGAAACTAAATTCCTTATTAGAGAGTAGGTTTTTTGTCTCTAAGTGGAGAATAATGGATTGGTTAATAATTGATTCCAAGACTTTACAGGTGATGCAGCATAAAGAGATAGGTCTGTAATTTTCAACTAGGCTGGGGTCTCTCTTTTTGAAGATGGGGATGACTGTGGCTTGTGACCATAGGTTAGGCAAGGAGCTGGTCCTGAAAGATTTTTTAAAGATTATGCTTAGCGGTTCGGCTATGGCAGTGGATAGCTTTTTTAAATAAGTAGGCACATATCCGGTCCAATGGATAGAGATGGTTTTAGATTGCGTAGTGCTTTTTCAAAATTGTCTTCTGTAAAATCGATATGTATTAGATCATTGTAGTTGTCTGTGGTTCGATTAGAAAATACTGGGCTAATACCTTGGTTCAAATTGAGGAAGAGGCTGTTCTTTCATACTGCAGCAATATAAGGAACAGAAAACAAACAAATCTCTAAGCAAGCAAATTGATAATACAATAAATAAAAGGAAAATAAAAGCTATAAAGAAACTTTGGTATATCCCACACAACTATTCTCTAAACTATGCTTATAGACTCCCAACTAGTCTTTTAATTATATAGTGAAATTACTTAATTCTAATCTCATATATGTATGGTTTGATATTTATTGTATTATGAAATATATGGTTTGTTGAGTACACATGTATCTTGAAATATATGGTTTGTTGAAATATATGTGTTTGATAAAAATGCTATTCAAAAATATTTCTTTTTTGCTTGTTTCAAAGATTGCTTTCTTGAAACACAATTTTTTCCGTTTCTAGATTAAATTAGACAGATACCAAGACATCCCTTGTGGTGCTTTAGTTGATAACATTTTTCATGAATTGCTGCCTTTTGTATTTGTGTAATATAGTAAATCTAACTTAAAAATCTATCTCCTGGCCATCTTCTTGAAGCTTAATCGGTGCTAAATTTGAAAATATAAGAATAAATGTAGATCTATCTGATTTTGTTTTCATGTTTCCATATGTATATTTACTGAAAAAGTATTTTGATTTGATTCAAACTTTACAGCAAAAATGCAGCAAAAGCAATTAATTTTAGAATCTATTCATGAAAACTATTGTTGGAAATTCTTTGTTTTGTTAGTCACTTATATTTTGTAGGGTGTACCACCAAATCTCAACCTTTTGAGAACTACCATTTGAATTTTAAATTTTCAAACAGAACACATAGCACATGTGTCTTACAGGTGCTTTCTGTCAATTTTGGACAAGAAATCATTGCTGTTATTACTTCCACACATGGTTATTATTATGGCTAATTTTTAATCATTTTTCTCAAATAAACTAATCAAAATGCATTGCCCTTGATTGAAAATAGCTATACAGTTAAAAATAATTAGTAGTGATTGTCCTATAAAATAAATAATGATTGTGGGAATTTTGTGGAGAATTTCAACACTGGAATATTTTGCAAAACAATAAAGATTAGTTTATTAGAAATGAGCCAGCATGAAAGACATTGTTGCTTTTTGAGGAGATTTCTTTTTTGCACTTCAAAAACTGATTCATACATCATTGGCCTATAGAAATACAATGTTAAATAAGTTATTTGCTTTAGCTTTCTGTAAATATTAATTTATATGGCGTCAAGGAAGTCCAACACTATGGCTTGTGGATTAATACTAAGCAGAATCTATTTAGGTTCTAAAATAACATTGAATTTAGTTTTTGTAAGACTTGATTTACAGTAGAAAGCTTTCTACTTAAGGGATTTGAATTTTTTTGCCACAAAAAGCAGACAATGTGCTTTTCACATTAATCAACTTCTTTTAATTCCTCTTCATTGTAATTTGTTTCTCCATCTGTTCCTTTGAAATAGAAAGAAAATCTATTCCTTTGGGCTTGGCGCTTCCTGTCTTAATACTCTGTTGACACTTTTGTTGCCACAGGCAGAAATAAGCACCCTGGTGTCCTCCAGATTTTTTGAACTCACACAAAATTTTTGCCATCTGCTATATTGCTTACATTTCTGGAAATTATTGTTCAAAATAATCTAAAGTACACTGTATTACTTAACCTGGATTGTCAAAGCTGTTACCTGTCAATCTTAGTCCAAGTGACTCTACTTCATTTAGAAGCTTGAATGTAAAGAGGGAGGAAACTAACATAGTTTCCTCCACTCACGTTAAATTCTTTCCCAGAGTACTTGCATTCTGATATGGATCCATATTTTGACAAAGTTTGTCAACTACAAATGGTTCAGAAAGAAAAAGAATAAACCCAGTTGTCTCACTGGGAATTATTTCTAATTTTTTTGATATTTACGTTTTGAAGAACAATTTTGCAACCTTTAGCCAAAAAGTGTGGAAAATTTCCTAAAGGCATATTTTCTTGGGGAAAGAAAAATGTTCTGAAAAAACACAAAAAACTCAACATTTGCAGGATTTAAACATTTGTGGATATAGGTATGTATGTATGTATGTATGTATGTATGCATGCATGTATGTATGTATGGATGGATGGATGGATGGATGGATGGATGGATGGGTGGATGTCTGTATGGTATTCAGCTTTGTTCGGGTATTTTCCCACGTCATTATAGTTGTGCTTTTAAAGTTGTAGCAACGTTTCGGCAGAATCTCATCTGCCATCATCAGGCTTCTGTATTGTGTTCGTCTGTGAGTCAGACTTTCACAGCCATTTCAGTTTTAAATTTGGGGCTAGCCTACTGCTGTGCCAGAATGGTTTCTTCTTCATCCTGATTGGTTGGGAGTCTTGATCTGTGTTTATTGGTTTTGGAGTTTGCTGTGTTCTGTTTGATTGGTGTTTCTAATATCTTCTGTCTGTTTTGTGATTTATTTATTTTTTGTCTTGATTGGCTGGCAACATTGTGATCCTGTATTGGAGGCTTTTAATGCGGCTTGGCTCCGAGTAAATGGATGGCTATCATTTGTTAGGAAGCTAGGTTTCATCTGGGTGCCTGGTTGGGGTGTGTTTGAGCTGGAGGTATCAGGGCGGATCTGTTTGTGCGCAGGTGTTTACCTGGCTTGTGGTGTGGAGATATTTTTGTTTGTGAGTGCAGGCTTCCAATAATTGACCGTCTGGTGGAATCATTTCTTCTATTCATGCTTTCAGATCTTTTTTCAATCTCTATGGCTTCTCTGATAATTCTGTGGCTGGGATTTTCTATATTGGCTAGGGTTTTGGTGCCATTGAAGTCGATGCTATGACCGGTTGCTTTCATGTATTGGACTAGTGAGGAAGTGTGTTCCAGCTTTTTTACTGCATTTTTATGTTCATCCAGGTGGGGACTTATTCTTCTATTGGTCTGTCCAATGTATGTGGCAGGGCATGATGCACAGGGGACTTCATATGTGCCTTGATTTTCCAGGTCAGTTTTATCTTTGGATGGCTGCTATTTTTCTGTCTGTTTTGAAGGCAGTCTTGATGTGATGCCTGTGTAGTATCTTACTGATTTTGTCTGTAGTACCTCTTATGTAGGGCAGGACAGCTGTTCCATAGGTTTGTTCATCTTCTGGGTCTCTACTGGGTTTCAGTGTGTTTTTGTGGATCAGGTCCGTGCTTTTATTTTTGTGGAAGCCGTTAGCTATCAGTATTTTGGTCAGGGTGCATAGTTCAGTCTTTATGTGTGTCTTGTCTGCCAGGCATTTGGTTCTGGCGATTAGTGGCCACAGAGTTTATCTGTGCTGGCTGGTGGTGGGATTGGGCATTGAGGTAGCAGGTGGTGTGTGCTTTCTTCTGGTAAATAGTGTGTCCTAGTGTGCCATCTGTTTTTTTGTAGATCAGTACATCTAGGAATGGTAGTTGTTTGTTTGTTTCTGTTTCCATGGTGAATTTGATGGGGTGTGTGCTGTTTAGGTGTGTTAGGAAATTGTTTAGGTTTTCTTTTCCATGGGGCCAAATCACAAATGTGTCATTGATGTATCTTAACCATAGTTTGGGCTGGTGTGTGGCATTAGCTAGGGCTCTGGATTCGAATTCTTCCATGAACAGGTTTTCAATGATGGATGACAGTGGTGATCCCATAGGGGCCCCTTCAATTTGCTTGTATCTTTGTCCTTTGTATATGAAATATGTGTTGGTTAAGTAGTATTCTGCTAGTTCCATGAGGTGTTTGGGTGGTTGGTATTTATTTTTGATGATTTCAAGAGTTTCTTTTATTGGGACTTGAGTGAATAGTGAAACCACGTTGAAACTTACAAGCAGATCTTCTTGTTTTTGATCATTTCCAAGAAGTGGTATGAGTTTTGTACATGTGAAGCTGCTGCTTCAGCATGGGGCTGTAGCTGCTTTGCTAAGTGTTTAGCTAGGTTTTGTAGTGGTGCAAACTTGTTCATGGAAGAATTCGAATCCAGAGCCCTAGCTAATGCCACCCACAAACCCAAACTATGGTTAAGATACATCGATGACATATTTGTGATTTGGCCCCATGGAAAAGAAAACCTAAACAATTTCCTAACACACTTAAACACGAGTGGGACCTCGCCGAAACGTCGCCAAGATACTCTTAATCTTTCACGGGAAAAGACCTGAACACACCTAGACCTACATATCTGTCTGTCTGTCTATCTATCTATCTATCTATCTATCTATCTATCTATCTATCTATCTATCTATCTATCAGCCTTCTTGCAAAAGTTAGCTTTCTACAATGTGGCTGAGGAAAAGAAAATGAAAGCAATTAAATAAATTAGAAGTGTCCTAATCCTATCCAACTGGAGTCAAGAGAGCAAGTTAACATAGAACAACCGTGGATTTGTAAGACAATGAGTCAGAGTTGGGTGTGTTCATTTCCATTGTTGTTACAGGATGTGAAGTGAATCCAACCATTGTTTAATCTACATAACGAAAGGAATATTTATTCCACATGGAACATGTTTGTTATAATAAAAAAGTAAAATATGTATAGCAAGTAGTCCTTGATTGTGAACTTTCCATGAGATAATAAGCAGAGTAGGGTTTGTGGAGATACCTATGGAAATTTCTTTTGATTAATCTTGTTAACTTCTTATTATTTTAGTTCAAAGATATCTACAATTAAAAATAAATGTAATTACATTTCCGGTTTGTTGGCTTCGGTGACAGCAGGGATTCGCTTTTCTCCGCGATCCCTGCTGTGCTAGCCACCTTGGTGCCTCTGATCCTGATGGATTTGGAGGCTAAGGCTGCCCTGTTGGGGCAGCGGAAGAAAGGGGGGATCCGGACAGGGGTTGAGGGGTATCGCAAACCCCCTCCCCAGCCGGCAATAACCCCTTTCTCTCAAGACGGTGGAGCGGCGGTCTTAATGGCCGCCATAAAGAAGCCGGCAACTGGATAAAGAATGTGCAGGAGGAAGAAGAAGGAGTTTTAAAACGAAAGTCTTTTCTTGGTTGAACTGGGACCTTAAGGACATATTCAACACCAGGGAAAGTATTGGCTTTTTTCTGGATGTTACAATGTTCCTGATTGATGTTTTCAGCAGCGAAGAAAAGTGATGAAAAGGGAAAGTTACTCTCCCTCCCTTATGGAATTAACAAATGGACAAGGGAAACCTGCCTTTTGATAGAAGATAAGTGGGAAGGGAGAGGCTTGGAAAAAAAAAAAGTTTACTCTAAGACTTTGCTGGAGGAGTTGCCTTGAAGATAAAGAGAATAGAAATTAATTCTAAAAAAGATTTAAAGCACAGACTGGACGTTTTTTCTTTCCCTATTTTGACTTCACCCCTAGAAGAGAAATTGTAAAAAGAAGAAGTTTGTACTCTGCCTGGACTGTTTGATGATTGCGGGATTTTGGGACTTTTGGGAACTGTTTTAAGTTTGGAAATAACTGATTGGCTTAATAATAAGAGGATACAGAAAAAGAAGAAGAAACAGTTTAAAATGGCTCTATCTCTTGATGAACTAAAAAAAACAATATTTAAAAATAAGGAAAGAAGGCAAAGATGTTATGGGAGAAGCCCTTTGTTTCCTAGATATGGCGCTTGTCATGTGTCAGCAAATTAAACAACAGCTGGAAGAAGCCGAGGAAGAAGAAGCCATTTTTAATGAACTAAATGGTGTGACTAAGAAAGAAAGGAGAAAGAGAGGAGCGAAAAGGAAGGACTTAAGAAATAAAAAAATATTTATGAAAGAGAAAAAGAAGATGAAAACAACAGAATGCTAGAAAGCAAAAGGAAAGAGGAATGCAACAGAAAGGGGAAACCAAGAAGGCAGAGGTTTGGAGAGGAGGGGGTAAAAAGTTACCTGCCTTGTAAAGATTTACAATGGAAAGAGGTTTTATGTTTTTAATGTTTAATGATGTTTTGTTTTGTTTGTTTGTTTGTAAAATCAATAAAACTTGTTTTTAAAAAAATAAAATAAATGTAATTACAAAGCAAGGTGTTAGTCAAGTATAAAATAAGTATCTTTATTTACAAGAATAGGTATTCTGTAAACATTGAAATGTTTTTTGGAAACTTGTTCAATTGTCCTGAAAGAACAAAACTGAATTTGAAGATAGGAATCTTGTCCATTTGCCTTCTAATTAAATGGAAAGTTTTTTTATTGGTCATAGCCGCTATGGCAGCTATTTTGTTAATAGATACCACATTTTGTGGTACTTTCTACCAGCTCAAAATATTGCTTATTTTTGAATCACGTTTTTCAGGCACTGAATCCTACACTTGCTCTGATTGCACTCAGAAATATTTTTTATCTAGAGATTTAACATGTTTATTTAGCTATATTGATGTATTAAGAAATCTTGACAGCCTACCAATTGAGAGATGTTTTTTTCGTAGTGACTTTGCCACAGTAATATTTTTCTACTGGGGAAGGTTATACCAATTTTTACACAAGTTAAATCCTGATAGTGCATATTTTTCTGTTGCAAATAAAATAGTATATGATACTTAAGAGTGATATTGATAGTGGTGACTATAGTGGGCCTTTAGGAAAAAAGAGACAAAGCTTGCTTTCCTTTAATAATTAAAAAATACTACCTAATAGTAGACCTTTGATCTGAAACTTTGTCTCAATTCCGCTCAATTAAAAGAGCTAGTTCAAATAGGCTGGAGTCTAAATGGCAATTACTTGTTTGTTTCTACCTGTTTCTATTATCTATTTTCCCTGATAACAGTGGTTTAATTGTTAAAGGAAAGCCATGGCAAACAGACAGCAATTCAAATCTAATAAAAAACAAAGAAACTGCCATTTGTTAAGAACAAGAGTTGCATCTTTATATACATGGCCTTAGGTTCTTCATCACTGCTGTAGGTACTTTTCTAGCATGAGTGTAACTCATGATCATTTCTCTCAATCTATTCTTCCTGACTGTTCAGGCTGTATTGGAAAAGGAAGAGTATATACAACATCATTCATTCTTGATCATCTTTTCCAGAATGTCTTCAGCTTTCAGAGTATTTTGTCCTCAAATGATCTTTGACCAATCTAACTTTCATGGCTTTTGTGCTTCTCTTGGCCAACTTTCCTTGTTGTAAGCCCACCCTGCTTGATTTTAAATTTTTCCTGTTGCATGGTCTGGCACAAGAGTTCTTCCCTTGCCTCTTTGGATCAGGAACTGAGGCTGTTAGTCTTTGGCATATTTCAGTTTTGCTTGGTGGGGCTCAGAGAGCAGATGGCACTTCTACAGCCAACAAACTACAGATGAAGAACAGCTGGTGGAAAGGATAACCTACCACTACAGCAGTTCGTTTGTTACTGAGCTATATGCATACCAGCTCTTAACTAAGTCAATGCATGTCTTCCTTAGATGGTTCAAAACCATTTCTATGAAAATAAATAAAATAAACAGAGCAATTTTAATGCACTCCAGACTTCCGCAAACCTTTTTCTTAATTTGCCATGAAAATAATATTGAAAAAGATTTAAAGGTTTAAATATGGGTTTTATTTTTTGTTTTTTTTCATACAGGGCAAAGAAAAGAGAGGAAGGAAACTTAACTGTCTGCAAAGGAACTGGGGAGTGGCTGCTTAACACCCGCTCAAGGAAATCATACTAAGCTGGAAAAAACAAACTTTTCCTAATGCCTTGAATCAACAGTGCAAAAGCTACCTTTCCCCTGTAGTTTGAAATCATAACAATCCCTCATTAATCCAGTGTGTGTTTTGTATAGCTTCATGCAAGCTGCCACCCAGAGACTCCAGCAACATTTCACTCCTACCCAGAAAGATTTAAAAACAAAGACAAGAATAATTGCATTTGCTGTTCTTAATAAGTAAAACTGATGGACAGTCAGTAATCACCAGGTATATGAATTTCTTAGAATAATTAGACAAAAAAATTACATTAAAATATAATTAAATTAATTAATTAACTACATTGGCCCTTTTTCTAAAAATATTATGAATTATCTCATTTTGTGAGGAGTTAGTTTCTTCCATGGTTAACTTGAGCCAGATTTCTCAGGGATATTGGAAAAAAGCAAGCCTGATTATATAACAATTGCCTCTTCTCAGTTAAAGATTAAACTTCCAAATTAATGGTTTTGAATTCTTGTGGCCTAGAAACTATCAAGTGTTGAGTAATTTATATTAAAAACCAAGTTTGTCCAGATTCTGCTTAACAATTCATTATAATAATTAAACTTTACCCCATAGTGACTTCAGAAAAATGTCCCCTGAAAGACAGCATAATAGGTTGATATTGTTTTTTCCTAGAACAGGATTCTCACTTTACCATATAGTCTATAACCCTAGGATTTCTTGGTGATATTCTACCCAAGTTTTGACTAGTTTAATTCTTCTTAACTTTTGAAGTTCAGACAAAGTCAGATATACGCCATCATATGCTAAAACCAAGGTAAATGTTCAATTGATACAGTTCCTGTAAGTCCATAGATGGAAACCAAATACTATGTCTTCCAGGATATTCTAACTGCCACTTTAAACTATATTCCTGGCATTTTCTAATAATCCCACATCAAATAGTAGGTTCATCTCACCCAATTACTTTATGTAATCAGTGAAGTGCTGCCACCTGCTGTAGACCATCTTTTATTGGTTCTAATATATCTTAATTCAATAAAAAAAATGGTAATAACTTGTAGCGTGCCTGAAATTAACTAGACTTTGAGAGTTCTGTTATCTATAGTCCAAAAAAATCTGTAACATTGAGTGCAATTCAACAGATGATAATTTGTTATGAATCACAATTCCTATCTTACTAGAACACTCAGAAGAAGTTGAAACAATGAATTTCCATCAGTATTTTATGGCCATATAGTGTCAAATTACAATTACTATACCAATAACTAGAACTAAGAAGTCTGATTTTTGAGAAATTGTAGTTAAACTCTCACTTTGGTGAGACTAATTTCCTTTAAAATAAAATGTAAACAAACCTATAAGTGGGATAAATTCATTTTGCCATAAAATACCAGCACAGTAATACAGATAACATTTTATTCTTTGATTTGCTTTCTATGACAATCTTCTGTGTACTTCAAATGAAATGCAAGATTCTTCTAGATAATTTTAGTAATAAAGATATAATTCGTAACACATAGGAACCTGTAGAATTATTCCCGGGTGTTTCATTTTAAGAGTAAGTATTTAATAGTAGCAACCTGTTCAGTTATCTAAGAGGCACAATTTGCATCTAAATTTTCTTCATCCCTTCTCAGTTTTTAGGATTTTGTATTTATTTACCTAAATGCGCTATTCCTGCAAGACATATTTCAATTCAGTAATCTGATGATGATGTAATTGCAGCTAACCACAATCACATTGTCAACTTAATTCTGTATTATACTATCTATCCCAAATCCATTTTGGTTATACATCACTGCAAGAGTTGTCACCAATCTGGAAAGATAGAAAATAATTATCTCATTGCCAAAATGGAAAGAAATATCTTCTAGTTTTGCCATATTGTGTTATCCATAGAAAGATATTTTTCTCCTGCTATGATCTTCTGTCAATAATTAGAATGTTTATAATCCTACCAACTATTCCTTATGTATATTCTGTCATATTCAAAACCTTTGTATTTTTATTAAAATATGATAGTATGTTCCCTGGTTTTAATAGCAAAGGTGGGGATATAGAGAAATAATGTGTGAGTAATTTCACTGACAAAAGTGTTCTGCATTAGTGGTGGGATTCATTTTTTTTTTTACTACCAGTTTTATGGGTGTGGCTTGGTGTGCATGGCAGGGGATGGATACTGTAAGATCTCCAGTCATAGGAGGTATTTGCCAGTTCTCCGAACTACTCAAAATTTCTGCTACTGGTTCTCCAGAACTGGTCAGAACCTGTTGAATACCACCTCTGTTCTGAGAGCATCCAGATAGTATCCATGATATCAATCACTCTGAGACATTATATCTCCAATTGATTTATTAGGAACAGATCTGGCACATTCAAAAGTAATTTCCCAAGTGAAAGATTTTCCACGCGTTACACAGAACCCACCTTCTCTCCTCCCTTCTCTCCTCCCACTTCTACACTTCATAAATCATGAGAACCAATTAACAGCAACTGCAAATTCTTAATACGACACACAATAACCTTGAACCTTTCAACTCCTCTAACTCTCTAAAAAAAATGTGACAGTTGATTTTCAAAGCTGACAGGCGTCCCCCCTTGAAAACTCCTCCTCCTAAAAGAAAAGAAAAAAACACACATATAGGGGTTAATACATTCTCCTTAACCCCTTGCCCCGCCATGAGGACCCTTCAGTTTGTGGGGAAAATCCTCATGGAATTGGTTAATCAATTGATCAGCATGAACATCTGAACTCTTTACCCAACTAGCATATGAGAGGGGGTATCCTTTCCATAAGACCAAATATTGCAATCGGCCGTGGTGTAATCTAGAATTGAGAATTTTTTGAATCTCATAATGTGTTTCCCCATGTACCATCAATGGTTTAGGGGGAGCAAGTGGTAGTGGTCTTATCATCGATGTAGTAGCTGGTTTTAGTAAACTACAATGGAACACTGGATGAATTTTCCCCAATAGTCAAGGAAGACATAATTGGACAGTGACTGGATTGATTATCTTTGAAATTGGGAATGGACCCAACAATTTTGGACCCAGCTTCTTACTGGGCAGTTTCAGCTTAAGATACTCGGTTGACAAATATACTTTGTCCCCTACTTTAAAAGGTGGTTGAAGGGATCTATGTTTATCCACCTGTTTTTTATAAATTTTTGCAGCTTCGTTCAAAGCTTTTTTTGTATCTTCCTACCCTTTATTTAATGAGTTCATCCATTCTGTCAGGGACATGGATGAGGGAACTCTTGTCTAGGTAACTCTGGCTTTGGGACAAAATCCAATCCAGTGTTGATTTGGAATAGAGCTAATCCTGTGCTGCTATGTACTGCATTATAGTAAGCAACCTCTGCAAAAGGTAATAACTCAGCCCAATTTTCTTGTTGATAATTTACATAGCATCTAATGTATTGTTCAATGATGGTGTTAGCCCTCTCCACTGCTCCGTTACAAGCAGGATGGAAAGCTGAGGATAACCCTTTAGAGGAGCCAATGAATTTCAGAAATTCCCTCCAAAATTTTGCAATAAATTGTACCCCTCTGTCTGATATTACTCTGTGAGGTACACCATGTAATCTATAGATATGTTTCATGAACAGCTTTGCAAGGGTTTTTTTGCAGATGGAAGCCCTTTGCAGGCTATAAAATGGGCTTGTTTAGAGAATAAGTCAATTATAGTCCAAATGACCGTATTCCCTTCACTCCTAGGTAATTCAACAATAAAGTCCATTGCGATTTCTTCCCAAGGTTGGGTTGGTTCAGCAACTTGTTGCAGGAGGCAAGGGGGCTTTCCAGTTCTGTGTTTCATCATGGCACAAATTGAACAACTTTTTACATAGTCCTCAGCATCAGGTTTCATTTTTGGCCATCAGAACTGTCTTCTTAGTAAATATGAGGTTTTTAGGAATATGAAGTGGCCTTCCAGCCAGGAGTCATGGCTATGCTTTAGTACCAGTAGTTTTAGGGTTGTGGGTACATAGCTTAGTCCCTTTCCAAGCTAGTCCATCATTCATTGTCAATCCGGTTTGATGGTCCAGGAACCAAGGATCGGTCAACAGGGCCATTTTCAATTCCGCAGTCAGCTTATCTTCCAGGTCTTTGGGGTTGTAGTTAGCGTCGGTTCTAGTGGTTACTTGGACGGTCAATTGAGCATCTGAAATTAAGGCTTGTACTATTTCCTCTCGGTGGCTGTCAAACTGAGGTTTTCTGGACAGAGCATCCACCAGTACTTTTTTTCCCTCCAGGGATATATTTAATGTTGAAGTTGAATTGCTTGAAATATTGGGCCCAGCGGACTTGTTTGGGTGATAATCTCCTAGGGGTCTTTAGAGCCTTGAGGTTCCTATGATCAGTCCATACCTCAAAGGCCTTTGGTGCCCCTTCTAGAAAATGCCTCTAAGTCAATAAAGCCCATCATATGATGAATGCTTCTTTCTCTCAGACCGCCCACCTTCGCTCTGTGTCTGTCAGCTTTTTGGACACATAAGCGCAAGGCATCAGTTGGCCTTGAGAGTCTTTTTGCAGCAAAATGGCTGCCACCACTATATCACTTGCATCTGTTTGGACAATAAAAGGCTTGGCCATGTTTGGGTGTTTCAGAATGGGCTCCATTGCAAGGAGGCTTTTTAATGTCTCAAAAGCTTTCTGACAGTCCATAGTCCAAGCCAGGGGTTGACTTGGCTTTGGTTTGGTGGGTGACAGGCCCATTTTAAATAGCTCTGTCAATGGGAAGGCAACTTCAGCAAAGGACGGAATGAATTGTCTATAGAAGTTGGCAAACCCCAAGAAACTTTGAAGTTATTTTCAGGTTCTGGGGGGTTGCCAGTCCAGCACCGCTTTCACCCTTCTGGGGTCCATTTCAATCCCCAGGTTGGGTACTCAGTAGCCTAGGTAGTCTAGCAACTCTTTGTGGAATTCACATTTTGAGAGTTTCACATATAATTTGGTGCTAGAAGTTTTTCTAGAACCTGTCAGACAAATTGAACATGTTCTTCCATGGTTTTGCTGAAGATAAGGATGTCATCCAGGTACACTAGGACCCCCTGGTAAAGGTGCAGGTGTAGCACCTGATTGATGAGCTGCATAAACACTGCAGGAGCCCCTTGAAGTCCTAAAGGCATGACTTTGAATTGGAAGCTACCCA
Source organism: Pseudonaja textilis (assembly GCF_049901715.1). Classification (NCBI taxonomy): domain Eukaryota; kingdom Metazoa; phylum Chordata; class Lepidosauria; order Squamata; family Elapidae; genus Pseudonaja; species Pseudonaja textilis. The sequence goes on along the minus strand of NC_142008.1, from coordinate 34,084,424 downwards.
GAGGGCAGTTAAAAGCAGTTTTCCACTCATATCCCTCTTTGATGTGGACCTGGTAGTAAGCTTCCCTGAGATCTAGCTTGGTGAATACTTTGCCCTTTGACAGGTGGTTCAATATGTCCTTCATAAGAGGGAGAGGATACATGTTTTTGACGCATACTGCATTCATGCTTCTAAAGTCAACACACAATCTCAATCTGCCATCTTTCTTTTCCTTGAACAACACGGGGCAGCTAATCAGCTAATCTAATTAAGCCTGATTTGGCAGGCTTAATAAAACCTCATTCCAAATTGCTGTCAATTATTTCCTTAATTCAGCCATTTCAGCAGGTGTCATGGAATACATTTTTGGTTTTGGTAATTTCATCTGGCTCTAATTCTATGGCACAATCAGTGGCTCGATGGGGAGGTAAAATGTTACACTCTTCTTTGCTGAATACTTAAGCCAAATCTTTGTATTGGTCGGGTACCTGGTGGTTATCTGGGAGAAGGTGGGATGCCATAGATTCTGGCTCAGGCTCTGGGTTCGAGCTGACTGATGGCTTTGTAGTTGGTGGAAGAGGGGGCAATGGGCCTGGTCCAATAAGGATTTTCCTGAATCTATCCTCCCATTTGATTGTCGGGGCCCAAGCAAGTCCCAGTATTATTGATTCTGACATCTTGGGGGCCACTATGAAGCATATGAGATCATGATGGGGCCCTAATTCCATCTTGATTAATTCTGTCAATTGAGTGGCTGGGCCCCCCCAATTAAGGTTCCATCCACTTGCTCAAATCTGATTTTAGCAGGTTGTCTTTATACCCAATTGTTCAATGATGGGGAGTCCGATAAGAAATCTGGAACACCCAGTATCAATGACAGCTTCAAACTCCCCAGCCTCCCCCAAGTTTAGTACCACTAACTTGACCTTGACTGTAAAAGGTATGATGGGATCACTCACCATAGGGTCATCTTCACAGGTCAGGTTTTCAGGAATGTGGTGTCGGTCTGGTGGTCTGTTGCTCCCATCTGTGCAGAGAGGGCTTTCCCAGCTGTGTTTGGCAAACCTGCCCCTGCCTCAAGGTCTTCCTTGATTCTTCTGACCTCTAACAGCTGTATTAGGCTTCGACTGCGGAGCTTTGGCACAGGAGCAGAGTCTAGACAGTCTGCTGTCCTATGACCGGCTTGGCCACATTGGTAACATTTCAGCACCCTGGTGGGTTGGGTACGAGCAGGTTCAGCTGGTTCTATTGGATGTCTCCTCACCACAATTCTCTTAGGCAGGGCTGCTGGAAGGGGTTTCCTGTGTGGGTTGATGCTGCGATCTAAGCTGAGGGAGGCGGTATACCATGACTGTAAGGTCTCTGGGATTCCCCTAATTTCACAGGCCTTCTTTACTTCTGGATCAATGGCTTTTTAAAAATAGTATAAAGTCATTCTTTCAGGCCAATCCATGAGGTGGCTTGCGACCCTTCGAAAGTCCCAAATGAATTCTGACAGTGGTCGCTTGCCTTGCCTTATTTCCATTAACTTCTCTTCATTCTCTGCTACCCTGTCTGGATTTTCAAATCTGAGTCTTAATAATTGAATAAATCCATTTACCTTGTGTAATTTGGAGGCTTGTTCGCTGTGTAGTTGGGCCACCCAGTCTGAAGCATCTCCTTCATCCCATTTGTTATGGCCTAACCAAATCGCGTTCTGTGGCATATTGATCTCCAAATTGTTCTATATGGGATCAGATTCAAGAGAGGAACTAGTTGAAATGTTTGTGGGAGCCATCAAACACAGCCTCAAAGGGTATTTGGTCCAGCCTGGGTCATGGCTGTGGAGGTGGCACATGCCAGGCTCCTGCAGGTTGTACTGGAATGGAAGGAACAGGCTGGGTGGTGTACCTAAGCTTGGTAGGCCCCCTGAATCCTGGCTGGGTGGTGCCTCTCTGGAATAGGGGTCCCTGTTGCCTTGCTTCTGGTTGGGGCTGCAATTGTGGTTGCCAGGAGGAAGATGGGTGTGGCCTGGTTTCCTGGTCAGGTGGAGGGGGCGTGGCTCTGTCTGCTGTCTGGGCAACCCCCTTCAGACCAGGGCTGTGTTGGTGCTGGCTGCCATTGGCATTGAATGCTCCCCTGGCCTGGATAAAATCCCCACCCTGGAGGGATACTCTCTGCAGGGGGAAAAATTGATTCTGGGAAATGAGGGGATTGCCTCTGAGGTTGCAACAGACCTCTGTTAGTTGATGCTTCTTTCTGGGTCTTTCCAACTGGCATCTGTATAGTCTCCTCATTCCTCACAATAATTGGGTAAGTGAATATGGGTGGTCTCAAGCTTCCACCCGTCCAAACAGACTGTGAGACCAAATCTGTCATCTTTAAATTCTGGAACTGTTGATATAAATCTGCCCTTGACGGACTTCCAGGAATAATCTGGGGGTTGTCTTCTTGATAGAAATCCAACCCCAATTGTCTCTCTTCCCTCCAATCCGACAGAATAGCCATATGCCTGGGGCTAGAGAAAGATTTCTCTCAGACAGCTGGGTTACCTCTGGGTTATAACAACTTCTTGAGTTGAAACTCTTCCAAATCTCTCTGGTATAGCTCCCAAATCTCTTTCTCCTACTGTCCTCCTGAAAGCATCCATCATCTCCCCCAAACAAGGGCTGGCAGGTTCAATTAATGCTTTGGAGGGAGGGCTCCCACATGCTCCCCCCCTGCACTTTGGCTGATTGCTGCTCTTTGTCCATTTCTGGGAAAAGAACTCTGGAGCATCAGCCAAGCCCATTCAAAAAATAAAAGTTGGACTTGGGAAATAAATATCCATGATATCAATCACTCCGAGATGTTATCTCTCCAATTGATTTATTAGGAACAGATCTGGCACATTCAAAAGCAATTTCCCAAGTAAAAGCTTTTTCACCCATTACACAGAATCCACCTTCTCTCCTCCTTTCTCTCCTCCCACTTCTACACTTCATAAATCACAAGAACCAATTAACTGCAACTGCAAATTCTTAATACGACACACAGAATAACCTTGAACGTTTCAACTCCTCTAGCTCTCTAAAAAAATATGTGACAGCTGAATTTCAAAGCTGACATTCTGCATGATTCTAAAATGGCAGCGCCTTGCTTAGGTGAGGCTGCTTCGGCTCTCAAGAGTGTTTTGGAAATAAAAGTGCCCTCTGTTTTGAATGATTTATGGAAATTATGTCAAGAAAGTGGAATTGTACTACCAAACTGTTATATGACTGTCAATCTATATTGTATATGGAGATATTTACCAAGAGAGGGATTATCGATAAAGTTGTTCTGGAGAATCTGCATTGCTTCAGACTGTTTGAAGGTGCCATCAGCAGAAGTGTGGGGTTGTATGGAGGTTGTGAGATTGAATGCAATCTGTGAAAGTGATTTGGTGAGTAACCAGGGATCAGCAATCTTTGGGGCAGGGAAGTTTTCCTCCAGAGCTGAGCATCTTCTGAAGAGGAAATGGAGTGATTGAAAGACCAAATGAGGCAAACTTGGAAGGCTAACAACTACACTAAAGGCTAATCCACATAGAGTGTCACTACCATCTATTTTGTTTACTAATGTTTGTTTCTTAGAGCCTAGAATGGATTACATGAAGCTAAGTTTAATAACAAATCAGGAGGTGAGAAACTGCTGTGTCATCATTGCCATGCAAACTTGTTTAAAGCATTTGGTCTCAGATTGTGCTGTTAGCTTGGGTGGATTTTCAACATATCGGCTTATTTTCTTTTATGAGTGGGCATCAGAATGTTATATTTTAACATGTGCCGGGTGTTCACAAAAAATGACAAAAAAGGTTATCTCATATCTCATCTCACCTCTTTTGACCTGAGAACACTGAATGTTTCACTTTTGATTTTATTATGTACATTTGGATTCTTTATAAGATTGTAGTTAGCTTTCAGATCCTATGCTTAGATTTTTTTTTTTTGCCTTTCTACCTATCTCTATATGTGAACATGATATTTACTATATTTGCTTCTTTATTTTGGTAGCAAATTTTTTGTACAGGAGACTTTGGTTTCTCATGACCCTTGGTGCAGCCATTATATCTTTTCTCATTCAAATTTAGTTTCAATAGCAAGAACAATGAGGATTTCATACACAAGAATCCTGACATCCAGATTACTTGTGGATGCAGTTTTTAATGCTATATTTTGCTTATTTGTTTACTTACTTTATGACTCCAATTTTCAAACTAAAGCAAAGCAAATATACAAGCCAAAAAGTAAATAAGATGGTTGCTCAATATTTTCATTTTGGGAAAAAGTCCTGTTAAAAAAGAATATTCTTAAATTCCAATCAGAATGGCAGAATGATCAGGCCAGGATTGTTAATTGATGCTCTTGGAAAATCAGAATTGATATAAAGTGATACCATTTGTATTGATAAAAATGTGGAAAGTTAGAGATCTGGACAAAATTTCTATTAATAAAACACCTTTAATTATTCAGCAATAGTAGTTTTATGCCCCCTACTGTTGAATTTTAGTATGAGTACATTTAAATGTCCATATGCTACTGGCCTAATTTTATAAATAAGGTTGCAGTACAGAGGTATTCTCTTGCTATAAATCACTTTGACACTGCTAAAATTCTATTTGAGCTATTCACACTATTGTAACTAAACTTCTGTATGTTAGCATAGACCAGTATTGCATTATACGCCATTTATAATTAAGGGCAAAAATATTTTTTTACAAAACATATGCAGATCTTTACAGATTCCATATAGCATATAGTATTAAAACCAGAAGGAAAGATTAAAACTTTGCTTACAGTATTGTAAAAACCTCTAGATACGATCAAATGTTTTGAGAACAGTCAACTGAAGGGAGAACAATCCACTGAAGTGTGATTGATCTAATTGTAAGCAGCTTTATTTTATTTATTTATTTGATTTGTCAATTGCTTACAAGATAATAGGTATAAGTATAAACACAGTTATGAATACATGAAATGGATACTATCTATCTATATCTATATCTATATCTATATCTATATCTATATCTATATCTATATCTATATCTATATCTATATATCTATATCTATATCTATATCTATCTATCTATCTATCTATCTATCTATCTATCTATCTATCTATCTATCTATCTATCTATATGTTTTCTTAAGTTTTCGCAGATATTTATATGTATGGTATTCAGGTTTGTTGGGGTATTTTCCCATGTCATTATAGTTGTGCTTTTAAAGTTTTAGCAACGTTTTGGCAGAATCTCATCTGCCATCATCAGGCTTCTATATAGTGTTCGTCTGTGAGTCAGACTTTCACAGCTGTTTCTGTTTTAAATTTGGACCTAGCCTACACTGTGCCAGAATGGTTTTTTCTTCATCCTCATTGGTTGGGAGTCTTGGTCTGTGTGTATTGGTCTTGGAGTTTGCTGTGTTCTGCTTGATTGGTGTTTCTAATATCTTCTTTCTGTTTTGTAGCTTTTTTTGTATTGATTGGCTGGCAACATTTTGTTTCCTGTATTGGAGGCTTTTAGTGCGGCTTGGCTCCGAGTAAAAGACGCCTATCATTTATTAGGAAGCTAGGTTTCATCTGGGTGCCTGGTTGGGGTGTGTTTGAGCTGGAGGTATCAGGGTGGATCTGTTTGTGCCCAGGTGTTTGCCTGGCTTGTGAGGTGGAGATTTTTTTGTTTGAGAGTGCAGGCTTCCAGATAATTGACAGTCTGGTGGAGTCATCTCTTCTATTCATGCGTTCAGGTCTTTTTTCAATCTCTATGGCTTGTCTTGCTACAACATTGCTACAACTTTAAAAGCACAAGTATAATGTCGTGGGAAAATACCCAAACAAAGCTGAATATTATATATATATATATATGTGTGTGTGGGTGTGTGTTTTCTTATGTTTTCATGGGTATTTATATTTACCATATGTATATGGTATTTAGGTTTCTTCAGGTATTTTCCCATGTCTTAATATTTGTGTTTTTATTATAGCGACATTTCAGCAGAATCTCATCTGCCATCCTCTGGCTTTTGTATTGGGTTCCTTTTAATCATGTTTATCAGGCTTGGCAGCCATTTTTTAACAAAAAAATCCTACATCCTAAACCTACACCTCAAATTGAACAACAAAATCCACCCCCTACTTTGGGATAAGATAAAACAACTCACAACTTGGAGAGCTGAAACAGAAACCACTTACAAAAATGATAAACTCCTAAAGAAAATAAAGAAATTAGAACATGATAAGAAAGCCCCCAACAATCCACAACAACACTTAAAACAATTAGTACACAACCTTTCCAATGGAGAACTCAGTAAAACTGAAACAGATATCCTAACCAAAGGATTCAACTATGCAATAGCACCCCAAAAAATCCCCATAGAATCCATCTATGCAAAGTAGAATCCAACCTAACTAAACTAAATACAGATGAAGCTGATACAATAAGACACCAAGTCATGAATATCTCATGCACAAGCAAATCACCCAAAAGCAACTTACACAAGGAAGAAAAAATTGCCTACAAGCCCTAAAAAACAACAGCAACGTTATCATACTTCCAGCAGATAAAGGTAATGCCACAGTAGTAATGAACAAAAAAGACTATGAAACAAAACACTGATCCAACCACATATCCAGAAAAAAATAACCAAGAAGAAAATCATAACCAGCAACATTAGCAAAGAGATCCAACAGACAATCATCCCAAGAGAAATTTTTTCCAGAGGCCCCAAACTATACGGCCTCCCCAAAATACACAAAGAAGGAATATCTCTAAAACTCCATAGTCAGCTCCACTACAAAACCTGGCCAAATACCTACCAAAACAGCTATAGCCCCATGCTGAAGCAGCAACTTCACATATACAAAACTCATACCACTTCTTAGAAATGATCAAAAATCTACACGTGGAACAAAGAGATCTGCTAGTAAGTTTCGATATGGTTTCATTATTCACCCAAGTCCCAGTGAAAGATACCCTAGAAATCATCAAAAACAAATACCAACCACCCAAGCACCTCATAGAACTAACAGAACACTGCTTAACCAACACATATTTTGTATACAAAGGACAAAGATACAAGCAGATTGAAGGAGCCCCCATGGGATTACCACTGTTACCAGTTATTGCAAATCTGCTCATGGAAGAATTCAAATCCAGAGCCCTGGCAAATGCCACCCACAAACCCAAACTATGGCTCAGATACATCGATGACACATTTGTTATTTGGCTCCAAGGAAAAAAAAACCTGAAACAATTTCCTAACACAACTAAACAGTACACACCCCAAAATCAAATTCACCACGCCTGGCAGACAAGACACACATAAAGACTGAACTATGCACCCTGACCAAAATACTGATAGCTAACAGCTTCCACAAAAATAAAAGCACGGACCTGATCCACAAAAACACACTGAAACCCAGTAGAGACCCAGAAGATGAACAAACCTATGGAACAGCTGTCCTGCCCTACATAAGAGGAACAACAAACAGAATCAGCAAGATACTATGCAGGTAGTATGCACTATCAAGACTGCCCTCAAAATGGACAAGAAAAATAGCAGCCATCCTAAGAAACTCCAAAGATAAAATTGACCTAGAAAACCAAGGCATATATTAAGTACCCTGCGCATCATGCCCTGCCATATACCTAGGACAAACCAACAGAAGGATAAGTACCCACTTTGAAGAACACAAGAATGCAATAAAAAGACTGGAACACACTTCCTAACTAGTCCAACATATGAAAGCCACAGATCATACCATCAACTTCAAAGGCACCAAATCCCTAGCTAGTATAGAAAACCCTGGCTACAGAATAATCAGAGAAGCCATAGAAATTGATAAAAGACCTACTAGTATGAATAAAATATATGATTCCACCAGACTATCAATCATCTGGAAGCCTGCACTCACAAACAAAAAAATCTCTATATGACAATCCAGGCAAGCACCTGGACACAAACAGACCCCCCCACTAATACCTCCAGCCCAAACATGCCCCAGCCAGCTACCCAAATAAAACCTAGCTTCCTAATAAATAATTATCAGCCATTCACAAGAAACCAAGCTGCACTAAGAAACCCCAATGCACAAAACACAACGTTGCCAACCAATCAAGAACACAGCAACTCGAAGACCAATAAAAACAGACCTAAACTCCCAGCCAATCAGGATGAGGAAAAAAACCATTCAAATAAAGCAGAAAGCCAGCACCAAATTCAAACAAAAAATGTCTGTCAAGCCTGACACACACGATTAAAATACACAAGCCTGACGATGGCAGATGAGATTCTGCCAAAATGTCAGTATAATAAAAGCACAAATATTAAGACGTGGGAAAATACCCGAAGAAACCTAAATACTATACATATATATTATATTATATTATATTATATTATATTATATTATATTATATTATATTATATTATATTATATTATATTATATTATATTATATTATATTATATTATATTATATTATATTATATTATATTATATTATATTATATTACATTACATTACATTACATTACATTATAGGCACATTTCCATAACACTGTCAGAAAAACTACTGAATATAGCCCAAAATGTGCTTTTTCTAAGGGACTATACTAAGGAAAGTACAATTGTCTTTTAGAAAAAGCACCCATGGGACAATCATAATCGAGATGATTGAGAATCTCCATATATACATGAACATAGTCATCAGAAGTGGAGCTCAACTGAAGTACACTTTTGTGTTCTTTATGTTTTTATGCTGCAGCCTTCCAGCAACAAACAGTCAGATGAAGTATTGAAGTGGCTATTAGCCAGGTCAACACCACAACACATCTGTTGAACAATCAAGGATATTTGGTTAGTTATCCCAACTATTCACTCTATACAATTGTAATGTTTGTTTATTTATTCATTCATTCATTTATTTATTTATTTATTTATTTATTTGTTTGTTTATTTATTTATTTTGTCAATTGCTTACAAGATAATAGGTATAAGTAAAAACATAGTTATGAATACATGGATATATATAAGAAAAATAAAAAAATAAAAGAAACAATAGGACATGGATGGTAGGCATATTGGTGCACTTATGGATGCCTCCTACAGACCTCTTAGGAAAGGGGTAAGGTCAATAGTAGACAGTCTAAGGTTAAAGTTTTTGGGGTTTGGGGAAGAAACCACAGAGTCTGGTAGAGTATTCCAGACATTGACCACTCTGTTGCTGAAGTCATATTTCCTGCAATCAAGTTTGGTGCGATTAACCTTGAGTTTGTATCTGTTGTTTGCTCTTGTGTTGTTATGGTTGAATCTGAATTATTCATTGACAGGACTTTCCAATGTATGATTTTATATACCATACTTAGATCGGACCAAAGACGGCATAGTTCTAGGTCTAGAATTTCGAGTCTGGTGGCATAAGGTATTCTGCAATGAGTAGAGGAGCGGAGAACTCTTCTTGTGAAATATTTCTGGACTTTCTGAACTGTGTTAATATCAGATATGTAATGTGGGTTCCAGACTGATGAGATGTATTCGAGTATTGGTCTAGCAAATGTTGTGTATGTCTAGTTATTAGCGTAATATTACCAGAGAAAAAGCTACGTAAGATTTGGTTAACAACTCTTAATGCCTTTTTGGCTATGTAATTGCAGTGGGCTCTAGCACTTAGATCACTAGAGATGAGTACTCCAAGATCCTTGACAGAGTTTGGATCATCAACCAGTTGATGACATGTTTATTTATATTTATATTGATAACGTGTTTATTCCCCTACCTTTATGACATTGTTACACTGAAGAAATCTGATTTGTTAGTTTATTTTACTTTTGAATTTTATTTTATTTTAGACTTATTTATATTTTGCCACTATAAAGATCTAGATTTCTTTTCTCCATCAGCTCAAGGCAGCATCTATAATAGTATATGCAGTATACCACAACTTTTCTCCATTCAAACAATCTTAGATTAAGACCAAATCAATTTCATTCAAGAAGCAGCCTCTTCTGTATGGCCATTTGGTGCACATTTGTGCTTTAGCAGCTTTTTATTTTGAGCTAAACTTTTTCTTCAGCTCCTTAAATCAAAGAAGCTGCAGAAAGATTTTTTTTTTGCTTCCTTGCTTCCTTTCTTTTTTGTATATATATTTATTTTTTTAACAATGTAAAACATAAAAATTCAATATCTATATAAACAATGTTCTGGGTGACTACAGTTGAGTTTGAAATATAGTATTGGGATAGTAATAATAATATTCTTCTAATATATATATATTCTAATATATTAGTATATTCTTAGAATATTATTTTTAATAATATTCTCAGCAGTAATCACACAAAATAGTAATATTTACTTCTCCATTTTAATAAATCTTCATTGTAATTAATTCTCTTATACGTTTAGATTTCTAACTTCTGTTTCTATTAAATAGCCACTTATAAAACAAATCCATGTTTAAAAATATTCAGATTCTTCCTTCTTAATTTTAAATGTTAATCTATCCATTTCTGTACGTTCTAATATGTTTTTAATTACAATTTCATCTGTAGGGAATATCTTCATTTTTCCATTGTTGTGCAAACACAATTCTGGCTGCTGTTACCACATGTAAATTAGATATGTATTACTTTATTGTATTTCTCTGGTAAAATACCCAACCCAAAAATATTTCTGGCTTTATAGCTATATGGTGTTTTATTATTTTTCTAGTCATATATTTTTTAATCACATGTATTTTTGTCCAATTTTGTTTTTGCCTTTGTGCATGTCCACTATATGTGGTAATATGAGCCTGGTATTTGGTTACATTTCCAGTACTTAGTGGACATATCTTTAAACATCTTTGCTAATCTTGCAGGCAGGAAATGCCATCTATAAAACATTTTATATAAAAAAAAATTGTATGCAATTGACATTCTTAATTTATAATTCCTTTCCTATAGTTTCTGCTATTTCTCTAACTTCAAAGTATGACCAAAATTCTTAGCCCATACTATCACTGTTTATTTTACTTACTCTTTTCCCATTATGATGATCAATAAGTAGCAATAGATTACTTTTTCATCTGTCCCTGTTAGTACCTGGTCAAGTTCTGTTGGTTTTTTATAGAAACCATACATTTTAGAATCTTTCTCATATCTTTTTTCCTCCAAAGTTTTTTATTTTATAATTACAATAAACCTTTCATTTAAACAGTGTGTCGATTGGGTACATATATCTTGTGTTAACAATTGTAATTAATACTTTCTTACCAATATAACAATAATCAATATGACATTTCCTTTATAGGGCATTTTCTCTTACATCTATCATCTTTATAACAATCTTAACTTCTGAATATATACATCTACTCAGTTTTAACTTGTTTTATTTTTCAACCATTGATAAAATGAGTCCCATACCATGTAATGTTCAGTTTCTTCTTTATCTTTCTCATATCTTGATTGTATTTGCACATAAGGCCACCATGCTAGATCAATCCCTTGACTATTCAATTCTTGCTTAGTTTAAGTTCTTTTTCATTCAAGATGTCCTTATACCTTACAACATTTTCTGTATTGATATTTGAATGTATCAGTGCTTCCATCATGGAGAGCCAGACTAATATTTTCAAGTAGTATTTTTCTTTAATTTTTGCCCACACTAACAATAGTGCATTCCTAACATAATGTCTTTGGAAATATCTATGTATTTTATTTTTTCCATATCATATCACATTGTATGTGCCTCAGGTTTATCCATTCTTTCACCCACGTAAGTACAGAGGCCTGATAATGCACCTCCCAATTTGGCAATCCAACCCTCCCCCCCCTTTATTTTTAAAATCTTGTAACATTTTCAGGCTTAGTCTTGCTTTTTTTCCTTTGCCAAATATATTTTGACATCATTTTATTTAATTCCTCAAAATATTTTTCCAGCCCAGCTTTATCAGTATTGTTTGGAACAAATATTTGGGAAAATATTCATTTTTATAGCAGCTATTTTTCCTATCAAGGATAGTTGTAAATTTTTCCACTTCTCCAAATCTGATTTAATTTGTTGCAGGAGTGTAATGTAATTGTCTTCTTTGATGTAGTACATCTTGCTGCTAAACGAATTCCTAAATATTTTACTTTCTTAACTGGATATCTGGATATCTGTTTTTTTTCATTAGATCTTTTTTCTGCTTATCTGTAATATTTTTAACTAATATTTTAGTTTTCTCTTTGTTTATTTTCAATCTTGCTACTTCACCATACTCTTCTATTTTTTTAAATTAGTTTAGGTCCAGTTTCTTGTGGTTCTTCTAAAATAAATACTAGGTCATCTGCAAATGCCTGTAGTTTGTATTTTTTTTCTTTATTTCCATACCTTTTATTTCTATATTTTGTCTAATATTTCTATTTAACACTTCCAACATAAATATAAATAATAAAGGGGACAATGGACATCCTTGTATTGTGCATTTGTTTATATTAAAATTCTCATCAGAGGATTTAATATCCTAATCCCTGAATGCTGTTAGCTTTCTTCAACCAATTTTAGTTTGTTTGAATATTCCTTAAAGTGTGTCATTCACATCTGGACACAATATGGAAGGTGTGATCCTACCAACCTGAAGCAAAATGTAGCAATTTCCATGATTTCAAAATACTATGAAAAGCATAAATTATATTTTCCTATGTTCAGTTATTTCATACTGCTGACCCAAAAACATATTTTTAGCTATTTTGATATAGAATCTTTGTTATATACTGTCATCAAATACCTGTATAGCAATTGTGATATTATTATTTTATCTCATTTCTAAAATCATTTAATGTAATGCAATCATCTCATCTAGTGGCAATTGTTTGTTTACTTTTATTATTTGTTTACTTCTTGTGCTGTCTTGTTTATTTATTAATATTCATTCATCATGTTAATGAAGCTGAGTTACCCATAACCATAATCCACTTGTTTTGTTGTTGCATTGCTTGAAATTGGGTCTGCAATTCAATGTGTGTTTTTATCTAGAAACACATATAATGTGTGCGTGTATGTGTGTGTGCGTGTTTTAAATCAAGAAAGTCCTAAATGACTTGATGTCTATTGTCTGGCCTGACACAAAGCTATATAACTCTTCATTGTCTGCAGGTAATTCCTAGACCAAGAGATAAAGTGGGCAATAATTTTCAGTTGCGCCTCCACACTTTGCAATGATCTCTTACTTTACCTGCTACAAATGGTTTAGGTCTGAATAGTTCCACTGGGCAACTAGCAAATGAAGTTCTCACTAACACTTTTAATTGCATCTATTGCCCTTTTATATTAGATTGTGATTTTCTTATACCTAAATTGATATGTTGATTTTTTGATTGTATGAAGAACTAGAATAATCAGAGGCATGTCGAATCATTTGCAATATGACTTAGACATATTGCTGGACATATTGCTGGACATATTTACATAATCTTGACCAAATTATATGCCTTCATCCCCTGATTTTTTTTCCAACTAATAACGTTGAAAAATTACATTGTTTAGATTTTTTGGACCAGAATTCCTATCATCCCCCAATATGGATGCACTTGCTTGATTTAATGGCAGTTGGAATGTAAAGACATCAAGAAGATTACATGTTCCCAGTTTTGATTTAATTATACATTCCAATGGCATTATTTCTTTGGTAAAGGGGATCCAATGTGGGAAGAGAACTTGTTCATGAGCATGGATTGAATCATAGGTAGAGTTGTGGTCTCATATGATATCAATTATGTACTATCATGTGTAGATGGTCCCCCAAACATATTCCACTTTCCCCTTCATTCCCCACCATCTGTAGGCTGAATCATCTAAAACAGTAAGATAGAAAAACGATGAAACAAAGCTATCTTGAAAAGGCAACACTGCAAACAGCCACAGTTCTCATTCATTTAATTTTTATTTGCTACTATCAGGGATGGAAATGTTTAGGGTTTTTTTTCATGTACTGAAATAATTTGATTGGGTTAGAAGTCATTATGACACTATGCATTGACAGGGCTGTAAGTCTAAATACATGCTTTGTACTTCGGAATTGCAAAGGAAATGTCAAGTGTTTGTTATTTTTACTTGGTCCAGCAGAGGGACTATAGCATAATAAATGATAGATTAAAAAAGAGCTCTCCCTTCCCTGTCTTTGCTAAAATAGCAGTTCAACATTCTCCAACAATTAAGTTAAAGAGGGGCTAACATTCAGACTTTTTCCTGTTGAAATACAGGTAACTGCTGAGAAGGAGAAATTAGAATAAATATAAAAATAACACTGAATAAATAATAGTTTTGAAGTTGGAAATAAGTAAGAGATCAATTACTTGTATGATCATTTGTAAAATTCAATGGATCTGCTCTAGATATTATGGATTTATTTCAGCACCTGGAACATTTGATATTATGTGATGGATCTTTTTATAAAATTATTTTTAAAAAGTGGAATGCAATTCACCCTACTGATTTATAGTATAATCTAGTCATCACTGTGGAGATATATTGTATATGTAATCTGTGTTGGTTACAAAAGTTATCAGTATGAATCACTTCGCAACTGTGTGGGAAAAAGTAAACTGCTGCAGTTTTAATAAAGATTAATACAATCCACCCCCCATTTGATTCTTTATCCTATAGATTTTTTTTAACCATGTATGTTTGGCTGCATGTATGTACACATATACCTAATTTATCTTTTGATCTGCTTTATTTCAATTTGCCAAACTTATTGTTGCTTATATAGGAACAATGCTTATATTTAAGACTCTATTATTATAATGGCTGTCACACTTCACCTTTCCTCCCAAAAGTTTAGAAAGGTATCTAATTTCTTTTATGCAACCTATTTTGATTGCCACAAAAGTTCTAACAAAAAGGAAAATGACAAGAATCTCAGAGTCAACCAGAAAATTCACCTTACTGTAAATCTGCCAGAATTTAAACTAACTTAAACCACTATGCACATCAGTTAATATCCCTCAAGAATAGTTTATTTATTAGTTAGTTAGTTTACTTTATTGTCATTGCACCTCAAACACCATCTTCAGTGCACAATATATAGGTTATATATAGGTTATATATAGTCCTTCTGCCTTAGAAGGAGGTTTGCTGTAGCCAGTGATGTTTTAAAAAGTTTTCCACATGTTTGCTGGTTCATTTGTTGAGAACTGATTCCTTAACTTTTCAGAGTAGCTTCTTTTTGCTGCTCTGATCTGTCCTGATAATATATTTCTGTCCTGATTGTATAGCATTCTGTCACTTTTTCTGTAGACTTTCTCTTTGGAATGACGTAGCTGCTTAAGTTTAGCTGTGAACCAAGGTTTATTGTTACTATAAATTTGCCGGTTCTTTGTGGGAAAAAAAGTCTTTGCAGAAGCTATGATGTTACAGTATCTTTGAGCTCATCTAGGTCTGCAGAGGTATCTTCAAAAACATTTCAATCAGTGCAATCAAGGCAAGCCTGGAGCTTCAGCTTTGCCTCATCAGACCAAGTCCTCACTGAATTAATTGTTGGTTTCATGATTTTAAGTCTTTGTCTGTAGGCAGGTACAAGGTGAATTATGCAGTGATTAGAGTGTCCCACAGCTGCTCATGGTAAAGACCTATAAGCATCTTTTACTGTTGTGTAGCAGTGGTCTAAAGTATTTTTTGCCTCTCATGGGACAATTTACATTCTGGAAATATTTTGGGAGCTTTCCTTATATTTGCTTCATTGAAATCCCCTAAAATGATGGGAAGGGAATAGGGGTGTTTGGTTTCAGCCCCCATAATTTGATCAGCTAGAGTTCATAATGCCTTGTTTACACAAGCTTGTGGAAGAACATACAGCTATTAGGAGAAATGAGGAGAACTCATATGGAGAATAAAATGGCTTGCAGTTGATGTGTAAAGATTCTAAATTTTCATCCCATAATTTATATATTATAGTTATATTCTGAGACAAGCTGTCATTGATATGTAAACATAATCGTCCACCCTTTGTTTTACCTTATGTCTGTTCAATTCTGTCTGATCTAAATATCTGAAATTCTGGGATGTATATGGTGTTGTCATCATGAATTTGTGAATTAAGCCAGGTTTCAGTAAAACAGAAAACTGCTGAATTGTAGAAACCAGAATTCCATATATTTAAAAAAATGTATTTCATCCATCTTGTTAGCAAGTGAGTGTAAATTAATCAAAAAGATTGAAGGGAGAGGGTTCCCTCCCCCCATTCTTTAGTCTATTTAAAATACCTGCTTGTTTACCTCATCTCCTTTTTTGGCGCTGCCACTTCTTTCCTTTGTTTGTTGCAATCCATAGCACCGGGGAATTAGTTAGAATCTCCTCTGTGTTTGCAAACACAGGACAGAGGTGAGGAATCAGAAAGCTGCCCCTTAAGGAACATTGCCTAATTCTTAGCAGATGGTTTCATGAGTATGAAATCCATAGTAAATTCCAGGTAATAATAAAGAATAAAGAAACCATTAAAGAGCATCTCACTGGGGCAGCTGTTGTCAGTGCCATCTTGGATTTACTTTTTTTCTGAACAGAACATTTCAAGACAAAACACTGTGCTATAACCCTAAATCATTTTGTTTTCTAAAAATGCCTCTATGGCAGTGGTGCAAAAAGTGCATGACACAGTGACCATTTGTAGCTTTCAATGAGGTAAGACAATTCCTTTCCTGTTTTCAGACCAGAACTCTGTTTTATGAACAGAGTTGCCAAGTTCTTATCAGCAAGTATTTCCCTAAGAAGGCTTAAGGTGGAATGATACACATGGAAGTTCTTTTGTGCTTTAACTTTCTTTTATTTTTAATCTATTTTATTCTGCTTTACTTTGTTATCATTTGTGTACTTCTTATAGATGTACATTTTAACTGTCCTATGCTCATTATTATAACCTTAATAAATCAGCACTAAAGAGACCACTTATGGAGAGATCATCTCTTGCAAGGGAGAACATAGTGAAGTATTTCTTAATTTCTGTTATTTTTCATTTGCTGAGGTCTACAGTGGATATAATAACGAACCTGTATTTCAGGAGATATTCTTGTTCTGTTCTGTAGTTTAATATAATGTAATGTAACTCTGTAATGTTATGAGACAAACTTTTGATTTCTATAAATGTAGAAGCAATAATATTGGCTACCTTGATTTATGCCAACTAGCCATAAAATTATTAAATGTTAACTGGCCAAAAATTATTAAATTATTAAATATGTAGTAATATAAATATTTTTATTTAGTATTAGTTGATTATGGAGTCACTTTTATTTATTTATTATAGTTCTTTTCTGTCCTGCCCAGCTCATAGGTGTCATGACTGATTCTGAGCAGTTTCAGTTTTAATATTACATCTGAAAGACACGGGTTAGAAAGGCTGCTCTATATATTTCCTGGGTTTATTGCAGTGGTAGGATTCAGCTGGTTTGCACCACTTTGGGTGAAGCAGTTGTTAAATTACTTCCCTCTCATTATCAAAATGGATCCTGGATGCTGCACTGCGCTGCAATGGAGAAGCGGGCAACAGAGCGACCAGAACAAGGGAAGGAGAAGACTGATTTCCCTCTTTTTTCTCCCTGCTCCTCCTCCTCCCCTTGTGCCAGCCGCTCTGTTTCCTGTTTCTTCGTTGCAGTGCTGTGCCCAGGATCCACTTTGATTGAGGGGGATAATTTAACAACCAGTTTGCCTAGGGTCAGGTTGGGTATCGTGGGAAGCTTGTCTCACATGTGCAGGAGAGCTGGAGGTGGAAGATAAGCTGGAGGTGGGAAATAGGCTAAGCCTCCCATACAGCCAACATGATCCTGGACAAATCAGTTGTTAAATTATTTGAATACCACCAATAGTTTATTGTAGTTTAACTGGGCTGAAAATCAGTTCATAAATTATCTTTATAGGATTAAAATGGAAATAAAAGTGGAGTAAATGAGAGCATCCTGAAATATTCCTATTATTTTTTTCAGTATAGATTCTATTTACATTTCAGTCACTGCCACCTTAGTAGTATTGAAAAGAGGCAGACCGTTGATTAAACAAAAGGCAGTTACAGTAGATTAAGACATAGCTTGTTATTTGCTTCAGACACTTCAAAGACAGGTCAAATACTCTTGTGGACCTAATGAGTCAGCAAGACCCTGCTTTGGTTTGGTGAATTGATGTAGCTTGTGAACACATATGTGGATGGCATATTTATGCCACAATATTCAAACTTCAGTCTTTCATTGTAATCCCTAATCAGTGTGATTTAATTTGTGCTTCTTGGAAGAAAGAAAGAAAGAAAGAAAGAAAGAAAGAAAGAAAGAAAGAAAGAAAGAAAGAAAGAAAGAAAGAAAGAAAGAAAGAAAGAAAGAAAGAAAGAAAGAAAGAGTTTCCATGCAATGGTTAATGATCAAGCAATTCAAATTCCATTGAATTGTAACAATTCAGACATCATTCAGACAAATTATTTCAAGTAATCAGCCTATTTAAAAAGAGAATAGAAATAGATCATACTGGCTCAAATTTAATTGAAAAAATCCTGTTATATTTTAATATTGTATTACTTATTATTGTATATTTTAAGAGAAACTTTGATGCTTGTAGGTAGCATCTCACCTGCAAGTTCATGAAAAGAGATCTTTATATTTTGAACCATTCTAGGCCACAGGAAGAATTTGGATATACAGGTCTGCCTGGAACATTTCATTCATATCAGAACACTAGATAAGAGAATACACACACACACACACACACACACACACACACACACACTCATGCTGGAACCTATAATAAATATCTTTTTAATATTTCTGCTGGCCTTGGTCAGCTCTTCTTTTGGAAGAATGGATCTTTAGTAAAAACTGATATTTAAAAATACTTATTATATCAGATCAACCAACAAAATAATATTGTCCATTTCTGTTCATAATACTTTGTTACAATTACATTTTAAAAAGAAAAAAAGAAAAGAAAATGCTCGAAATTCCTCTTTTTTATCCTTTTATTAGGGTATATACAAACAAAACACACACATGACCTAAAAACTGCTACAAATTGGTACAGTTTTTAGGGTTGAATCTACACTGAAGATATAGACAAATGCTCAACTTTCAAAAGTGCATGCAGGAACATGAAATAGCTTAAAGCAGGCACATAATCCCAGGAAAAGATGTAGCTATTCTAATGCATTAAGGTGCCATGCTGAATTTACATGTATTCTGAAATAATTTTTGGAAATCAAATCCAGGGTGTCTACAGTTCTGGTAGATGTTTTCTTTCCTTTCTATTCTTTTGGCCACTTTCCAGTATGAAAACTTCCCATTATTGATTTCTTGAAGAATTCCAAATATTTTAAGAAGAACAACAATATGTCAAAATCAGAGTTCTGTGGATTTCACATCAAAATAATGTCAATAGAGGCACAGAATAACATAAAACAAAAGTTGGCATTACTATTATCTTAATTTTAACAGTAAATTACCCAATTTTCACATAAAGTAAATCCAAATTAACAGACTAGTATATTCGAGGGAAAAAAAGGTGTGCTATGTCAAAAATGCAGCCAGTACATTTTAAAATAAGAAGTCAAAGCAAGTTATAATATAGATTAAAAACACTTTTGTCAAGCCATTTAGATGTTGCATTTAATGAAGATGGTTAATTATCAGGATAATAAAAACTGCAAATTAAATTTTGGAATGGCTTCAACATTTGCATACAGTTATTTGTATACAGTTTATTCTGAGTGTTAAAAGGTCACTGTTGTGGATCTTTTCCCAGGCAAACAGTAAATAACTAGATGGGTATAAAGGACAAAGACAAATATGGACTTCTGTTTTCAGAACAAACATTTACACCATTTTTTCTGTTTCAAATTGAGAGATAGAGAAAAGATTTGAGACTTCTCAGCATTTCAATTCCTTTTTATATGCATGATTGCTTTAATATATTGTTCTCCTTATTTTTCTCCTTGCTACATTTAAAATCTTTCAGATTCCAAAGTTGGTTTTTTTTTGAGAGATGACCATTGTCTTTGCATTACTGGAAGACAGATTAAATTTAAAAATAAAATCTTCTAATATTAAGAAATGTTCATCATTATATCTAGTTACCTAGCAGAGATAAGACAGTTTTCTATTGAAATGCTTTTATTTAGATTTTTTTACATGGAATTGGATTCAATGGCCTCAATAGTTAAGTTATATATGAGAATATTTCTGTTATTTCATATGACTTGTCTAGTTGCCCAGTTTAGAATTATTTTTTTACATACATCTATCTACAGATAATAAATTGCCTCTTCCTGTCTTGCAATGTTTCAGTCGATAAAATCAGATTTCCACCCATTTTTATGTTCACAGTAGCATGGTATTACATAATTTCCAAATATAAAATGCTATAGCTAGTATTTGAAAAGCCATTATAACTCTTTTTGGATGAAATAGATCTTATAGTTAAGTCAATTTTTTCTTGTATTCATATTCTTGTTCTTAGTACACATTCCAAAGGAAAAAAAGATCACCAGCAATTTGTAAAAGTGAGCCAAAAAATTGCTAAACCACATTAACTGAAGGAAGCTTACGTGAAAATCCTGGTTGTATCTTCCTGGTTACAGACAACAAACAAAACTGTTGGACGTGCATGCCAATGAAAAGCTGCCAAATAAAATATTGCTTTATAAAGTCAGGAAAAAACTAATTTTAAAAGGTTATTGTGGGTTATTTGTGGTCATGTCTTGTCCAATTAAGCAAGATGTCATCTTGAAAAACCTTCATTACCTTTTTATTTCTATAGTATATATTTCAGATGCTGTCTTCAAGAATACATTCACAAAATTCAGCTGGCACAAAATCATAAAATGAATAGGAAAGCTCAAAAATATAATTAAATAGCTGAGTGCTTCAGAGTGAAATCAAAGGTGCTATTTGAATTAATGATTACTGATTAATGTAAAAAAAAATCAGGCGTAATGTAATTTAATTGATTAGTAAAATTAGTGATTCAGTGAATTTAATTGAACAGTGTATTTAACAATTAGTGTAATTAATTAATTAGACTGATTGTTGCTTAGCATAATTACTTGACTAGAGAGATTATTGTAATTGATTAATTGGTGTGATATTGGCTATATTGATTACCCAAAATTGTTTTATTAAGCAATTTAATCAACGTACTATCTCAACAAACCCACCATGCCAGTAAAAAAATCAAATACCAAACCGCAACCTAAAGAAAAAAAATCCCCACCAATGAACCACAAGACTCCTGCACATGCTTTATATGCTTTGTAACTCTAAAGGTTAATGAAAATTCCATCAAATGTTCTCTATGTGAAAAATACGCTTATCATGACTGCCTGGAATTACCCAAGCAAATGACTCAATTCCTAGAAACATCCAATTATGCATTTCTATTTTTCTGTCCACTATGCAAACACAAACCGGACACACATATAACCCTGTTTGAAAAAGTTGACTCCATAGAAACGCGAATATCATCCCTTGACACCATAGTAGCATCCCTGGACACTTTACATGAAAGATTAACTAACCTTGGGGGAAAAAAAGACACAACACAAAAACCTGAACATCCAATAGCTACAAACCAACAACTGCAACCTAATCCAATAGCTACAAACCAACAACTGCAACCTAATTCACAAAAAAACATAAATCCAACAAATAATGATATCCCAATCCTTGTCAGAGAAGCTGTCAAGCGCAAACGAAAGCGTCCTAACAACATCTTATTTGGTCTAGAGGACATCAATAATAATGATGATATCACAATTGTACGCAACATCGTCAGTGACTATCAAAGCATCAACCATTTCCCTGATGAAATACTTGACATTTCCTGCATTGGCTGAGAGCTCAAAAACAGAGATGGCTCTGTGGCCCCATGCTTCTGCAGGGTCATTTGCAAAAATGAATTAAGCAAATGTAATTCATTTCTACTATAAATTGACTCACCAAAAACAACACCAACCATAAAAATCTCCGATCTTGTCCTGACCTAACCTTAGAGCAATGTGCCCACTCCCGTTTACTATGCACAGAACTCAAAAATAATCAAGACAATGGAGAGAAGGACCTGTACATTGATTACCATGCAGACTGTATCAAAAGAAAGTCACACAACCCACAACTCAGCATCCAACCCTACTTTAACCAATCCACCAGCACCCAAGACTAGGCACCCATGCCCCCAACTACCTCAATTCAAACTACAACTGGCCTTAAAGGCAAGCGACTCAATGCAAGAAGCCTTGTAAATAAAATACCTGAATTTCTCCTCTTACTAAATAAGGCTAAATTCAACATCATATTTGTCTGTGAAACATGGCTCAACACATCTCTCCCTGACTCCATTACCTCAGTAAAAGACTACCATGTTTACTGATCTGATCGTGAAATCCGTAGAGGAGGTGGTGTTGCTATCTTCTACAAAAAGTCCTTACATCAAAAAACATCCAAATTACCCAAGAGCTTGCTCTTCCTGAGACCATTATCTGTGAACTTACCTTAAATATCACATTTTGGTTCTTACTATGTTATAGAGCCCCTGAAAATGACATCAAACATGTAGACAAGCTAAATACACTACTAACATGGGCAGCATCCTGCCCACATGCTTTTATCTTTCTTGGTGACTTCAACCTACCTCATATTAACTGGACCCTAAACGAATGTACAGCTGAACCCATACATGCAATCTTCTACAATGGTGTAACAAATCTGGGACTGGAACAACTAGTAACCAACAATAGTAGGCCTTACAACTGCTTCGATCTCATCTTCTGTAATAGTTTGAATTCAATTTACAGAATACAAATTAAAGAACCCTTTTCCAACAGTGACCACAACATGATTGACTTTTGTCTCAGCATACATCCACACAAAAATCATCACAACGACAAAATCCCCAATTATAACTTCAAAAAATGATCTTATAATCAATGATCTCTCTTCCCTTGATTGGCAATTTCTATTCACTGGATGCAGTACTGTTGAAGACCATTACAACATATTCTTACTAGAAATCAAAAGAGCCATCAAACTATATGTACCAATAACAACTCCCAAAACCAGGAAAAACAGATTATCCATAACAATAAGGAAGCTTCAATCCAAAAAGAGACCACTTTGATGAAAAAACAAATCTGGTCACGTTGCCAACTTCAAAAGCCGATACAAAATCTATGCCACCAGATAAAAACTGAATGCACTAATTAACACATTAATCAAGAGGAAAATCTTCTACACACAAATTCCACCCATGCTTTCTACAATTTTGTAAGAAACAAACTAAAAGACTCAAGGTCCATCCCACCCCTGAAAGGACCTAATGGCAAAGACTGCAACAATGACACCATCAAAGCAAACCTCTTTAAACACATTCTTTGGCTCAGTATTTGTAAACAGCAAAGGATCATGCCCAGTATTTCCTAGTCGAACCACAGATAACTACAATGATCTAATACATATCGATTTTACAGAAGACATTGTTGAAAAGGCACTGTGCAATCTAAAACCATCCCTATCTATTGGACCAAATGGAATATGTGCCTACTTCTTAAAAAAGCTATCCACTGCCATAGCCAAACCTCTCAGCATAATCTTTGAAAAATCTTTCAGGACCAGCTCCTTGCCTAACCTATGGTCACAAGCCACGGTCATCCCCATCTTCAAAAAGGGAGTCCCCAGCCTAGTTGAAAATTACAGACCAATCTCCTTATGCTGCATCACCTGTAAAGTCCTAGAATCAATTATTCACAAATCCATTATCTTCCACTTAGAGACAAAAAACCTACTCTCTAATAAAGAATTTAGTTTCAGAAAAAAACTATCCTGTAATCTGCAACTCTTACACTGCAAAAACATATGGACTACTCAACTCGATCAGGGCAAAGCGATAGACACAATCTACACAGACTTCTGTAAAGCTTTGATTCAGTGGTACACAACAAACTACTACTAAAACTAAAATCTTATGGTATCTCTGGACACCTACATAGCTGGATAGAAGCATTCCTGTCAACCAGACAACAAATGGTCAAAATTGGGAGCGTCCCATCAAATTCTGTACCTGTAAACAGTGGTGTCCCCCAAGGCAGTGTTTTAGGACCAACTCTCTTCATACTCTACATAAATGACCGCTGATGATGTAAAGCTATTCAGCACCACAGACTACTACCCTCCAAAAAGACCTTGACTATGTATCAGAATGGTAATCAAATGGCAACATCAAATCTCAACAAATAAATGCTCTGTCTTACATATTGGCAACCCCTCCAGAAAATAATATACAAGCTAAATAGTCAAGACCTTGTTGAGGATCCAAACTCTGTCAAGGACCTTGGAGTACTCATCTCTAATGATCTAAGTGCTAGAACCCACTGTAACTACATAACCAAAAAGGCATTAAGAGTTGTTAATCTAATCCTACGTAGCTTCTCTGGTAATATCACACTACTAACTAGAGCATACAAAACATTTTCTAGACCAATACTTGAATACAGCTCATCAGTCTGGAATCCATATCATGTATCTGATATAAACACAATTGAAAAAGTCCAGAAATATTTCACAAGAAGAGTTCTCTGCTCCTCTGCTCATTGCAGAATAACTTAAACCACCAGACTTGAAACTCTAGACCTAGAAAACCTAGAACTATGCCGCCTCTGGTCTGATCTAAATATAGTATATAAAATCATACATTGCAGTGTCCTACCTGCAAATAAATACTTCAGCTTTAATCATAACAATACAAGAGCACACAATAGATACAAACTCAAGGGTAATTGCACCAAACTTGACTGCAGAAAATACGACTTCAGCAACAGAGTGGTCAATGTTTGGGATAATCTACCTGACTCTGTGGCTTCTTCCCCAAACCCCCAAAACTTTAACCTTAGACTGTCTACTATTGACCTCACCCCTTTCCTAAGAGGCCTGTAGGGGGCATGCATAAGCACACCAATCATGCCTACCATCGCTGTCCTATTGTTTCTTTTTATTTTTCTTATAAGTATCTATCTTATGTATTCAAAACTATGTTTATTCTTATAACTGTATCTTGTAAGCGATTGACAAATCAAATAAATAAATAAATAAACAAACAAACAAATAAATTAGGAGGGGGAAAAGAAGAGCTTTTGCTATTTTAAAGGATAAATCTAATCCCTGCAGTTACTAAAAAGATTAACTGAATATGCTAATTGTTATTAAATTATTGTGAAGTTTAATAATAGTGATAATCATCAAACTTGAAAATCATCAAGTTTATTCTTTCCCATTTGAGTCCCATTGTTGAGTATCAGAAGATTATGAAATTTTGTGGCAGAAAGAGAAATGAGTTCAACATTATATGTGGTAGTAAGTTCATGTATGTATGTATGTATGTATGTATGTATGTATGTATGTATGTATGTATGTGTTAGGAAGTATATTAAGGAAGTAATGTTTGCTTAATTATAAGTTTTGAATTCACATGTCTGGATTCATGTGTACTACTGAGTCATGACATATGTTTTATAAACCGTGTTTCTTGGTTTACGTAGCTTAATGGACTGTTATACGATTGGTTTTGACAATCTGTTGATACAGTTCACACATAACGCTAAACTATGTTTTTTATTTAGTTTAGTGTATTGAATAAAAGTAGTAATTTGTGTTTATTCAACAGATTATCACAGTGATGATGTAACACATTGTTTGAATACAGCCATTGTGTCTGGTGGATATTATCCCTATTTCTCCTTCTTAGGTATCTCTAGAAACATGAAGTGCTCAGAAGAACAAGACATTTTGCTGACTGAGAAAAAGCAGCAAATGTACAAATATAGTATATTCTCTCTTTTTGGCTTGGTTGAATGTTTACTTCTGGTTGGGCCAAGGATGACTCAATTGGAACTGTTTGTGTTGGCAACTTGTAGACCTCA
Organism: Pseudonaja textilis; assembly: GCF_049901715.1. Lineage (NCBI taxonomy): Eukaryota > Metazoa > Chordata > Lepidosauria > Squamata > Elapidae > Pseudonaja > Pseudonaja textilis. Next base: position 34,058,568 of record NC_142008.1, on the reverse strand, counting down.
CACAAATATATCCAAGAATTTAATTTGCCCTTTTGGCAACAGTGTCTTGTCAGTGGGTCTTTGTCAGCATATAATCAAGTAATAAACCTGTATCTCTTCAGTTATTTTCAATTAATAAGCCTTCGCGGGTAACAAAATACACATTCATACAATTCATACAATTAAATTGCATTCCATTCATATTGTTCAAATTCATGAGGTCATTCCAATTCATTCTGCATAATTTCCTGCTTCTTTTCTTATGTTAACAATACCTAGCTTTGTATTATTTGCAGATTTCATTAAACCATGCCAATTTTGCACATACAACCATTTAAAATAAATAAATAAATCAGGATCTAAAGAATTTTTAACCTCCCAATTCTTTTTTCTCAAGTTAATCCTTTAACCAAACCTGATAGATTAAAAAAATCTGGGGGAGTGGGGGAGTAGAGCACACAATGGAATATGTGTTGCATGAAATCATGATACACATTTCATCCTTTTTTCCTCAGCATAGTTTATACCCGATGATGGCCTCTGTTATGCAAGTCTGTAAGACAGATGAAAGCATATCCTTTAGGCAGCAAATTTTTACAGACATGTAAATTCAGTTGTATTTTGAGATGATGAGATGCAAAAAATATCCACATGCATGATTACATACCACAAATCTCTGTCGATTCCTATTGGCTACATAGATTTCTCCATGACAATATGCCCTAACATTGTATCTTTATTTTTTACAAAAGTATATACTGTCCACTCCTTTCTATTGAATATGATATAAATGTTATTGAACTACATAGACTATTTTCTTGCCTGACAAAATAAACTTTTCTATGGCCTTTGCCTTTTGTAATTATAATTTTTATTATTTTGACTGGAAGCATTAATATTTAGAAGGCTGAGAAAGTCTAACTCTATGATACCATTTCTTCCTTATTTCTGCGACATTGTCATTTCCCCTGAAAAGATCAAAAGCAAAGGTAATTTGTCCATCATATCATATGAGGCTGACAGGTTACAGAGCTTACTTTCTGAAGTTTCTCATCTTCTGGGGAGGGGTGGAGAAAATGTACATATTCTTTGAGAAGCTACAATAGGTCCAGAGTTAGGAGGAACAAGAATAGCAACTAGATCTTCCACAAGCAACACATTTGCACTGCCATTTCTTCTGTCAAAATTTAGACAGACCTTTTGGCAAATTTGGGCAAGTTGTATAAAGTAAATGGTTGCTAGAGTAAGTGTACGCTGTTCAAAACAGTAAATAATTCATAGGGGTCTACTTACCTATCACTCCCATGAAATCAAGCTACAACTGTATTTTTCCCATATGGTTTTAAAAGAGCTATTTTCCACTTTTTCTGCTTCAAATATTCCTGTCTATTTTGCATGTTATTTTCTTCTACAGTTTGACTAGCTATCACACAGAAGAATGAATGAAGGGCCCTGACTCAGCGGCTTCCATAATCTCTAGTATCTTCCATGGTTACTATTAAAAAAAATGCTGCAATAGTATAGTTGTTAAAACATTAAAAATGAACACTGATATTTCAAAATGTTCAAAATCTAAAAATGTTATTATTTTAAATTATTATTTCATTTGCTCTGAGTTACCTATATTTCCATTTGGCTTTTTTCCCTTTAATAAGTCATTGTAACAGTGCACCAGGGCAGCATTCTCTCTATAAAGCATGTTATAATCTTTTTATTACTAGACTGTTAATAAAGTAAATTACAGACCAACAGGGTGATAAGAAAGAATTTTAAAGCTTCTATTTGTGCCAGCAGTAAGAACCAACTAATTTCCCAGTGCTTTTGCAAAGGTATAAGGCTTATTGTCATTAACAAGTGAAGTGTTTCACTTAAAAGCTTCTACAGTGACTTAATATTTTATATTAACTCTTACTAAGCAATAATATATATATAAATCTTAAGAAATAATTTAATTTAATTTATTTTAACTCATCATCAAAATCCATGTGTTTATCTCAGCTACAATTTAAATGCATAGATTTAAAATCTCCGTGTTCCTCCAAATAATCACTTTTTATAAGCATTTAATTACAGTAGCAATTTAATTTATTAAGATGTAATTGTTTTGCTTAGTTACTCAACAGTGCTGTAATACATATCATCTCCCTCCATCAATATTAATATCAGTCTTGTCCGAAAACAATTCCATATTCAAGGCAGGAAGAAATTTACTTGTTACCTTTCACTTGCAGGAAAACAATCAAGTGCTAAAGGATATATTTCTTCAGTTATAGAGTCCCAGTTTCCTTGTAAATTCAGAAGGAAGGAACTAAAGCAGCCTTACAAAATCAATCTATATTATCAAAGAAGAAAGAAAAAAAAACCCTTTTCCTTGCATTTGCATTTACTGGACATGGTTGCTTATTTGCTTGCCTTAAAAATACATTCATAATATGAATTTTGTAAATGATAATTGTTTAATTGAATGCCATCAAGTCATTGTTGGCTCTGAGTGGCCAGATAAATAGATTTCTCCATGACAACATGTCTCTAGTTTGGTCTTTCAAGTTTTCTGCTGGTGCACTCATGACCACTGCAACCTAATCCATCCATCTTTCTGCTGGCTGTCCTGTCTTCTTTCCATCCACTTTTTCCGCCATTAGAGTCTTTTCCAGAGAGCGATCTTTACATAATGTGCTTTCGTATTAAATTTGGTTCTGATGTCAGCATAAATTAAATGACAGTTTCATGTAAAACGAATAAAATAGTTTTGGAGCAACAAAGAGCAACTGATTCGTTTCTCAATAAAATATGGATTAGCAAAGTTCGCTATCTATATTGTCATTCTTATTTCCTATTTCTACTTATTACTTCCATTCTTCTTAACCTAGTTAGCAAATTGTGGTATCATCTAAGGATCACTTATTTGAATACAAATTTTCAGTTTTAGAGGATGAGCTTTCTTAGGACAAAGCTTGAGGGAAAGCATCAAAATTGTGTCACTTATATGCTGTGTTCTGAATAATTATTAAGTCCCATATAAAAGAATATTACTAGTAAAGTTACATTTAATTTATATACATGTTTAATTTGGGCATGATTTTAGCAAGAAAATTTGGATCCAAGTTCTTTGGCAAATGAAATTTAGAAATAATTTATTTCAAATAAAATTGCGAAGAGAAGATTTTCCTAAATTTAAGATCTACAATGGTTAAATTGTTGAACTAGAGGTTGTCATAAAATCACTGAGTGGGAAAGGAATTTGGAGGTCTTCTATTCCAATTCCCTGCCCAAGGCAGGAGTCCTGATAGCATCTCAGACAAATGGTTGTCTAATCTTTTCTTGAAAACCTCCAGCAATGGAACACCCACAACATTGGAAGGAAAGCTGTTCCACTTCTTATTAATTCTCACGGTCAGTAATTTCTCCTTATTTTCAGATTGGATCTCCCTCTGAAGAGCTTTCATCCATTGCTTCTGATCCTATCCTCAGGAACTATGGAAAATAATTCTACCCCTCCTCTTCTCTGTGGCATCTTTCAAGCCTGCCTACTGTCCCTGTCCTACTGTTCCCATTTATCCATTTATTCGTATTCATTTATTATGTATATACTTATACCTGTTTATACTGATATGTATATGTTATATTTATGTTCATACTTATACTTGTTTGACAAAAAACAAAAAACAAAACTTAGGCTCTTCCCTGTCAACATTCAACACTGTTTCATCAATTAAGGATAATTGCATTATATCTAACCACATTAATTGTTATCTAGTTATCCACATCTGCATTTCTTAAAGTTTCAGGATAGGGTGAATGGAGAACAAGTTAAATAATTATTTGTGTCTCTCTGCCAACAAAAAGACTGAAGAGTGAAATCAGGCATACAAATTTTGATTTCATGAGGTCTGAAATTTCCTTTTGTCATATTCTAATAGTCCTTTTAAGAATATTCAAAAACTATTAGATATCAAGAACATGAATTTCTAATCTGATATGGATGACACCAAAATATTGAAGAAGTTAAAAAATCCATTTTGTCAGTCTTTAGTCAAAATACATTAAAATCAATTCTTGACTTTAAACGATCAAAGTAATTTCATTCATGCCTACACGTAAATGAATAAATAGACTGAGAAAAAAGTTTAAAAGATTTTTTAGTGACATGTTTAAAAACAAACCACAAGTCTGCTCTTTGTAGATCTTAGGGCTGACAGTGGGATACTGATGAGTAGACAGACTCTGTCCACACTCTTAAAATAAAAAGAGAAATATGGGCTTCAGCGAATAGGTTTATAGAGGTGGATCAGCTGAATGTATTATGAATTCCGGCTGCACAATACCATAGTATCTTTGGTCTGTTTAACATTATACGAGATTCAACAGACAGTTTAATGGATGATCCGTAGCAGTGCACAATTTTCTTTTGTGTTTTCTTTCCTTTTCCCTTTTATTGGACTGCTGTATGAAATCACAGTCCAAAAGGTTGATTTAGTAGCCCAAGGTCAACCCCCCACCCTTTACAAGTATTTTGCATTCTTATTGTCAATACAATGCTCTACCTGTCTGTTGGATGTGTTTACTTTGGGATACAATATATTTTACTTTCTTTTATTCTCAGAGGAGAAAGAAGGGCATGCCTCAAATACCTGAGGCAATTCAGTCTAAGAGATGAAGGGAGTTGTTTTCGTCTGGCTTAAATGAGAAGAAAAGCAGATCCAGAAATTTTTGGAAGTACAGAAATGGATGCCTTTCTTGTCTAGAGTGTGATTTGATAACAACCATCAAATTTTATATCAAGTTTCCATTTTCAATTCCAAAATATTGCCATATTTCATGAAGAAAATAGTGATTTATATTTAAAATATTTCTGTAATGAAGTTTAGAAAATTGTGATTCCTTTCATTCTATTTTTTTAAATTGTAATGAGTGGCCAAATTATTGACTGGCCAAAATGTAATGACTGACCAAATTATTTTTTAAAAAAACCTTTATGTAGCTTATTAATTAAAGGATACACAAAATAGTGAGTGACACAACATGTTTTCAAATTATGCTTGTCAAGATTTTTAAATAAACTATAATTTAAAAATCTTGACATAGTCTGGACAAAAGTTCAATTGTGACTTATGCCATTCAGTCTCTCTCTCTCTCTTTATATATATATTTATATATGTAAAAATATAAACTAGGCTGGACTGGGCTGGTAATGATTAACTGATTTCACTGAATAAAGAGAGAAAAAAGAACTCATTAGTCAGGAGTCTTAATAGGTTTAACAGTTCTACATCTGCACATTATATGCAGATAGATTTTTGCAGCTAATCAAAAAGATATGTTTTGTTGAATGTTATGAAAGGCAGGTATTCAAGTTGATTGGCCCAGAAATTCTTCACATTTCAATTTTGCAGAATTATAAAAATAACAAAGGAATATTTGGTGAGAAAATCATTATTGATTGCAGAATATTTCATGTTCCTAAGGCAGAAAGAAAAAGGGTCTATTGTAACATACATTTCTCAAAAAACTATTTGAATGTTATACATTTGATAAAGAACTAAAAATAGACTCACTAGACTAGGCAATTCTGAAAGAAAGCATTAAGAAAATAGAAGCAAATATAACATTTAAAGAAGTATTTGAATTTGACACTTATATGGAACTTAGACTCAAAATAAAATTAGACTCAAAGATAAAATGGCTTCCAAAGCACAAACAATGAAATAACATCAGCCTTAGGGATCACACCAAAATCTAATGGCAAAACCATATTAATAGAATTGGATATTGGTTCTGCTGTACAGGTAGTCCTCAACTTACAACAGTTCATTCAGTGACCATTTGATGTTGAAATGGCACTGAAAAAGGCTTATGACCATTTTTCACACTTAACAATCATTACATCATTCCCATGGTCACATGATATGGTCAAAATTCAAACGCTTGGCAACTGGCTCATATTTATGACACTTGCAGAGTCCCAGGGTCCAGGGGTGGGATTCAAATTTTTTAACAATTGGTTCTGTGGGTGTGGCTTAATTGGTGGGTGTGGCTTGGTGGTCATTTGACTGGGTGAACATGGCTTGGTGGTCATGTTATTAACTGCACGTGGTCAACTCAATATCACTCACATCGAGGCACGCATCTCCTCACCTGGCCTCTCATGGCTGTGGGGATGCTGCAACAGTTGTGTGGAAAATGGTCATAAATCACTTTTTTCAGTGCCATTGTAACTTTGAATGGTCACTCCACACAAGCAAAGTACCAGCAAAGGAGGGGGAAAAAACCTGAGGGAAGTTCCTGAGACAGGAAGTCTAGTCCTGCCAAGAATGTAATAAGGGTTAAAGGAGAGGCAGTTTCTGTAAGCAACACCAGAATGTTTCCTTCCTGCCTTCCTTACAGGATTAGACCAGTAATTTCTCCTAACAACCAGTTCTCCAAACTGCTTAGAATGTTAACAACCAGTTGTAGCAAATAGGTGTGAACTGGTAGAATCCCACCCCTGCCAGGTTCACATGATCACCTTTTGCGATTTTTCTGACAAAATCAACGGGGAAACCACATTCACTTAACAAGCATGTTACTAATTTAACAATTTCAGTGATTCACTTAACAACTGTGGCAAGAAAGGTAGTAAAATGGGGAAAAGCTCACTTAACTTCTCAGAAATGTTGTGCTAAATTGTGGCTGTAAGCTGAGGACTGGAGCACAGTGTGAGTGTGAAGAGCAATCCAGGAATGCTACAATAATATGATTAAAAATTTACACTAGAAAAAAAGGATAATTCCAATTTGAGTAATAACTCTAAAATACAACAATCAGCCAGGTTTACTGGGACTAACATGTTGTAAAAACAGGTAAATCAGTAGTCTGGTGTCATGACCAACTGAGAAAGCTGCTGCTGAATTGAAATTCCATTAACAGCCTGTGTACAGTGAAACAGCTACTGGATATTGCTTTGCCTGTGTCCAAAGTTGGCATTAGCACATCAAAGGTAAAATAGGGTTACATGAAAGTCACACATGGAATTTTCTGAAAACATGCCGTCTTTCATGTACCATATGCAAAAAGGTAGAAATTGACTTGGATTGGATAGAAGCAAAGGTAATTTTTGTAAGAGTTGACTGTAGTCAAACCTGTGGTGCATTAGTTAAGTGGAATAAAATTGCTAATATCACCAGTGGGCAAACCTCAGTAATACATTATCTAAGTAAATAATTAGGTATTATTTGAAAGATGGTTACATACATATAAAAAATAGGAATATTCTATAATGTTTCTGACTATAAAGACACACAAAGGACTATATCATTACAATAGACTTGTTTTGGAGTAGCATTTGTACCAGCATTTTGGCAAAGAACAACAAACCACGTGCTACAATGCTGTACAGGCATTCAGTACTATTTAGATGATATGATTGTCATTAGATGCGAGAAGGATCTGCAAAATCGTAAGAGTGGCCTTAACTTAAAAAATCTTAACTGTGGCCTTTGAGTGGATACCACAAATGTGATTTCTTTTTATTTAGCATTATCCTACATAATGTGTGCTCCTCTGGTTCATTGTTTCAGAGATATTTTCATATTTTAAACAGACAAACAACTTCCTGCCAGTTTCCCAATGAATTTCCATGTGAGGATCTGGCACAGAATATTAGAAATCCCTTCCTTCCTTCCTTCCTTCCTTCCTTCCTTCCTTCCTTCCTTCCTTCCTTCCTTCCTTCCTTCCTTCCTTCCTTCTTTCCTCCCTCCCTTCTTCCTTCCCTCCCTTCTCTTTCTAGGATTCAATCATTATTATAATAAAATCCTTATTAAACTTATTTTCTTGTTCCAGCTTTCAGATATTTTACTACAAGACAGAAAAGCATAATAGGATTTCACCATATTTTTAACTGGCATAAAATATATTTGGTGATTTCTCCTTGCAAAATAATTTTCTAATTTTGCTTGTATTTTAAAAAATTTTCTGATTTCTGGCAAAGTTGGAGAAGCCCTTCAGTTTTCTTGCAGGATATACAGAAGTAATTTGCCATTACCTTCTTCCTAGGGCTGAGATAGAATGAGTGGTCCAAGGTCACTCAAATGAATCCTCACTATTTCCCAGTTTCTAATGCTAGACTAAACTGGTTTTCTGCTAGAGAGTGGTAATATGCAAAGCTATAAGAGTCTACTTTATTTCAGTCACATTTCAAGTGAAGTTTTGTAATGCAATACAATCATTTGCTCCTAAAAAGGCTTCTTCTGTATATGTGAACACTGAAAAAACTGTTATGGTTTCTGGACATGTTGGGTTGGGTTCACCATTTCATTGGAAGGTAAAACCCCTCTGTTTTGCAGATAACTATTAGACAGTTCTGATTTAATATTGCAAATTCTTCCAACTCTCAAATTAACCCAGAACTACATCACTGACTTTTCACATATTTATTTCTATTTAGGAAATTTATACACTGCTCAAAAAATAAAGGGAACACAAAAATAAGACATCCTAGATCTGAATGAATGAAATATTCTCATTAAATACTTTGTTCATTACATAATTGAATGTGCTGACAACAAAATCACACAAAAATCAAATTTAGCAACTCATGGAGGTCTGGATTTGGAGTTGCACTCAAAATTAAAGTGGAATAAAAAGACTACAGGATGATCCAACTTTGATGTAATGTCCTCAAAACAAGTCAAAATGAGGCTCAGTAGTGTGTGTGGCCTCCACGTGCCTGTATGACCTCCCTACAATGCCTGGGCATGCTCCTGATGAGGTGGCAGATGGTCTCCTGAGGAATCTCCTCCCATACCTAGACTAAAGCATTCCCCAACTCCTGGACAGTCTATGGTGCAGCATGGCATTGATGGATGGAACGAGACATGATGTCCCAGATGTGCTCAATTGGATTCAGGTCTGGGGAATGGGCAGGCCAGTCCATAGCATCCATGCCTTTGTCTTGCAGGAACTGCTGACATATTCCAGCCACATGAGGTCTAGCATTGTCTTGCATTAGGAGGAACCCAGGGCCAACCACAGCAGCATATGGTCTCACAAGGAGTCTGAGGATCTCATCTTGGTACCTAATGGCAGTCAGGCTACCTCTGGTGAGCACATGGAGGGCTGTGAGGCCCCTTAAATAAATGCCACTGCACACCATTACTGACCCACTGCCAAACCGGTCATGCTGGAGGATGTTGCAGGCAACAGAATGTTCTCCACGGCATCTCCAGACCCTGTCATGTCTGTCACATGTGCTCAGTGTGAACCTGCTTTCATCTGTGAAGAGCACAGGGTGCCAGTGGCGAATTTTCCAATCTTGGTGTTCTCTGGCAAATGCCAAATGTCCTGTATGGTGTTGGGCTGTAAGCACAACCCCCACCTGTGGATGTCAGGCACCCATACCACCCTCATGGAGTCTGTTTCTGACCATTTGAGCAGCCACAGGCACATTTGTGGCTCACTGGAGGTCATTTTTCAGGGCTCTGGCAGTGTCCCTCCTGTCCCTCCTTGCACAAAGGCAGAGGTAGCAGTCCTGATGCTGGGTTGTTGTCCTCCTACAGCCTCCTCCACATCTCCTGATGTACTGGCCTGTCTCCTGGTAGCGCCTCCATGCTCTGGACACTACGCTGACAGACACAGCAAACCTTCTTGCCACAGCTCGCATTGATGTGCCATTCTGGATGAGCTGCACTACCTGAGCCACTTGTGTGGATTGTAGACTCTGTCTCATGCTTCCACTAGAGTGAAAGCACCACCAGCATTCAAAAGTGACCAACCATCAGCCAGAAAGCATAGGAACTGAGAAGTGGTCTGTGGTCACCACCTGCAGAACCACTTCTTTATTGGGGATGTCTTGCTAACTGCCTATGCTTTCAACCTGTTGTCTATTCCATTTGTACAACAGCATGTGAAATTGATTGTCAATCAGTGTTGCTACCTAAGTGGACAGTTTGATTTCACAGAAGTATGATTGACTTGGAGTTACATTGTGTTGTTTAAGTGTTCCCTTTATTTTTTTGAGCAGTGTATTTCCACCTGTTCATACATGGTGACTCAAGGTGGCTTACAAAAATATAAAAACATCATATAAAAAATCAATCAAAATAATAAAAGAGAGAATCATATTTAATAAAATAATTACACACACACTCCTTCCCTGGCTACAACACATCATATGAGCCATTTAATGGACTCCACCCTGCTCTGTGTTCCCAGGCCCGCTGGCAGAACCAGGTCTTCAGCATTTTCCAGAAGCATGTTACAGTGGGGACCATTCTAATATCTGGGGTAATGATGTTCCAGAGAAAGGAAGCCACCATGGAGAAGGCCCTTCTTCTGAGTCCTACCAGGTGTATCTCTCTAGGAGATGGGATCCACAGCATTCCTTGCCTCCCCGCTCTGCTGGGTTGGGTAAATGTGACAGGCAAGAGATGGTCCCCCAGATAGTCTGATCCAAAGCATGAAGGGCTTTAAAGGTGATGACCAGCACCTTGAATCGTCCCAGAAGCACATTGGCAACCAATGCAGCTCCTGTAAGAGAAGTGATACATGTGCAGACCAGGGTCTACAAAAAACCATGCGGCCTGCTGCATTTTGCATGAACTGGAGCTTCCTGATGCTTGTCAAGGACAGCACAATATAGAGTGCATTATAATAGGAAAGATGTGATGTGACTAGGGCATGAGTGTCTGTGAAAAGGGCTTGTTGGTCCAGGAAAGGGCATAAATGGCGCACAACCTACAGTTGAGCAAAGGCTCACATGGCAATGACTGCCACCTGCTCTTCAAGCAGGAGTCACCAGGATTATGCACAAAGTCTATTTGGGTTAATCCACCTCAAGACCAGAGACGGCAATTGTCCCTGTACCAAAGAACCCCAAACCCAGAGCCACTCACCAGGGCTTAGTTTCAACCCATTGTTCCTTACCCATCCTCTAACAGCCTCCAGGTATTGTGACAGGGATGACTAACTCACCACAGGTGAGACACACTGCTGAGTATCATCAGCATATTGATGATACTTCAGTCCATGGTGGTGAATGATCTCACCAAGTGGATTCATATAAATGTTGAACAGGAACAGAGAGAGTATGAAGACCCACGGAATCCCACAAAGCAATGGGCAAGGGCTGGATCTCTTCCTTCCTATTGACACTGACTGAGAGCAGCCACAGAGGAAGGAAATGAACCAGGATAGCCCAGGATCTCCTACTCCCATCCCCCAAAGCCGCTCCAGAAGAATATCATGGTCAATGGTATCAAAAGCTGCCATGAGGTCAAGGATGGATGAATTACTGACATCCCGGTCCCACCAGAGATTATCCAAAAGTGCAACCAATGCCATTTCTGTACCATATCCACCCCTGAATCCTGACTGGTGGGGGTCTAGATAATCTGTTTCATCCAGAAACCTCCGCTGATGCACAACCACCTTCTTAACTACCTTCCCAAAAAAGGGAAAATTGGAGACAGATAGAAATTTATCCAGCAGGGTGGAATCCAGTGATGGCTTCTTAAGAAAAGGGCAGCCTGCAGCCTCCTTAAAGTGCTGGGATACTACCCACTCCTGCAGGCAAGCATTCATCACTGGCAGAGTCTATCTGTCACCTCCTGGTAAGCTTTCACAAGCCAGGAGGGACATGGATCTAAAACATGGATGCTTGCTTGTTCCTAAGAACCTGTCCACTTCCTCAGGAGTGACAGAGTCAAACTATTCCCAGATAACAGGGCAAGAACCTGCCTCAGGGGCTTCCACTGGACCAGCAACCATGCTGGCATCTAACTGGGAATGAAATCAAGCAATTTTATCTTCCAGAAAATCCACAAATTATTCAGGGCATCCCTTCAGGTGGACCTCAATCTCCTCCTTCCTCAGGAGGAGGCAGCTCACCTCAAAAAGGGTTGCTAGGTGATTATCTGCAGACACAATTAGTGCAGAGAAGTATTTATACTTTCCCACTCAAATCAACACAAGGTAGGCCTTAATAGCAGCTCTTACCCATGTTTGATCGAGTTCAACCCTTGTCTTCTGCCCGTGGCGCTCTAGACATCTCTTCATCCATTTCATCCCTCTCAAATAGTGCTGTTCTAACTAGTTGTTTAACAATTATGCCATTATGAATCTGTTTGCAAGTTTTCTTGGCTGATGTGTTTTTCTTGTTTGTATTATTTTAAAGGTGCCTTTTTGTGAGTCCTTCTGGTGATGCTTTAGAAATAGTAGTTCTATAAAAAATAACAACAAATTGGACTTTTTATAAAACCACACATTCTTTGAGATTATTTTAGCACACACTGTTGTTTTTAGTGGATGAAAGATTTTTGGTTTTTTTTACAAAGCATTTAGAAAGGAAACAATAATCAGAGTTGCATTTTCCTTTCTTGTGCTATTAGCAGAAGTTATACTTCTGTTAATCGAAATAGTTTTCAGATTTCATATCAGACACTTGAAATGCTTTATATGGCTCCTTGTGCTTCATATTTAACAAATTTAAAAATGTTTCTGCATTTGGGAATTGTTGTTGGAGGATGATCTCATCACCCAACTTTATTAATTCTCTCATTTCATTTTCCACTGCAACTTGTTCCACCACTTTACAGCCAAACATTGCAGACAAGGACAAATTAGCTTGTCTACCTTCCTCTTTTTACATCTTCTGAAGTATTCTGTTCCCAAAGGCAAAGAGCCTATGATTTTGCATAGAAAAAAAACATTTTTTTCTGGCTGTTTCAAGCATTTGTAATACTTCAGTAATGGAACTTAATTACTTTTATTTTTTGTAAACAACTTTCATAATACCACAAGAAAAATAGGTCTTTCAAGATGAGACTGTTGTTCCAACTAAACTTTACAACTACTTTAGGAAAAATGTCTCTAGCCATTCAAGATTTAAAGGCCAACCTGTAAATTGTATATACATTTTCCTTACTGTATAGAATCCCAGGACACCTGGTGGGGAGGTGGTGGTGTGCTAACTCTGTTGTAAGCAGGAAAAGACCCTAACACGCCATATATGCAGGTCTTGGCATGTTCAGGTCTTTTCCTATGTAAGATTGAGATTATCTTGGTGACATATCAACAAGGTCCCACTCGCCATCTTCAGACTAGTGCTTTCGGCTTCGTGCTTGTGCGAGCAAAGTGTGATCGGAGCTGCCGTCTCCCTATGTATACTGGTGGGGAGGTTGGCTGTGTTGTCATTTCTTGATTGATTGATGGAGTTGATGTTTGCATGATTGATGATTGGCTGGCTTTTTTGTAAGAACAGGTGTGGCTTAGGTATTGGCTGAGTGTCTATCAGCCTCCTGTGTTGTAACAACCTGGGTCATGGGCTGAGTTCTATTGTTGTGACATCCTGGGTCTTGTGCTGTAATCACCTGGGTCATTGGCTGTGTTGCAACATCCTGAGGTTTTGGGGTGTAACCTCCTGAGTTCCATGATGTGATATCCTGAGTGGGTGGCTGTGATGTGATGTTCCGGGTTTTGGTTTGGCTCTAAGTTTGAGGTCTGGATATGTGTTCATGGCATGTGTCCGTTTGCTTAGTTTGGGGGTCGGGATGTGTGGCAGCTGGTGATGCAGCCATGGTCTGATTTCTGGACGGTGGTTGTATTTTGTCTATGGGTTGGGTTTGGGCTTGAGTCTGGTGAGGGAGAATGGTGGTGGTGCCCGACCTCAAACTCGGAGCCAAACCAAAACCCAGAACATCACATCACAGCCACCCGCTCAGGATATCACACCACGGAACTCAGGAGGTTATACCACAAAACCTCAGGATGTTGCAACACAGCCAACGACCCAGGAGATTACAGCACAAGACCCAGGATGTCATAACAATAGAACTCAGAAGGTGCTGTAAAGTCCATTATCAAATCAATAAGTAAACATGTTATCTTACAAACAAATGCCTGGCATTTGGAATTCCTTTTGGCAAAGAATTCTTCTGGCAAAAAATATGTATTTAAACCTGGGTATCATTAAAAAGCATGACATGACAGATGAAAAGAACTGAAAATTCTATATCATGATGTAGTTTAATCAGTAATTCATGGGGCAGGTAATCCACAATGACTTGTTAGCTGTTGGTGCAAAGTTTACAGTTATTAGCAATTTTCCTTTTCAAATTTGTTTGCTTCCATATCTCCTTCTTGACCTTTCCTTCATCATTTATGATCCAGTTGCATAGTGAAAAAACTCCAACATGTTGTCATTCAAACTTGTTTATATTGTCAAGGTATTTGACTTTTGTGATTTGGGGAAGGGGAGACATTAAATATGTATATGGAACACTAACCAGGAGCCTTTGACAATGCTTTATGGGATTTGCAACTTGCCCTTAGGCTGTAAGGCTGTTTCAGTCTCAATTTCCAAAACAGGTTGAACCTCCTTTTTAGCCAACCAAACAGAAATTGTAGTGGCATGTAATTTAAATATCAAAAACAGGTGATGTTTCTAAACTGCGAATATGATCTATTATTAGAAAGGGTTCATCAAATCTGTGCCTCTGTTGTTGCCTCTTAAGTTGTAAAGTGCTGAACAATATTTTTTAAAAAAACCTCAAAGTATTTGTAGGTTCATTCTAGTTTGAATGTATCATAGATATTTCATTACATTATGGAACATATAAGACATAACCATGAAATATTATATTGGATTCTTCTCATCATCCTTCTCTCCATTTTCCTTCTTGCTAGAATTATCATAATAAACACACACACACACACACACACAAATATAAGTTCCAGGTAAAACTGTGAAAAAAGAGACAGACATCCTGATCTCTGTAACTAAAATTTTATATTGTTGACTACACTTTTGTTAGCCTCTGCTAACATCGTCAGAGTGTAAAACTATCATTAAGGAGATATGTGCCTTTATATAACATTAACCAATGGTTGTTGCATGCATGACTTTGACAGCATTCTCTGTCAAAGGGAGCAAACTAGAGAGAATACACACGCATATATACACACATATATATAATTGGACAATTATTTTCACTATAATACAAAAGGTTTTTTTTAATTTGATTGATTAATCTGATAGTATTTGAGCTGGATGGAGGCCTAGTGGCTTCCTATTTGGAAGATCATAGTTTAGTACTAGGTAGTGGCAGAACTTTCTTTCTCAGGGCGCAAAGAAAAAATATCTTATGTGAATTTTTGGAATTGGGAAGATCATCCAGCCAGCAAGTGTTTAGCCCAACTCTACCCTGAATTGAGGGATTACAGGGTCATAAAAAGGGAGTTGTCAATTTATTTGTAGACTGTTTTTAGGATCATGACATACTTGACATACTTCACTTAAGATAATTATCAAGATAATTTTGCTTTATCTATTCTCTTTTAAACCATTTATATTTTATGAAAATATCTATTAAAATAATAACAATGTCAAGATTAATGGTCCAGTCTAGACCCTAAAAAAGGGGTTTGCTATTTCTCAATCAACTCAACTGAGAATTTTGGAATTCTGCCAAATTTGGAAAATATTGATCTAAATAAAAATATTTGTCCATAATCCTTTTCCTCAACAATACTGCCCATCTAACTCACTAAAGTTTATGCTTGGTGCCCTCTCTATATTTTTGATTGCAATACCTCCAAAATATGTTGTTGGCTATGGTGCCTAAAACTGATGAGATCTGAATTCCAAAATGTCCAGAGGCCATCAGGTTGCCATTTTGTCTAAATGATACTGGCTTTTTTTGGTTTTAAAACAGGGGTCTTTCAAACAGAAATGCTGGTAATGAGAAAAAAACATTATTAAATCTCCAATTGGTACATGTAGGAAGATTCACATTTTCTCTTATTATTATTTTCTCTCCAAGTTTCACCTTTTTTCCTGCTGGCTATTCCTACATTGCAAGGAAAATTTCAGGAGTGACATGGCTGGATTAAAATATTTACATCTTTCATCCACAGTTCAGAGTGAAAGCCCATGCATTTATCCAAAGTAACAACATGTATGTGTGTGTATTCAGTGACTTGACAATGATTAATATACACTAACATGCAATTTGACCCCAAGATATATTTATAAGAGGAATAACATAAATGTTAGTCCAAGTAGACCCAAATACCACATATTTTTCATTAGAATCAATATTTTCAATATTTGTATGCTATTCATATTCTACTTTTTGCCATCAATGCTTCTTTGTGTTGCATATTGCCAAACGAAGCAGGTTAAAGCTGTTAAAAAAAGCTCTGTTTCTTCTTCTTTTATTTCCTCTTTTCCCACTTTTGGGTGTCAAGGGAGATACAAAGTGTTGGTTCTTGTACTTCTTGCAGTCTCAACCATTGTTATTTGATGCTGCTGTAGCATGTCTTTGATGTTCTCTTTCCATCTTCTTCTGGGTCTGCCTCATGCTCTTTGACCTTCCACTCTTTTTATGTATGCCTTGACATTGTATGAAATCCCCAGACATTCTCTCCAGATGGGCAAACCACTTTATTTGCTGTCTTTGTATGTAGTTTAATAGTGATTCTATTCCAATTCTTTCTTTCATAATCATTCCTGTTTTTATCCCTTCTAGTCACTACAGCAGCTTTCCTAAAACAACTCATTTCTGTAATAACTAATTTTAATTTATACTTTATGTAAGTATTCATGTTTGGCACTGGTTGCATAAGGTGGGAATTGTTGTCTTAGCAGTACTCCCTTATGTTGTAGGAATGGGGTTAGTTGTCCCAATACTTGGTTTGTCTTACTGCATCATATATTAATCTCTTTATCAATTTTTCCATGTTCAGTAAATGTGGTTCTTAAATAAGAACCACATTCTTAAATAACTCTGACACTTGTTCTCTCTAAATGTTTAGGGTATTCTTTTGTCTTCCAATTATGATTGATTCTATTTTTCTTTACTAATTCTCATAGTATTTGTCTTACATTCTTGATTTAAAGATATGAGATGTTGTTGCAGTACTTGCTATTGATGCCTGATCATCTGCAAAGAGTAGTTTGTTGATATTATTTTCATTTCTAGGCTTAGCTTTTTTACATTCTGTCAAAATATAGGTGATAATTAATAGTGGAGATAAGGCACAACATTGCTTTACTCCATATATTTTTACAAAGGGTTCTGATGTACATTGGTTTGCAGTTGCTATATAAACTTTTGCATAATTTAACTAGATGATTACTTACTCCATATTAGGACATTGTTTGCCAAAATTTCCTATCAGTTCTGTCATTCTCCTGTTGGAATCTGATTCCGAAGGGGAGGCCGAGAAACTGACAGGGAGTGGGAGTGTGGCTCTGGTGGCTGTGGAAGAAACTGGGGAAGGGCAAAGGCTGGCTGGGCAGAGCAGGGGAGAGGTAGAGAACGGCAGAGGGAATTCAGAGGAAGATCCAGGCCACCCCTCTTCATGCTAGGGCACACAGGAGGAACAGAGAAGGGAGCAATGTGAGTTGCATGGCTTATGGGGGAGGAAAGGGTCCTAATTCCCTTCATTAGCTGCAGCTGGGAGCACAGTGTTTAAAAAGGGAGATTGCGCACAGCAACTCACATTGCACAGCAATAAACTATCTTTTATTGTCGAGGCTTAACTGAGTTCCTGGAGCCTTCCCAACTGTGCCTGTTTTGTTGGCCTTTGAAGTCTGCAATTCCTTATCCTGCTCTGTCCAGTTAATTGATGCAGCGTGGTTGTGTGGATGTTTATTTACAGTTTATATGTACTTTGTTTTCAAACTGAATTTCCTCCACTTAAAGACTGTTTTTGGGAGAGTTTTTTCTCCAGCCGAAGATAACGATGTTGGGGGCAAAGTTGGAGGTATTAAAGGGACTTTTCTTACTTATGTGATTGTGTTGCCTTTGTACCATGCCCCGGGTCATCAAACAGTTCTATCAAATGCTTTCTCTTATTATACAAATGCAATGAAGAGATTCTTATTATATTCAATAGTCTTTTTTATTGTTTAAGCATAAATATTGTATCATTTCTAAAATTCATCCTTTTTCTGTTAATTGTCATTCTATAACATTTCTGTTATCTTAGCATACGTTTTCCCAACGTGGCTAAGAATGAGATACTTTGGTACTGAATCCATTCCTTTTTTTTGCTCCCTTTGTTTTTCCACATATTATTATTGTCACCATTCACAGTCAATAGGTAGTTAGTTGTGTCTGCTTTAATGCTGCATTAAATATTCTATGTATTCATGTACTTACTTGAATTATTTCTGTTCCATCTATTCCCAGTATTTCAACAATTTTAACAATTCTTGCTACTTCTTCAATCAATATTTCTGGTTCTAGTGCTATTGTTTTGTAGTCTTACATGTCTTCCTCGTGATACTTCCCTAAGAGATTGAAGAGTTCTTTAAAATGTTCTCTCTACCTTTCTATTACTTCTGATGGTTCTATTAGGATTTAGTTTAGGCTAATTTGAGTTACTTTAGTTTAGATTCCTTAAGTTCCTTAGATTCCTTAGGTTATTTAAATTCTATTAGCTCTGTTTCTGGCTCCACTTAATTTGTACATTGCTGCATTAAGTGTTTCAATCTAAAAATGTAATACTCTGAGAGTAGTATTCTTTTGAGTAGGATCTTTAACAACCTTTCTTGACTTATTTTGTTCACTACAAATATTTTTTTAAGTTGCTCCTGAAGATTGATTACATGCCACCAAGTTGTTTTCAAGTCCTAGTGATCACATATTTAGATTTTTCTCCTGTTCCTAGAGAGCACCTGTAAAAATAGAAGAAAAGCAGAAGGAAGATTATGAAGAAACAAAAACTATAAGCATAAAAGCCAATTATATAAGCAATTCCCACAAGTAAAAGCAACTTATTTGTTTCTTTCCCTGCTTGCTTTATCTTCCATTATGGAGCATAATACATGCTACATTAATACTGAGCAAGCAGTACCTACTGAGTGGTCAACAACATCACTATGAGCCACTGGCTAATTCAGCAATATCAAGTTACACATGCATATGCAATTGACTAGGAACAGATTTGATACCAGTAGCTCATCTCGGCATTTTTGGCAACTCTATTGTTGACCTAGAAAGTCCCATGTTTTTCCTGGCATGTAGTGAGATCACTAATCAAAGTGACAAATGATGTCTTCCCCAACTTGAGGAAACTCTCTTTGCTGCTGGGATTCCAACTTCCGGAATAGGTCAGCGGTTGGTTGAGAAAGGCTGATATACAACTGTCTTAATCATGTGAAAAGTATGAAGTTGGGAAAGACTTACATTTATTTTCCTGATCCTGATTCAATTTCAGATAAAGGAAATACATGAATTCCTTCTCTGTTGTTTCCGGTTATTTGTTAAATATAAAACTAACAAACATTTTTGAATTATTTATCGATTTTAGGATTTCTACTATTTATCCATTTTAGGATTTCTATTTCAAAATCTTGGAAGGATGGAAAACCTTAAAAGAGTTAATCCTGATAGTTTTGTTTGCCAGTTCATGAAATGACCTCATTTTACTGTATGTTGTTTTGCATGTTGTGTTGGTTACAATGCCTCTCTCTGGTGGAAGTGTCAAAAGGGTAGATTAATTTTAACTCTTACCAGTCCTTTGGCAAAGCAAAAGTAACAAATGGTGTCATTGCTAAAACAAGTGAAATAATATTTTTAGTCATGGTTACAGTTGGAGGCAGTGTATGTAGCATTGAACCAGAAACTAAAAAGGAAACCAAAATATTCAACATTCACCCAGGATTTTGAATGATTGTTTTAACTTAGCTAAGTACATTTTTGATCACAAAACCATGACTTCTCTGCTTAATGGTTCTGGTGATTTATGGGGGTAACAAAAACAAGAGCAATCCATGAAAAAGTCAAATGAGTTATTCAAATATATTTGTTTAGCAGTTTTAACCTGTTATCCACAATATATTATTTATTAAGATATTTTTAAATGCAATTATGTTCTGGTATATAAATTCTTAACTTGCCTTAATAGTAAATGCTCATTACATTGTATATTTTGCACAAGCACATGTTGTATTATTCTGTTGAAATTAAAATAGAAAGCTGAAAATCACATATTAGTCCAAACATTTGTTTCCTGAACATCATCAAAGTTTAATAAATTTCCTAAGTCTAAAACAGAGATAGATACAAGTATGATGCCTTGAAAATAGAACAGATTTATTAACAAGTAAGCTGTTAATGAGGGGAAAGGTTATTGCTAAGTTGCATAATAATAAAATGTAACAACTAGATTAAGTATTGTTCTTTTTATTGCACCCATTTCCCACTTCAATATACAGCAAAATTTACTATGTCTACAGCTTTTTCTCTAAATTGGTTATTTTACAATAGGCAAGCAAAGCACAGGCTTTTCAAATTAGTCAAATGTTTTATATCATTCATGATTCTAAACAATCAGTGATACTCTTACTATTAAGACAGTGACCTAATTCTTCATTCATGATTCTATTTTTCAAGTTGCTGTACTCTTATGCATATATATTGAAAGAACAATGAAGCACCTCACCTGATACCAATAACTGTCAACTGCATAGTACATAAATAACATAACATTTAAGCTAAAAAGTCAACCAATACAGCACCAAAAGCAGCCCAACAAATTATCTCTTTATACCCACAATCTCTTTATACCCTTTATACCATCATGCTTTAGTGTTTTTCAAAACTATTTAATTTATTTTTTAAAAAAATATTTATTTTATTTAAATAAACACAATAACATAACATAAAATAAAACTTATGTGAAATATATTGCTCATTTTCTACTTTACATATTTTTACATAGGCATTTTTTAAATAAAAAAGAGATAATTATAGTCCAGTGTTTTGTGGTTTTAAAGTATGGATATTTTGTGATTAGTTACACTACAATTACAACTAATTTTATTTCCTACTTTAAGATTGACAGTGAAATCAATTATCTAAAGAATTATTTGGCTAGATTTCTTTTGAAGTAGAGATTGGGGAACAAGAAGTGGGAACATGACACATCTGAATTGTGACATCACAAGGCAAATTCCATGGCTTCTGGTGTCATGACAAAAATATGAAAAATCTATTCATTAACAAGCATATTTTTAAAAAATCTGTAGGAAAAAACTGAACATGCAATGCTCCTTTCTGAAGAGACCAACATCTATCCTTTTCAGGACATTAGTACATTATGAATGCAGTCTTTGACTTATAACTATTCATTTATTGAACATTCAAAGTTGCACTGAAAGTGCAAATGACTTATAACTATTTTTACACTTATGACCATTGTAGCATCCCAATGGTCATGTGATCAAACTTGGCAATTGGTATGTATTTATGATAATTGTAGTATACCAGCATCATGTGATTGCAACACATAGTCTTCCCAGTCAGCTTTGGACAAATAAATCCAGATTCTTTTAACAACTGCATGATTCACTTAACAACAGCAGTGATTTGTTTAACAAATGCAGCAAGAGGCTCATAAAATGGGTTGCAACTCATTTAACAACTGCCTTGTTTTGCAATGGAAAATTTGGGCTCAGTTGTGGTCCAAAGTTGAGGACCACTTAATAAAGTAATAGAAATGATAACTACCTGAAAGTTCAGCTTCTAGAAGCTTATTGTCCTTGCAGTTAGTATCAGCATTGGAAATAAGTAGCCTTGAAATATTGCCAACCAAATGATAAAGTACAAAAATGTCACAGAATCTAACCTATAACAGGTCCTTGTTTAGCTCAAAAAACACAGGTGCCTTTAAGAGGTCTTGAAAGAATTCACACCCATGGACCATTGCCTTTTCCAAACACCCTGCAGCTTTTCCAGTCCAACATATGCTGCCTGTATATCACCACAGCTCCTTCAACTGGAGTGCTTTTAATACCCACTTTCTCAGCTGAGCTCAGGAGTGATTTGTTTTATATGCCACATTAACCCTTCCCACATTTTCTGGATGAGACAACCACCAATTCCAGTTGTGTAGTGTTTCTAAAACAGAGTTATATGAATAAAGCAGCAGAGTACCATGCTTGACAACTTCCTTTCAGGCAGCTAACTATTAGGCAATTACAACTGGGCATTGTTGTTTAGAAACTTGCATTAGTGCCTAGCAGCCCAAATGGGTCTGTCGTAGTGATGAGGAAGATATCCAATTATTACTAGTGATTTGATCATAATTAAAACTATATAGGATTAAGGACCAAAGAGTATTGAATACATTTGTTTAAAAGGCCTTTCTTTTTCTTTCAAAAAAGTTTAAGAAGAAATGTAAGTGAGAGATAATAATCAGGCTGATAATGTAAAGATAGGTTCATAAAATCAGAAATTTATGTCTCATACTTACGTGTTTGTAGAAAAAAGATTTTTTTAAAAAACTATTCAGCTCCCTAACTTTTATTACTATGTTTATTTTACAGTCTCAAATGTATATGGCCTGAATCAATATATTCAATGATGCAATTATTTATTTGGTTTTCCCATGTAAGCATAGTGTTAATTTTATTAACGTATATGCATTATACTCTTTTTATGCACTACCTGTTACTGCAGAAGTAGATAAGAGGCCAAAATTAAACATATCCAATCCTATCCCATAAAATATAATTTTCAAGCTTAATAGTTGGAACAGGACTACAACTTTTAAGGAGAATTATGTTCAAATACAAATTTTTAATTCTTGAGTGAAATCTGAGTATCATATAAATACCTGTAACCATTCACTATCCTCTTTCTGGGCAGTCATGGCTTTTATTTTCATTATAAAATGTAGTTTTCTTCAACTGAGATGAGCAATTATTGTGCTAGGTCAAGAGATAAAATTTATGTCCCAAACTACTTTCTTTGTTCTATTTATAGCCTTGTGAGTATAGGAATAAGATTGAAGTAATTATGCATGGCAATTTCAGCAGTTTGGAGGAATACAAAACAACTAGATCAATAATTTAATTTCATGCAAGGATTACTCAACAATAGGTGAGCATTTGTAATAAACATTTAAAAAGAAAGAAATGAATCAGAATAAAAGAATTACAGTGTTGGAAGGAACCTTGGAGGCCTTCTAGTCCAACCCCCTACTGATACAGGAAACTGTATACCATTTCAGATTAATCGTTCTTCAATCTGTGCTTAAAAAAAGTCCAGGGTTGAGCATCCACAACTTCTGGAGTCAAGCTGTTTCACTGATTAATTATTCTGTCAGGAAATTTTTCCTTAGTTCTAGGTTACTTTCTCTCCTTGATTAGTTTCCATCCATTAGTTCTTGTCCTACCTTCAGGTGCTTTGGAGAATAGATTGTTCCTCCCTTCTTTGTGACAACTCCTTAGATATTGGAACATTACTATCATGTTACCCCAAGTTCTTCCCTTCTTAGACCAGATATACCCAATTCCTGCTATCTTTCTTCATGTATTTTAGCCTCCAGTGTCTTAATTATCTTTGTTGCTCATTTTTACACTCTTTCTAAAACCTCAACATCATTTTTACATCATGGTGACCAAAACTGAATGCAGTATTCCAAGTGTGGCCTTACCAAGGCATCATAGAGTGTTATTAACACTTCAGGCGATCTTGATTCTGTTACTGCAGCCTAGGATTGTATTGGCTTTCTTGGCAGCTGCTGCACACTGCTGGCTCATATTTAAATGAAAGTCCACAAGTTCTCTTTCACATTTACTATTATTGAGCCAGGATCATCTTTTTCCCTGTTTGTGATAAGAACACTTCATATGTGATATCACAGAAGAAATACTTTTGTAAATATTATATGTCCTGCAGAAGAAATTTCAATTAATACTTTTAGCCTTCCTATGTTAAAAAACAAAAACAAACCTGCACCTCTATGCAGAGGTGGTATTCAGCAGGTTCTGACCAGTTCTGGAGAACCGGTAGCAGAAATTTTGAGTAGTTTGGAGAACCAGCAAATACCACCTCTGACTGGAGATTTTACAGTATCCTTCCTCTGCCACGCCCACCAAGCCACACCCACAGAACTGGTAGTAAACAAAAATGTGAATCCCATCACTGTTCCTATGAATGAACTCTTAGTCTTCCTATGTAAAAAAAAAAGCTCTTGTTTTTATACTTCATTTTGTGCCTCTCCAGAAATGGCTCTATGCTTATGTTGCTCTCATTCAGAAATCCAGCCTACTTCCTTCTGGCTCAGCTGCAGTATACTTGAAGCTCCTAAGAGACTAGTTCATTTCCTGACATATTGTGAATTGATGGAGCTTTTGGACAGGGCATCTCCATTTGTTGAAACCCTAATTTTATCCACCTCATGGATGTAAAGCTGCAACCATATACACAATGCTTTTAAGGGAAGAGGGGGCATTTCTTAACTAGCAAAAGTAAAAAAAAAGAAAGAATGATGATTGGTTATTAACAAAGTACTAGTGAAAAGACTACAGAGGTGTTTATCATTTCAAAGTCTCCATTGTTACAATATAATTATCTATGCATTCTTCTGGCAGCAACGCTGTGTCTGGCGCACTTTCAGGCTGTCTCTGTTTTCACCATTCTGTCTAATGATGCAAGCTCCGCTCTGTGGAGGACTGTGTGACATTGCAATAGATGTAGGAAAGGGGTAGGGCTTGCAAGGCACCAGTCAGGTGCTGTTTGCATCACACTGCCCCTCCTCTTGTGTTTCCGAGGGCACTGCTAACTCTCCCTACTTAACTGCCTATTATTTTTCAATCTGAAAAATGGCTCATGAGAGGAACTCTCTTCTCGTGTTTTCCTTTGGATTTTAATATGTACAGCCAGAAAAAGGTTAATAACTTCAAACATTTAAGGGGACTATAAATGCTTCCATACAGTCCTTTGTCACTTCATACCTATGCTACTTTCTACAGCTGCCTCTTCCAACAGCATGTGGTAAAAAAACATCCATGGCAATCTTTTTACCATCGAACTGTAGAAGACAAATGGGGAAAATGGGGAAGAAATATTCTCCAGAACACCACAGAAAATCTGACACCCTCCAAAGAGTATTTCTGGCCACAAACAATATATTAAATCAAAAGGGAAAGATGCCCATTTTGAATTAGATACTGCATGCTAAAGAAATAAGAAGAAATAAAATATTGTAAGCATATATTAACAAGGGACTTTGAGGTGTTTGGAGGCCAAACAGATGATGAACTCTCTCAATGCATCTTACTTTACATCTTTTATTTCCAAATCTTTCCTGGGAATGTGCACATATGGACATATACCACATTACACTACTTCCAAATAAGATGAGCCAATCATGTAAGCAGTCCCAGAGTTTGAACTAATATTCCCCCAGACCTTGCCAAAAATGACAAATTCTCTAATACAGAAGAGATCTTGCTGTATTGCTCAGTAGAAACCAATGGCCTTGACAATTTCAGGAACATTTTGTCCTGACAGGGATAACAGGGTCTGCAATTTAGGCCATTGTCAAGGAACAGGAAAGGGATAGCTGCTCTCTTAATGAGGGCTATCATTTCCAATTAACCATAACCTTTGTTTTTTAGTTTTATCTACTTCTAAACTCTGGTGGGAAGTTTATTACACATTTATTAATTTATTTGTTTGTTTGTCTCACTTTGTGGCTACTCTGGTTGCTTTAATATATATCCACGCATTGAAGAACATAAGAACTCAATCAAAAAAGAAGAAACGACCTCTTCCCTGGTCCAACACCTCAAAGCCACAGGACATGAAATTGATTTTAAAAATACCAGAACTATCGCCAAAACCGAACACTTCAACAGCAGAATAATCAGAGAAGCCATAGAGATAGAAAAACGCCCACACAGCATGAACAAACGAGATGACACCTCCCGCCTTCCAGCCATTTGGAAACCCGCCCTCATGAACAGACTGAGTACCTAACATGAAGAAGGACACCAGACCCACACCCATGAGAGCCACACAAGATGCCACCACCACACTTCCATGTAGAAAACAGACTCTCACCCACTCAGAAGATGAGACACGACCATGGACCAGAAGCTGCACTACAGCTGCATCACTACCCACTTCAAACCCTCCGAGCCATACATGAAGCAAACCGACACCCACTATGAAGATGCAACAGGACCACGAACTAGAAGCCAAACAGCAAGATCACAACTCACCAGCTCAAATCCCCCAGCAACTAAGACTAACTGGAGCACAGCCAAGCCCCCACCTGAACAGAACACGCCTCCAACCAATCAGAACACGGCTAACCCCCAACCAATCAGAACACAACCAAACCCCTACCAATGAGAACACACCCCACCCAATCAGAACACAGCCAAGCCCCCACCCAATCAAGTCCCACCCCACTGGCAGTTAAAAGGAGGAAGCAGCTGCAATCTCACATTACTCTGAAAAGCACAGAGCCGGAGACAGAAGCCTGAAGATGATGAATGAGACTTCATCGAAACGTTGCCTAGATACTTGAATCTTACACGGGAGAAAACCCGAACAACCAAAGATATATATATATATTATAAACATAATAATGGCAAAGGAATACAATAATAAAATCAACACCGAAAGTACAATAATATGAAATTAAAGATGGGCAGGGGGAGGCACAGAGTGCCGGGGGAGGGTGTCAGCTAATTAGTCCAATAGCAACCTCTAATGTACTTCCTTATTGGATCCCAGACCAACCAACAAAACCAGTTCTTCAGGCCTGTATCTTCTAATATTTTCTCCTTTAATAAATCTGCTAGATATCTTAAGTACCTTTTTTATTGAACCCTTGACTGACAAGTGGCTGAATGGACTAAATTTCTACATAAGTGACCTATGATCCCAGGTTCATGCAGATTCTTGTCTAACTGACTATAAGTCTAAGCTAAGATTTCTCAACTTTGGGAATGTCAAGATTTGGTCTTAAACTCCCAGAATCTTGACAATTGAACTTCACACATCTTAAAATTGCTAAGGTTGAGAAACACTGCCTAAGCATAACAATTGTCTGCTTCCTGTCCCCCCTCACAAATCACATTTGGCAATATTTCAGTCTCAAGAAAACCCAAATCTCATGCCAACATTCCAGATAAATGAATAGCTTTTAAGGAAAATGATGCTCTTTTTCAAAAACTTGATATTTTAGGAAAAAGAATAGTACAAGATCAGAATTGGAACCTTTAACAATATTTCCACACCTTAGGTAATAAAAATAGCACAATGGTCTATGAATGAATACATCTGGAATTGTTTTTATTTCCCACTAGGAAAATATTTAAAAACAGGGATCAATTTGGGGATTGGAACTACAAGGAGTTCATCCATCTTGGGCCAGAGCAAGAATTTTCCTGATATTGTATGTTGTTTAACTATTTTGTTTTGAATGCCCTTATTTTTGGGAGTCTTTTCTGCTGTGGATATGTCTTATATATGAAAATATATATGTTTTATATATGAAAAGTTCCTGTGGTTTTCTAGGCAAGAATTTTCAGAACTGATTTGCCATTGCCTCCTTCCTACGGCTGAAAGAGAGTGACTGGCCAGATCAACTTGCTTTGTGTCTAAGATGGAATTAGAACTAACAGTCCCCTGGTTTCTAGCCTGATGCCTTAACCATTCCACAAAACTTCTCATTAGCAACAAGCATTTGTGTAGGGAATACTGTATTTTAATTTTCAAATATGTTTTGTAACATTTATGTCCTAAAGCTAGTTAAGAGTGAAAATGGCAGCAGTAGTAGAACGTTTTAATTAAACCACCATTATTTAAATGCCAAGTAACACTTAATAAAAAAATAAAAAAGTCTTGCAAAATGGACTCCCTTACTTAAATGAGTTTTTATTTTAATGGTTACTGGAACTGAGAAAGCTATAAAAGTGCTTTGTCCATCAATTAATATGTATGTGGTCTGAAGTTGTAGAGTATTGTATTAATCTAATAATTAATATGTTAACATTATATACGTTTTCAACTGCTGTCAGTCATTGATATACAAAGCTTAGATTCACATTCTCTCTTTTTTTATATGACTTTATTTTTCTTACTTTATTTTCCTTCCCATGTATTTTCTCTTAATTGTTCAGAATAAAGTTGGGGAGATAGGATTTTTATAATACATAAACTTTGGAAAGTAAGGGAAGATGTTTTAGGATTATTACTCTGTTTCTATTAATTAAGACAACCACATATTCTGTTGCCACATATTCTGTTGATATAATTCAGCTACATCGAAATAAAAAGGTCAGCACACAATTTGCTTCACAGATCTTACCAGAATGATCTGGCTATACATCCTGAAACTTTGCAAATGTATGCTGGCAATTAAATCTTGCTATGGTATTAATCTAATCATGAGTCAATAAAAATGTCCCTTTGCTTTTGCTATTATTTCTCCTTCTGTGTGTGCTATTTAATACCAGCCTTAAAAAAAAAAAATTAAACTCATGTTTTAATTGCACTACAATTTAAGCAGTTTTAAGACATAACACAGGAGAGATGGTTTGGTACAGTGGTTAGGGCATTAGCCTATATACTGAGAGAGTTTTAGTCCTACTATGGATAAAAAGCCACTGGGTGACCTCAAGTCTATCACTCTTTCTCAGCTAGAGGAAGCAGGTCGCAAACCATTTCTGAAAATTTGCCAAGAAAACTATAGGGACTTGTCCAGGCAGTTGTCTGAAGTAAAAAAAAATTACTGGAAAAATACAACAACCAGTAAGTCAGAACCACAGACTGATATTCTAGATCATTTGCACATATATCCACCTCCCCCACCACCTATGGCTTTTCCCCACCTAACTATTTTTTATGAATACATCATCAAAACATAATAGATTTTCCTTCCTTGAAAAACAAAAGAACTACTTCAGAGATTTTTCCATCTAATTCTAAAAAGATGTCATGCTCTTTGAAGATTTTGCTGGTCTTTAAAAAAACTTTGCAAGAAAGATGACTCATACATTCATCCGGTAAGTTTTTTATTTCCAAAGCAGTTTTGACTGAACAATATCAGTTGAACTTATTTTATATTTTAGTGCACTTTTATTATATATTAATACAATTAATTTCTAGACAGTAATAGCCAGTTAGTAATATAGTTATTTTGCCTTAGCTGCCTAGATACTTCAATGTTTGAGCTTTTTTAACCTTCTATAGTTTACATTTTTTATTTTAAGAGGGATACAAAACAAGAATACTAGGTATTATTTGACTTACAACAGTTCATTTAGCAACCATTTGTAGTTACAATGGCACTAGAAAAGTGACTTATGACTCAGAGGTGGTATTCAACCAATTTGCACTGGCTCGGGCGAACAGGTAGCAGTGATTTGGCATGGGTCACCAAACCGGTGGTGACCCCTGGATGGCCATGCCCCCCAACGTGGTCGCCTGGTTGCCTGGTCACTCATTTGTCCTGGTTGCTCTCCTAACTTTCCCTACCACCTTGCAGCCATGGCGCAGCTCGGGCAGATGTCCTGGGGCTGCTGCATATGCGCACTGTGTGTGCAGCTGCTGCACATGCAGTGCACATGTGCAGCAGCCCGAGCACATCCGCCCACCTGCCTGACTCCTGCAGCACATTTTCTTCCTTCTCTCAGTGGATGCACCTCTTTCAGCCCGGCCCGGCCTGGCCAGCCAGCAGGTGGGTGGGTGAATGTCCCAGGACTTCTCATCCCCCTTGTCCCCTTGTTTCTCTGCCTGTTTGTTCTGTATGGCCAAGGAGGAGGAAACCAGCTGTCCAGTTGGGGGAGGATTTCTGCACTGAAAGAGGCAGCTGGAGACTGAAAAAGAGTCATTTCCAGTAGCAATCCCTTTGGCCAGTCGATCTCCTCCTCCTCGGTCATACAGAACAAACAGGTGGAGGAAGAGGAGATCAGCCAACCAGTTGGGGGAGGCTTTCTGCACCGAAAAAGGCAGCTACTGATCTCTGGCTCTGCTCCACTTCTCCAAAGGTCCAGCACCGACCTAGGAGGGAACCACAGAGGGACCCATCACATGCCCCTGTCATCCCTGCCGCCACTACTTTTGCTCTTGTTCTCAGCTTTTTCCATGAGGGTGCTCTTAAAGTCAATCTTTAAGAGCTGGAAGACATTTTGTTAGATTGCTGCCACTCATTGTTGGAAGAGGTGTAGTCCCTGAATACACAAGAAGTCTTGGGCAAAGTTCTCTGACTTATAAAATGCATCCATGCAGTGTCTATCTGCTGTCACACTCCTTGTGCATGCCAGGAGCGCCAAACTGGAACGAGAGAGAGTAAAGTTGACTGCTATGAGGCAAGCGCCTTGGCTTCCCCTCTTGCTCCTCACAGTCATCCTGAGCCAGTGCAGTTCTTTACTTAGGCAGCCAGTCAGCCGCAGCAGCACCCACAGCAGAACCAGGAAGTGCCACAACAATGAAGTACGGTAAGATTTTGCAAATTTATCTCCAAGGGTTTCTGGCAGAAAACAAAACAAAAACCACCCCAAAACAAAATCCATTAGGCAAGCAGACTCAGCAGGCAGTTGTGATCTTTAGTTGGGCTTTTTTTGGTCAGCCTAAGGGCAGAAGAGGCGGGGAAGGTACTTAGGAAATCACCCTGTCTCTGCAGCATCGGTCATGTGATTGAGTTGGTGTGGTCAACTTGACGTCACTCACAGCATGGTGCTGCACCACCTTGCCAAGTTGGCCACGCTCATCCAGTCACATGACCACCAAGCCATGCCCATGAAACAAGCCACACCCACAGAATTGGTAGTAAAATTTTTTGAATCTCACCACTGTTATGACCATTTTTCACATTTACAATTATAGCATCACTATGCTTAGGTTAGGTGATCAAAATTCAGATGCTTGGCAACTGATTCATATTTATGACGGTTGCAGTACCTCGAGGTTATGTGATTTCTTTTGAAACCTGCTGGCAAGCAAAGTCAATGGGGAAGCCAGATTTACTTAACAACCATGTTACTAACTTAACAAATGCAGTGATTCACTTAACAACTGTTTCAAGAAAGATAGCAAAATAGGGCAAAATTCACTTAAAAACTGTCTTGATTAGCAACAGCAATTTGGGTTCAATGTGAGTGTAAGTCGAGGAGTGGTTTGAGAATGATGATTTATGGATGATAAAAATCTAATTTTCCTATTGCTAATTTAAAAGAAGTGAGCCAGGTGTCCCCACTGCTAACAGGATCCTAGAACATATTTCCAGTTATTGAACTTAAACCCAAGAAAAAGGCTGGACCTGGATCCCCACATCCTCTGCCCCAAATTCTTCCCATCTCCAGCGTTGCTCAGGTTTTTGCCACTCTAAATTGAGCCATGATTTCCATTTGCAAGGCTGTCAAGGTGGAGAATTTATTCATCCAAATTTTGAAGAGGGGAAAAAATGGCAAGATTTGGGATCTTCCAAAAAATGGGAGATTTGCATTTGACAGATAATATGGCACAATCTGGGACTAAGAATAAGGAATGGAGACTGCAGTCACTTGATTTATGTTACAGAAAACAAAAACAAAAAAAATCCCCAAGGTATGCCAAATTTCGCTTTTTGTAGGACAGATCAGGACAGTTTTGTTATCACTACCAATAGAACTTGGCACAGAAAGGAAATTTTATTTTTATATCTTTTATTGTGCTTTTTTGTGAAATCCAGGATGCTGCAGATCAAAGAAGGTGGATGAATTGCTAGACCTAGTAATTTACATGTAAAACATGTGAATTCATTTATTACCATCATTGAAAAGTTTTCTGCGGGCACAGAAATACATATTTCAATGATATATGGCCAAGTAATGCCAGATACTGGGAAGTTTTTCAATAAATTCTGTTAACCAGAATTACACATACACATACACACACACACAAAATTGGGTCCTTCACCTTTTTCTATTTCAGTCTTGAAATACCCTTCACATAATTTTGTCTTATTTGACACTATATAAATACAAATGAATAGCTAACCCAACTCTGAGAATCTTGATCAATATGTATTCCTAAGAGCTTTGTCTTTAGTATATTTATTCAGAAGGAATGTGGTGGCTCAGTGGTGAGCTTGTCGATCAGAAAGGTTGGCAGTTCGGTGATTCAACTCCCTAGCATCAAGTAACAGGGTGAGCTCCCATTACTTGTCCCCCTTCTGCCAACCTAGCAGTTCAAAAGTATGTAAAAATTGGGATCACTTTGTTGGGAAGGCGCATTGCATGTGCCTTCAGACAGTGTCAGCTCTTCGGCTTTGTAACGGAGATGAGCACTGCTCCCTAGAGCTGGAAATGACTAGCACATATGTGTGAGGGGAACCTTTATCTTTATTCAAAAGACTATTTAGAATATTCTGTAATTCATTTTTCAGGGTATGGTTAATATAAATTCCTCATTAGCCAAGAACTAGATAATTCCTAGAAAAAAATATAAAAATAAAATAACTGGATAAATTAATTCTGGAGCCCTAAGCAAATTCTTCTTATATATTTTCATTTTCAAGTATAAAAACTGAATCAATCAAAATCAAACCAGATAGTATCAGAAAAAACTTAACTCTTAAATTACTGCCTTGAAACAATAGTAATCTGAATTCTATCTTGAATCAAAAGCCAAGCCAAGCCAAAAAAGAATTCTCTGTTTTTCCTTCTCACCAATATTCAACAGTGCCTAAAATCACATAGCTTGTTCCGTACTTTCAATCGTGCTCTGCTCACTATATATGTAGCAAATGACAGACACAGCAACGAATAGGCTGCAAAAAGGAATAGCTGCTACCTCATTTGCCGTTTGCTATTAATGGTAATGATTAAAGTCTAAACAATTTGGGAACTCAGTATCCAAGGGTGCACATGCCGACATTTAGCTGTGACTAAATTCCATAGAAATCATTTTTATAATCAGTCACAAGAAAAATCTTTTTGATTCTACTATTGGGAATACTCTGCTCTGAGGACTAAATTGACACCAACATTGTGTCTTCTTTCCAAGATGATTAAACACACCTTTCATTATACTCACAACAATTCATCTGCCTTCAAGACAATTGAGGATTAAGCATGATAGATTTTACACTCCTTGAAGCTTTATTAGGATAGTCAACATAAGGAGAAAAAAACCACTGAATATTTAGTAACAGCCATTTAAGGCTGTTACTCATGGAGAGGAGATGAAGCAGGTATTGTGCAATATGTAAAAGAATAGTAAAAAACAAAATCAGGACATGACTATACTGTTATAAACTGCAAGGAAGAATAGAAGGTTTGTTTGAATTTATTATTTTAATTGGCTATATCCTTTCTTGAGATATGTTAGCTTACCCATTGCCTTAGCAGTTCTGATTTATAATGGATTCTGTAAGCTGTTTGTTATGTTATATTATAATATGTTATATTATGTTATGTTATATTATATTATTCATTAAACATTGAAAAAAATGGAAAAAGGACAACTAGCAGCAAGATGGATAGGTGGATACAGTTACAGTGGTGATGGGTATACCTGAAGGACCATTTTAGGGACAGACCACCATTGAAAAAATATGTAATGTAATGTAACGTTATTATGGAATATTTGAAATGATTCAGAAAACAATTAATTCCTCCTTGTCTGGAGTTCCCAGTGTTATTTGGAATTCAAGAATTTCCATCCTCTGGCTTTCTTTTTACAAATTCATTTTATTCCAGATTGTAAGTACCCCTGAAGGATGCTGTGGCTAACCATGTAATTTCAGTAGGTGAACAGCTGATGAAGGGACTTTATAGGCCAAGCAAACTTTTCTGTTTTTCTTCCTGTCGTGTGCACACCAGCTGTTCTTCCAAACAGTCTAAAACAAATACAACTTTGCCACAATCTCTGAAGCATTATCTTAATATTTAAATGTTGTATATATGAAGCCAGCTGCACATTTTCAAAATATATGAGTACCACCTTTAAGTTCAGGCCTTTGGGAATGATTAATTTTTACCCACTAATGTAAAAAACACTAGTATTTGATTTCAATACTGCTGACAACACAGGAGGAAATGGATATGAAAGAGAGTAGAAATATGCATATTGGAACAAGACCTTCATAATGTATATGGTAGCAACAATGGAGTCTCTCATGGTCTTAGTCTGATTATTGGAGCTGATGGGATGTCACCGAACATTTATAAGGGGATAAAATCAGCAACAAAATGTTTACAGGCAGATTAAATGAAGCTGCTAAAACCTTTCTGACATTGTAATTAGTAACAGAGAAATTAAAGACATTTAATTAAGATATATCGAGAGATGGTAAAATCTAAGATTTGAGGCTAGAAGCAGGTTTTATAAGATGAGAGGAGAGAAAGGGCTGATGGCTAGATAACGAAAAATAAATAACTGCAAAACTGAATTTAAAGTTTATGCTGTCTCCCATAAGGTGAGAAACTTAGCCCAAAACTCACCTGGAAATGCAGAATATAGGTATAACTATATTTAGTAAACTCCATTTGTCTCCATAAGTATTTCACTTTTATATCTAACTTTTAAAATATTTTATTCCCAAGTGTTGTATTTTGTAAATGTTACAAACATCCTGAATCTATGGATGTTTGTTTAGTATTAAGCCCCACTAAGTTCAATGGGCTTAGTTCTCTATTTCTGTATGTAATTTTGCAGCATTAAAGTTTAAGCTCAATTCTTTACAAGGGAACGTTCAAGTGTTTAAGAAATATTAAAAGCAATATATATTCAAGTAAATACCACACAATAAACTAATGATTAAAAAACAGAAAAAGACATGGTCTATTTGTCATGCAAACATCAATTATTCAAGGATTATTTTTTTCTCCTTCTCTCAGCCTCCCCAGAAAAAAGCCTTTGAAAGAGCAACTCCATTCTCACAGGAAGTCCTGGTGTTTTTGTATAGAATCATCCCCGGCAGTTTTCCCATCCATCAGAAGAGACCAGCAGGATCACAGGAAGAAATTATTTCCTAAGATCACTGAGCTGTAATATGGAGTTCCCCAAATAACACGCCAGAGTGTTGGAACGAATGGTGCTTGCAAAATTATTTTTCTAGCTCTCTTTCTGCCACTTCAGATAACTGTAGATTTAATTACAAAGTCTGGTCCACCTATTTTTTTTGCTGTTTATTTTCATTTAATCTGTTTGTTTTTCCAAAAGGGCCTCTTTACTTTAGTTAACCAAAAAAATATTGGGTCAAACCACACCATAAGAATGTAATCCCACTGGAGAATTCTAGTGACCTTATAAATCAGAAAGAGGAAGCCTTGATTTTAATGGTGGCACATGACCTGAAAACCCATTTCAGAAATACAATGATTTGTTTGGTACTGTAAAAGGGTTTCCAAGTTTTTATCATGTCAAATTGCTCCTCTTTCTTCTTTATAAGTGCACAACTTTTATAAGTCATCAGAGAAATAATATGCTGTAACAGAAAGAAGTACCATTTTGCCTGAAAATGTTTTTGTTCAGTAAAAATGTTAAGGTCAATTCCAATTTAGATCTGAGTTGTAAAATCCAGATAACCACCAGATGGCAACAAACAGAAAAGATTTATGCTGTTACCTAGAGTTAATTGTGGGACAAAGCTTTTTTAGTCTGCAGGAGCCAACAGTCAGTAGTTTATGTATTTTAATAAATGTTGTAATACAATGTTTTATTATATACTTCTGATTTCTTATAGTCACCTAATCATGGTCCATATTTTTGCAACTCTGAGCAGGTATTCCTAAGGCTTTGTTTTAAGAATAACTCTTCACTAATCAAGAACTCTTCACTGATCAAGAACAAGCATTGTTCAGAACAAGACTACTTTGGAGGCAACAGTGACTGCTGATTGAAGGCATGGACGTAAGAGCAGAGAAAGGTTGATTGGGTTGTGGATAAACACATCACAT
Source organism: Pseudonaja textilis (assembly GCF_049901715.1). Classification (NCBI taxonomy): domain Eukaryota; kingdom Metazoa; phylum Chordata; class Lepidosauria; order Squamata; family Elapidae; genus Pseudonaja; species Pseudonaja textilis. Next base: position 34,022,915 of record NC_142008.1, on the reverse strand, counting down.
TGGAAAAATTGTTTAAAAACCAGTGGTTTGAAACCCTGCTTGAAAATTACACCAGGGCTATTTTTTGGTTTTGGGAATTACCTAAGCAAGATAATCAGCTGAATTCAAAATAGCTATTTGAAAATCTCAACCACAATGATTGGGTTAATATTTTAGGAAGTAATCATGATAAGCTAAATGAAAATGGAGATTTCTGAAACCATTCAAATAGCTTAGAAATGGAACATTTAATTTATAAAGAAAAAGCATAAATGTTAGGGGGAAAATGTCTACTGGTTTTAAGGACTCAGTTTGGCACAGATTTTGAGTAATTAATCCAGCAAGTGATTATCTAGGTAACAATACTAAGTTAACCTTTGCTGGATTTACCTTAGTATTAGAACGGAATACAAATCACTTGTGCTAAGAAAACTGTAAGGCAGTGTCCACAAAAGGCACTAAGAGTTGCCTTCAATTTAAAGACTTTATTTCAGCAATTACCTTTTTGAGAAAGAAAGAAAAAGAAAGGAAGAAAAATACATTATGTAAACAAAATTGAATTCAAATACCAGATTATTGTAGCTGTGGTACAGCTAATGCACATTTGTCATTTTGGTGCTATCATATTTAGCTGTGGATGCACCACAGCTAAAGATGATAGCACCAAAATTGCAAATGTGCATTATCAGATTATAATGAAGTTCTGATTGATACAATCACAACCTTGTAGCCAAGTATATAAGAAGGAGAGCTTGTGTTGTTTTATTGAGATCCATATTTGGTTTCTGTTTCTGGTTGATTGATTTGATTGGTTACTTTTCCTCCCTCATCTACCCCCATGGAATTTGGAGTTGATGTCCAGAACCTTTGAAGAGCCTCAGACTGAGGGAGACTGCTATAGATACTGTGAGCCTAACAAACTGCTTAAATAAGGCCCAATTCTGCTGTGTGTATTTTGTTTGGTATACACTTTCCACGTAAACTGCCTGCTGTATTTTGAACTAACTCTTATACTGCTATTTGTAAATTTGACTTAATCTATTGGTCCCAAAAGAACTTACGATCAGTTTAACTTTCATTAGTTTTCATAGGAATTTAATGCAGCCATCATAGTTTGGATCAAAATATCTTTTCTATTAGATTAGAAGAAATTTTTGCTTTGCTTTCTAGAGGAATTGATGAACTTGATAAAAGATGAAATTTTGTGAATTTTGTGAAATGTGTCATGCAGTCATGATACATTTGGCAATTTGAACAGGAGGCAATTCTCTAAATTTTGAAATAAATATAAGATATAGAATAAATCCAATGAGATAAAACATAAGTTAAAATTCTTCTTTAACCAATAATACTATGATTTTCTCACTATTAATATTATTACTACAAGAAATTCATATGTTAATTTATATTTAGGGAACTAGCCACAAGAAAATTGAACCATTGTAAACTGGATTAGGAAGTTAAACAAGAAGAAAAACAATCAAGATTAAAAAAAAACCAATATGGATTTATCAAGAATAAACTATATCAAAGTGCTTTGTCACATTTTATGACAGACCGACTCCTTTGTCATGGAAAAGAAACAACGTTCTCACTAAAGTTTTGGATAAAATTTCTCATGATACTCTTTTGGACAGTTGGATAACTATGTAGTAGACAGCTCTGGAATAAAGTGAATTACTGTTGGCTGAAGAAAGATTTTTTGTGTCCTGCTTATTAGAGTCCTTGAAAGATCCATCTCTAATGGAACCATATTCAAAATTTCTACAAAGAAGGCAATTTTTTTTGAGGAAGGCATGAAAAATATTTATCATATTTGCTACTGCACCATTTATTAATTTCTTATGGATAAAAATCACAATATCATGATCTGCTATGGAACTAGACAATGGTCCAAATCCAAAAGAATAATTGTCAGTTGTGATAAATGTAAGGTTTGATACATCAAAGGATTTCACATAGATGTTCATGTAGTTACTTGGCCTCAAGTCTAATTTGGAAGAATCTTTACCATTTTAACATCTGCAATGAACAGAAGCCCAAATTTTAGATATTTCATTTCTTCTCCAACAGTTAAAACAGAACTTATGCCTCTTTACTTACTGAAGTATGAAGTGTAGATTTAAAAAAAAAATGGCAAGAGATTTCCTACTCTTCCCAAAAATCTCATTAAAAAGATTAATAGTTTTGGAATAGAAAGATACTTCTTAAGCTTCCTTTTTATAGACAATGGGTGCTTGTGATTATGGATAACTCTGGGATAACTTCTTAGAGGAATATTTAAGTTGTTGATCACAATTTGCTAACTGTTCTTTTAATTTTAAAAAAGTATCCTCTTTTTCTTCCTTCTTTCCATTTCCATTATATCATCAATATTTTGTCTTCATCTTTTTCCTATGTATTGAAATGGCAATGCAATAGAGAATTAAATCATCCACACATCCACACAACCCATCCCCAAAACAAAATATGTTTTTCAGACATTCCAATACTTTCAGGGAAATTTGAACTCACAACAGAAAATCTGACTTTCATTTGGAATTCCATTTGTTCTGAAGCATATGTGCATATATAAGCTTTTGAACAACTCTTCTGGAAAAGAAAGGAGGGAGGAGAATCCACCCTTCCTTCAAATAACTGTGGCCATCATCTATGAATCTTCTGTGACCACACAAAGGCTCTGATATTTTTCAGACATCACACAAAGACATACAGCAATTCAATCACATTTTTTTTCTTTTTTTCCATCACATAATCAGTGGTGGAAAAGCCATATGAGATAGTTTTCTTCTTTTGGTTTACTTAGCAGTACTTTCTGAAATACTTTTTCTTTCTTTCTTAGTGTCTCCATGAAGATCCTGACCCTTTGTCTCCAAAAGGCAGGAGACAATTAAATCAACACATGACCTTTTACTTTGAAAAATAAGCATCTGTGCTGGCTAACACTTCTTTTCTAATTAGAAGATGGGCCACATGTACTCTTCCAGATGTTGTTGAACCAACTTAGCCCTAACCTAATGTACAGGGATTCATGCATCACCACAGCAGCCTAATTATCTTTTGCATAGGATTATTCTGTATCAATCCCTCTCCCTACCACTGCAAAGGCAGCATTCACAAAACTCACTTATCACAACTTACTTAATTATGGTTTAATTATTAACCTACTCTTTTAGCTAAACACATGAGCTGAGCCTGTATAACATACTAAGCTTTATTACACTGGGCTTGATTGCGATACTATGTATTATGACACCACCACTTTAAATTACAATTCTTTATGCACCAAACAATAAATTATATGGAGACATATAAGATGGAATTTTAAATAATATGTAAATTTCATATTGTCCCTACCCTTTTCTTCATTAATGTAAAATAACCCCAGATATTTAAGACCAACTTAAGATGATGTTTGGGATCCTCAGAATTCCCAACTACAAAGTCTTTAGAAGATGAATATCAATTTAAATTCAACAATAGTTTTGGTTGATTAAAATAATGATATTAGGAAAAGATTTCATTCCATATATTTTTTTAAAGATAAAGATCTAAAAATTAAATGAGTTCAGGATTCTTAGATTTTGGCATTTGGCAGGATGTTACAAAAAGTAGTTTTGGATTAGACAAAGATCAATCAATTTAATATAAAATCATGACATCTCAGGGTTTAGAAGAATTAAGTGAGGAGGTTTAGAACATCAAATGAGGCTCTACTTTAATTGCTTATGTTCAGGTTGCATTCAGAACTGCTCCTATGATAGCTAAAATATATTTTAAAAAAGCAAACAATGTTTATTTTTTATCCTAATGGAGACATCTGAATTTTTAAAAAGTGGCTATATTTAAAATGGCCTGTGAAGCTAGTAACATTTTTGTTTTTTAAGTCCTCATCTCCTTGTCTCATAGGCTTTGCAGCAGCTGAACAAATAGCTGAGATCTGGGAAGGAGAAGCTTCTTCAAGGATAGAGGCAGAAAGTTCTAAGAGTTGGGAACTCTTTTTCTCTCTCTTATGAAGATCCTATTCTAGGGTGTTATATCTGTTTGAGAAGCTCCCAGAAGAAACAAGAGAGGTTGGTTACTTACACCAAATGGCTATTTACTTTTCAGGAATCTATCAACTTTGAGCTGTTTAGTAGGCTTGAGCAAAGTCTGAGAAACAAAATGTGAGTGCTGCCTCTTTTTTCTTTTCCTTATGGTGGAGATGATAAAGATACTAATTTCCAGTAAAAATAGTAAAAAACATGTTTCTCTAGAAGAAGAATATTATCAAACATGGACTTCATTTCATCAATGGTTGGAAAAAAGAGGCAGAAATTAAGAATGTAATCTGTATTGTTAAGCAGTTAACTAACCCAGACAACTTGATGTTTATTAAGCACTAACAAAATGTAAACAATAGAAAATCAACACAATCTTTAAAAAAAAATCTAATTTTTGGATGGGACATCAAAATTTACTGATGGTATAATTTTAATAATAAAATATGTAATTGAATTTTAGAGGATTATCATTAATTTACCTGGCTGTTTGTTCAGCCATTTCTGGAAAGAAAGAAAGAAAGAAAGAAAGAAAGAAAGAAAGAAAGAAAGAAAGAAAGAAAGAAAGAAAGAAAGAAAGAAATCTTGCCAAGAAAACTGCCAGGTAATCAACAGAAGGAAATAAATAATAGTAATTGAAATTAGCATGAGCATAAGAATCTCATAGAAAAAAGATAGTGGAACAGAGAAAGTTTCTATTGTCCAGGAAAATTTAAGACGCAATTAAGAGAACAAAGGGATTTAGTTTTCAATGGTTTTCATATTTACAATTAAGTGAAACCTCCAATATTTATAGTTTAATATAGTTATAAAATATATAGTTATCAAATGAAACAAACAAAACATTTAAAAGTTATGGTATTAATGCAGTACATACAAAGCACATTTAAATTATATTAAAGTAACCAAAATATCTTTACAATCTCCAAGGCATTTCACACTTTTTGAGAACTCTTAATGTTTGGAAATTGAAAGTCAGAAAATTTGACATGCCAAAAATTGAATTTCAAAATTAATTATATACAAATTATGAACATATGATTGCTAAAACATATGACCTTTTTTTGAGATTTTAAGAAGAAAAGGTTAATGATAAAAGGGGCCCAAAACTTGGTTACAACATTCAGATAGATCAGCGAGAATAGGGTCAAAATGTTTGAAATTTGCATTATCCTACAATTTAAAAGAGAATTGTCATAAAATTATTTACCATTGATAGAAATCAGCAGATAAATTGTGTAGGATGTATAGAGATTACATTTAGAAATATAAAAACCACGAAGGAATATTTTATCATGTACTATAGACATAAATAAATAATAAAATAAATAAATAATAATAGTTGTATTTAGGAATCTGACAGTCCATGGATAAAAGCTGTTTTTAAACCTGTTTGTCCAGCTGGTTATACTTCTGTTTCTTCTGCCCAATGGTAAAGTGAGAAAAGACACTGACCATGATGTGAATTGCCCCAAGTATCTTCCTTACTCTGCTGAAACAATGAGATCTAGTGATGTCATCCTGTGGTCTTAGGGGGCAACCAATGGTTTCTTGTGCTGAATTTATCATTCTCTGTAGCGCCTTCCTATCTGCAGCTGTTGAACCAGCATACCATACTGTTGTACAGTATGTAAGGACACTTTCTATTGTGGACTGATAGAAAGAGGTCATCAGCCATTGTTCCACCTGATTTTTCCGCAGGACTCTAACGAAATGAAGTCTCTGTTGAGCCTTCCTAACCATCCGGGACATGTTGTATTTCCGGGTGAAGTCTTGATAAAAAGCACTCCCAAGAATTTAAAAGAAAAAACCTTCTCCACACAGCCCACCTTAATATGCAGTGGGGCAGGTTACTCTCTGTGCTTTCAGAAATCCAGCACCATCTCCTTTGTCTTGCTATAGTTTAAATGTAAATTGTTTTAAACACCATGTGGATAGCTTCTGGACTGATATACTGTATACTGTATACTGTATACTGATTCGTCCCCTCCAGTCATAAGACCCAGCACCATTGTATCATCTGAGAACTTTATTATAATATTGGATGTTTTTCCTTATACCTATTATCTTGTAAGCAATTGACAAATAAAAAGAAATAAATAAATAAAAATAAATTTGTGGATAGTCTGACAGGAAGTCTGTAACCTCATCACATGTGAGGGAGGTTCAGGTCAGTCAGCTTTTCAATGAGAATACCTGGTAAGATGGTTTTAAAGGCTGAGCTATAGTGTATAAAAAAGCATTCTGACATAATTCCCAAATTTCTCAAGGTGGTCTCAGTGCAATATGTAGATCAATGGCAATGGCATCCCCTATCAACCTGGTGCTTCTATAAACAAACTGGTGTTGATCAAAATTTGGTGGAAGACAGGACCAGAGGTATTGTAGGACCAGTCTCTCAAAGCACTTCATCACTATAGATGTCAGTGCAATGGGTCTATAGTCATTCAGGCTGATTATGGTTGCTTTTTTTGGAGCTGGGATAATTGTGGCTGTTTTCAAGCATGATGGAACTCAAGCCAGTTGCAGGAAGATGTTAAAAATCCTTGTCTTGATCCCTGTAAATTGGTCAGCACAGATTTTTACCACTTTTCCCAGCACCCATCTGGACCTGCAGCTTTGTTGGGATTTATGGCCTTCAGCACAGCTCTCATTTGATGTTCATGCAGGATGAGTGACTGGAGGTTACTCTACTGTTAGCACACCGATTATTATGTATATAAATACAAAAATCCTCTACCTTTACTTTTTCTGGAGTTGCTGTTTCTATCAAAGCAGTGTGTGGTGCGGTTAGTTAGCTCCACTGTTGCATCAGGCACAAGTAGATGAAGCCAGGTCTCCATGATGATCATCACATAGCAGTTGCAAATGAACTTATTTGCTGCCATCCATAACTCTAGTTCATCAATTTTGTTGACAAAGAATCTAGCACTGGTTAAGAAAATGCTTGGTAATGCTGGTCTGTGAGGCTGCTTCCATAACCAAGCTATCAAACCATCTCTACAACCCTGTCTCTGCTTCCACTCTTTTTGTCATCAGTGCCATCTCCCCTGACCCACAACAATCCATGGAGAGCCCAAAAGTCCTACTATGTTGCTCGGTATATTATGAGAACACTGGAAGTTGCTGGTAATGTTCAGTCGACTAGAAAATCTAATCTTTAGTAACTCCCCATGGGTATAGACTTGTTTTTACCTGTTCACTCCATGGGACATGTGACAAATAAAGAAAAGTACTGGACACAAATATGTAAAGTGATGCAACAAATTTTAAAAATTAATATTAAGATGAAACATATTTTTTAAAAATTAAGATTTATGGATTCCTGATTAGAAAGGATTTGTGGATGATTGTGGATGATAACTGCAGCAAAGTTATTATATACACAAAGATGGAAAATGCAGGACTACTCACAAAGCAATATCGCTATGAATGCTTGACCACCACAAGACAGTTATCCCTGTGGTAACTTTTCTGACACCTTGAAACCAAAAAAGTCAGAAGGACCATCAGGCCCTGCTTTCATGATCTGTATTCATACTGACAATCAAGATGAACTGAGCTTTTGCCCTTCTGCTCTACAGAAAGTTTCTGTCCTTCCTGAGCTTGCCTCAGGACACCTGCATTACGAGTTGACAGGTGTACCGCCCGGTCGAACTCCCCACCTGACACTGTCCCCGGAGCAGGTTGCACCCTGCCCGCACCAGGTGCTTGGAGTCAGAAGTGAGAGCTCCTCGGAGCTTACCCCCCTCCATCTCACTGGGTAAGTGAAAAAATGATCAGAGTAGTGCTATTGACAGTGAAGAAAGCAGTATTTGCAGACATGGCAAAACTGACCTGTTTGATTAGGGGGAAAAAAAGAAGTACTTTTATAAAAAGTTGAACATTCATGAATTTCTTGCTAGAAATGAACAAAAAGAACTAGCAACTTCTGGATTTTCTAATTAAAAAGTTTGAATCTAGGAAGCACAGAACTATATAATGTAATTCTAAAGAGGCAGGTAAACATCTGTTTGTATCTGCTGTAAAGAAAATCAGAAGCCATATCTTTTCTTTTCTCTTTTTCTTTCTTTGTCTGCACTGTTTCCACCTTTACTTTATGTAATACGTTTTGTTTATAGTTTCATTATGTAAAAACTCTAAATTAAAAAATAAAATAAAATCAGGGAAGCCATCGAGAGAAACACCCTCATAACATGAATAAACGGAAGGATACTTCCCACCTACCAGACATCTGGAAACTAGCCCTTATCAACAAATGAATCCCAGACACGAAAACCAACACCGGACCCAAAACACACATGATGCCACCACCAATCTTTAGTATTTATTTTTAGTATTTATTTGATTTGTCAATTGCTTACAAGATACAGATATAAGAATAGATATAGTTTTGAATACATGAGATAGATACTTATAAGAAAAATATAAAACAATAGGACAGGGACGGTAGGCATGATTGGTGCGCTTATGCATGCCCCCTCCAGGCCTCTTAGGAAGGGGATGAGGTCAATAGTAGACAGTCTAAGGTTAAAGTTTTTGGGGTTTGGGGAAGAAACCAGAGTCAGGTAGAGTATTCCAGACACTGACCACTCTGTTGCTGAAATTGTATTTCCTGCATTCAAGTTTGGTGCGGTTAACCTTGAATTTGTATCTATTGTGTGCTCTTGTATTGTTATGATTAAAGCTGAAGTATTCATTTGCAGGTAGAACATTGCAATGTATGATTTTATATACTATATTTAGATCGGGCTGGAGGCAACGTAGTTCTAGGTTTTCTAGGTCTAGAGTTTCAAGTCTGGTGGCATAAGGCATTCTGCAATGAGTAGAGAAGGGGAGAACTCTTCTTGTGAAATATTTCAATTGTGTTAATATCAGATACATGATATGGGTTCCAGTCTGATGAGCTGTATTCAAGTATAGGTCTAGCAAATGTTTTGTATGCTCTAGTTAGTAGTGTGTTATTACCAGAGAAGAAGCTACGTAGGATTATATTAACAACTCTTAATGCCTTTTTGGCTATGTAGTTACTGTGGGATCTAGCACTTAGATCATTTGAGATGAGTACTCCAAGATCCTTGACAGAGTTTGGATCATCAACAAGGTCTTGACTATTTAGCTTGTATTTTATTTTCTGATTTTTTTCTGCCAATATGTAAGACAGAGCATTTATTTGTTGAGATTTGAAGTTGCCATTTGTTTGACCATTCTGATACATAGTCGAGGTCTTTTTGAAGGGTAGCAGTATTGTCTGTGAATAGCTTTACATCATCAGCAAAGAGAACACAGTTGCTCTTAATATGATCACAGAGGTCATTTATGTAGAGTATGAAAAGAGTTCCTCCTAAAACACTACCTTGGGGAACACCACAGTTGACAGGTACAGAATTTGATAGGACGCTGCCAATTTTGACCATTTGTTGTCTGTTTGACAGAAATGCTTCTCTCCAGTTATGTAGGTGTCCAGAGATACCATAAGATTTTAGTTTTAGGAGTAGTTTGTCATGTACCACTGAATCAAAGGCTTTATAGAAGTCTATGTAGATTGCGTGTATTGCTTTGCCCTGATTGAGTTATGTAGTCCATATTTTTTTTCAGTGTAAGAGTTGCAGATTACAGGATAGTTTTTCTGAAACCAAATTGTTTATTGAAGAGAGTAGGTTGTTTGTCTCTAGAGTGGAGGATAATGGATTGGTTAATAATTGATTCCATGACTTTACAGGTGACGCAGCATAAGGAAATTGGTCTGTAATTTTCAATTAGTCTGGGGTCTCCCTTTTTTTGAAGATGGGATGACCGATGGCTTGTGACCATAGTTTTGGCAAGGAACTGGTCCTGAAAGATTTTCAAAGATTATGTTTAGAGGTTTGGCCTATGGCAGTGGATAGCTTTTTTAAGAAGTAAGCACATATTCTGTTTGGTCCAATAGATAAGATGGTTTTAGATTACAGTGCTTTTCAACAATGTCTTCTGTAAAATCGATATGTAATAGATCATTGTAGTTGTCTGTGGTTCAACTAGGAAGTACTGGGTTTGATCCATCGCTGTTTACAAATACTGAGCCAAAGAATGTGTTAAAGAGGTTTGCTTTGATGGTGTCGGCGTTGCAGTCTTTGCCATTAGGTCCTTTCAGGGGTGGAATGGACCTTGAGTCTTTTAGATTGTTGTTTACAAAATTGTAGAAAGCATGGGTGGAATTTGTGCGTAGAAGGTTTTCCTCTTGTTTAATGTGATAATTAGTGCATTCAGTTTCTATCTGGTGGCATCGATTTTTGTATTGGCTTTTGAAGTTGGCAATGTGACCAGATTTGTTTTTCGCCAAAGTGATCTCCTTTTGGATTGAAGCTTCCTTATTGTTATGGGTAATCTGTTTTTCCTGGTTTTGGTACATATAATTTGATGGCTCTTTTGATTTCTAGTAAGAATATCTTCCTCACCAGACTCAAACCCAAACCCACCCCATAGACGAAGGGCAACCACCATCCAGAAACCAGACCATGGCTGCATCACCAGTTGGCACACACCCTGACCCCCAAACCAAGCAAACAGACACACACCATGAACACATAGCCAGACCTCAAACACTGAACCAAACCAAAACCCAGAACGTCACATCACAGCCACCCGCTCAGGATATCACATCATGGAACTCAGGAAGTTACACCACAAAACCTCAGGATGTTACAACACAGCCAACGACCCAGGAGATTAGAGCACAAGACCCAGGATGTCACAACAATAGAACTCAGAAGGTCATCACACAGCCCATGACCAGCTCATTACAACCCAGGAGGCTGATAGACACACAGCCAACATCTCAGCCACACATGTTCTCACGAAAAAGCTAGCCAATCTGCAAACATCAACTCTATCAACCAATCAAGAAATGACAACACACCCAACCCCAGTATTTATAGAGAGAAGGCAGCTCAGATCATGCTTTGCTCACACAAGCACGAAGCTGAAAGCACCAGCCTGAAGATGGCGAGTAAGTCCTCGTCAATATGTCACCAAGATACTTTCAATCTTATACGGGAAAAGACCTGAATACATCAAGACCTGCATACCTGTATCCGTGAAAATCTACATCTATCTATCTATCTATCTATCTATCTATCTATCTATCTATCTATCTATCTATCTATCTATCTATCTATCTGTATAGATATATGTATGTATATATATATATATATATATATGTGTGTGTGTGTGTGTGTGTGTGTATGTATGTGTATATATACATGTGTATGTGTGTGTGTTTGTGAGTATAGTGAAAAAGAATGAACAGCAAAACATTGACTCAGAATATTATACATTCATTAGAAAATCTATATGTCAAAAAGAAATCATAAAAGTAGCTAAAGACAATTATATGGAAGATGATTAGGGTTGCAAAGTATCACGAAGATGTGGAGGGGACTACTAGAGGTTAGAGAATGAATAATTGCTGTGTATAGGCACAGACTGAAAGTATTTCCTGCATATTTAAGAAAATTTATCAAATTAAAACCAGCCTTCATCAGGACTTCAGTTTTTGTTTTTATTGGACACAGAACAATGATTGGAGTCTGGTTGTTGAAAAGACTTCATTTAGTATCCTGTGGAAGTGAAAACATCACAGAACATAGCAATCATAGTGCAAAATTTTCTTACCCACCCTCTGAGCTATGCAACACATAGCTATGCAGCTATGCTGCATAATTAATTTTGGTCCGTATTGTTAGGGATCCAACTAATTGTTCTCTGAAGATAATGCAACATGATGGTTTAGTTCACCTGGTTACTGCTAGAGGTAGATTTTCAATGGATTTTTCATTACATTTAACCTGTAATATATATCAAAATCCCTATGCTAGAGGGACTGGACTCAGGCTTTTATTGGGGCCACTGGAAGTGTGGGGAGTCTAGAACCAAAACACTGTGTATTATTATGAGATTTGGATGAGGGAAGCATCTTGAACTATAAACTAAATAGCTGCTGCTAGTTTGCATATGCACAAAATAACTGCAATTGATGTCATGGCATTAACAAAATACTCAGTTAATAGAAAGCAAAAAGGTGAGCATGACTTTTCTGACCAGATCTCTTCTCATAGCTTTTTTTCTGGCTAGAATCTGGGCAATAACCATTTGCATTTTTTATTTCTTAAAAAAACATCTGCAGGCCAGACAAGCCTAGAACTGTTCTTGGAAATAAAAGGGATGGATGTTGGCACTATATTTTATAGTTTGGCAGATTTGTTTCCATTCAATTTCTTTTTAAATTAAAAGTTTCTACAACTGCCAAGGCAAGAAAGAATTATTGCCTAAATCTCAACTGAAGCCTAATCTTTTGGTGACTGAAAGAACTTTTTATCAGGTAGCTAGCAGAATTTAATTATTTACATACTTTCTAATATATTTATTTAATAGTATTAGATTCCATGTTTTTTGAAGGAGTGCAATATTTTCTGAATATTGCCTTATTTTATCCCTCACAAAACAAACATGTGAGCTAGGCTGAATTAATGATGACCCCAAATCATTCTGTACAGTCAGTGGTTGAGTGGTGCTGAGTTTGGATCTCCCTGTGCCCAATTCATGGTGCATTGCTTGGTTTCATACACACATGCACACAAACATACAACATGTACCCATGTACACAGACACATACTGCTACTAAATAGAAACTGGATGTCTACAGGGCTTCTGTAATTCCTGATAATAGTTGGAAAATATGTGGACCTAGTTGGTGGTGAATGTTAAGGAATGTAATCAATCTTTGTTCAAAAAGTCTTCACCATAATAAGTATGGATGACAAATACTAAGAAGTCACAAAACGATTAGACAACTACATGGAGCTTTAGGCAAAGAAGAATGAAAGAAAGTTTCGGAGAAGAAAATTCAAGCAGAATTGAAATCTTCCTTATTAGTAAAATACATCTTATGTAATAAACCTGTTGTGGGGTTTTCTTATTCTAATAGTAAAGCACAGATTCTAAATTACTATACATGATATTCACGATGTCTTTCTTTAATCTTCCATTTTGATAATTATTCTCATAAACAATTGTTCCAGAAGTTTTGTCTTTTTTTTCAGATTTAATCACCAAACTTTATAAAGTATTGTCAATTGCAATATCTGAAATTACCATTAACGAATACTCCAGTGGTGGGATTCAATTTTTTTACTACTGGTTTTGTGGGCATGGCTTGGTGGGCATGGCAGGGGAAGGATACTGTAAAATCTCCAGTCAGAGGTGGGATTTGCAGGTTTTCCGGACTACTCAAAATTTCCGCTACCGATTCTCCAGAACTGGTCAGAACCTGCTGAATATCACCTCTAGAATATCCTATTGTAACTGGTCTGTTTCACCATTTGTCTTTAAAATATATGCTCTGCTATTTAACAAACCAAAGATATCTGTTCCTAATTCATAACAATCCCAGAATAATGAAATGTCCATCATAATAGAATGATTCAAGGTCTGGCCTATTTACTTGCATTGTGATATTAAACACAAATTATGCAGTTTGAATTGCAACATCACAACACATGTGTAACAATGTCTTCTGTCCTCTGTAGGTATACATATGCAAGGAACCCTAAGTTTTCTACTTCTGACTTTTAAAAAAGGAAGAAAAGTGGAAGTTATTGCCATGCCAGAGGTGGTATTCAGCAGGTTCTCACCAGTTCTGGAGAACCGGTAGTGGAAATTTTGAGTAGTTTGGAGATCCGGCAAATACCACCTCTGACTGGAGATTTTACAGTGTTCTTTCCCTGCCACTCCCACCAAGTCATGCCCACAGAATCAGGAGTAAAAAAATTTGAATTCCACTACTGTGCCATGCTTTTTATTTTGTAGCAGATATAACTTCTGTCTCTTCTTGCTCTCTCTAAATGTTCCTGATGCAAACAAAAAAGGAAGGTATTCAAGAAATACAGCTAGGAACTTTATAGACTGCATTAATCATCCCTTTGCATGTAATTATTCATTCAATTGTGAATCTATCTTTCAGGGTTATCATATATCTTATAAATTCTAAAAGTGGGGTCTGGGAAATCTGAGGGTTCCTAAAAGCTTTTCAGGATCTATCTACAAAGTTAAATAAATACATATTTTAAAATTTCTTAGTTTTTTAAAAAATACAATATATATCAATAGATATATAGTAATACATATAAACCAAAACTCTTTGGGATCTTCAATCACTTTTAAAAATGTAAAATGATCTTGAGACCAAAATGTTTGAGAACTATTGATCTAACCCATATTTTATTATCTTATGAAGGAGAATATTATGAGAGACACTTAGAAATGTAGTATCTGGCACAACTGATGTTTGAAAAAATATTGATGACTCTTAGCTATTAAAGTATTTGTCTCTACTGGTAATTTATTTGATTCTTTAGTTGTTATTGTTTTTATTTTTATTTTTTGTTTTAAATGTGGTTTTACATTGTGTAAGTCACCATGGGCAACATAAATAAATAAATAAATTTATTCATAGTAACTATATCTGCTGTTGATTTAGTCAGTCCTCACTTTGAGACACAATGTTATCAAAGAATGTGCAATTCAGTAAAATGTTCATCTGAAAAAACTACACATTTCCATGATCTCATTTTCTCATTCTCTTGTGAATGTTATTAATATCTGAATTTTCTTTGTGAAATTTTATATAAAAGAAGGGCTTTATGTCTCAAGTTTATCTTGGCAGAAATAATAAAGCCAATTATTTTTGTTGGATAAATTAAAATTGATTTTAAAATTGAGTAAAAATCCTTTGATTCGGTGGTGCATGACAAACTACTCCTAAAACTAAAATCTTATGGTACCTCTGGACAACTGCATAACTGGATAGAAGCATTCCTGTCAAACAGACAACAAATGGTCAAAATTGAGAGTGTCCTATCAAATCCTGTACCTGTCCACAGGGCTGTCCCCCAAGGCAGTGTTCTAGGACCAACTCTCTTCATACTCTACATAAATGACCTCTGTGATCATATTAAGAGCAACTGCGTTCTCTTTGCTGATCATATTAAGAGCAACTGCGTTCTCTTTGCTCTTTGCTTGAACAGCTGTAAAGCTGTTCAATACCACAGACAATACTGCTACCCTTCAAAAGACCTCGACTACGTATCAGAATGGTCAAACAAATGGCAACTTCAAATCTCAACAAATAAATGCTCTGTCTTACATATTGGCAAAAAATCAGAAAATAAAATACAAGCTGAATAGTCAAGACCTTGTTGATGATCCAAGCTCTGTAAAGGACCTTGGAGTACTCATCTCCAATGATCTAAGTGCTAGAGCCCACTGTAACTACATAGCCAAAAAGGCATTAAGAGTTGTTAACTTAATCCTACATAACTTTTTTCTCTGGTAATATCACACTACTAACTAGAGCATACAAAACATTTGCTAGACCAATACTCAAATACAGCTCATCAGTCTGGAACCCACATTACATATCTGATATTACAGTTGAGAAAGTCCAGAAATATTTCACAAGAATATCCACTCCTCTACTCATTGTAGAATACCTTATGCCACCAGACTTGAAATTCTAGACCCAGAAAACCTTGAATTATGCTGTCTTTGATCTGATCTAAGTATGGTATATAAAATCATACATTGCAATGACTTACCTGTCAATGAATACTTCAGCTTCAACCATAACAACACTAGAGCACACAATAGATACAAACTCAAGGTTAACTGCACCAAACTTGATTGCAGGAAATATGACTTCAGCAACAGAGTGGTCAATATCTGGAATACTCTATCTGACTCTGTGATTTCTTCCCCAAACCCCAAAAACTTTAACCTTAGACTGTCTACTATTGACCTTTTCCCTTTCCTAAGTGGTCTGTAGGGGACATGCATAAGCGCACCAACGTTCTTACTGTCCCTGTTCTATTGTTTCATTTATTTTTCTTATATGTACACATTTCATGTATTGATAACTATGTATATTCTTATACCTATTATCTTGTAAGCAATTGACAAATCAAAATAAATAAAAAATAAAATATAATCAGCATTTTATTTATGTATTAACTACGGAGATATATACCTTCACTTGGCTGTAATTTGTTTTTGAGCTGCTTATTTTGACCAGTTACTCTTTGTATAAAGATTGTAAACCTGAGCAGGTTTGTCATTGACAAAACTCAATGTGTACAATTAAAACAAAGGAAATTATTTTATATAATTCGAATCCGTTCACAAAAATGGCTAATAAAGTTGTCAGCATCCAACTGAATTATTCAGCCAAATAGTTGATAAGCATGATTGGTTGGAATCAATTGGTGGTATAGTTATTCATACAATGAATAACTATAACTATAGTCTCATTTGACTGATTTTTAAAACAGATCATCTGGTTTTTTGTACAGCTTAGACTTAAACTTTTGTACAGCTTAGAATCATATTGCTAAAAAAACATTTTAAAATTTAAAACTTCAGCTGTGATTCAAGATTGAGTTGACCATATGCACTGGTTTGGAAATAAGCAAGTAGAGGTTTTGCATAAGTGAGTTCATCAGAGATCTGCAGTAAAGTAGTCTTGAAACTTGGAAAAAAAAAAAAACCTCCTGAACTTAGACAAATCATTAAGTGATGACATAATCCACTTTGCCAAGCTTCTAGACTTGGCACATTTCAGTACTATAACAACTACTACTACTACTACTACTACTACTACTACTACTACTGCCTTCATTTCTTGTGCTTTCACGGTCAGTCTGCCTTTAGAAAAAAAAAACCAAACCATCCATTTGCCCTTACTTTCTGTGCAACAAGGCATTGAAATAACTCAGTATTAATTGAATTGAAATTCAATTATGGCTGCCGAAAGCCATGTTTCCCATTTTTATTAAAAAAATCAAATCAATAAAATATAGAAACTCTGCTTTTAAAAATTAGCAGTAAAAGCAGAAAGTTTCAGAATAGGATCCTGTAATAAAAGTGAAGTCTGAAAAAAAGTAGCACTATATGTATTCTGTCACAAAAAGAAGCTGGGATATTTTCTGCTTCGATGCTGAGATCTTATTGTTGCTCTTTAGTAGAGCATTAAAACCAGAAAATGACCTTAAAGTTGAGACTAAATTTGGCACTTTTTTTCAATGTAGACTTTCCAGAGCAGGAAACAATCTTCCTTAAAAGAAACCTCTCATTTCCAATTTTTTATTTACGTCCTTTAGTAGCTAATCATTTGAAGCAAGTGCTATAACTTGGGAATGCATGTAAAACATTTATGATGGATGATGTCTGTGTTTCTTGACAACTGTGCAGACTTGCATGTTTACTTCCTCTTGTGCCCCAAATGGATATGATACCTTAACAGCTAAGCACATCATTTAAAAAAATAATTACATTTGGCTTTTAAATTTTGTTAGGCCAGATGGTTCCATTGTTGTTGAAGGTAGTCTGAAGAGGATGAGAATAAGTTAGTCAAAGGATACAAAACTTGCTAGTGTACTGAGCATTACAGTTAAGCTATTTCAAGCTATTATCACCTCAATATTGACATAGTAAATCTAAGTAGAATAAAAAAAGATTTATGAACACTTGCAGTTCTTACCCAAAGGGTTATACGATGATAGAGATATAATCATAATCACAATCATCATCATCATCATTATCATCATCATCAAAGATGCTGAAGTACAATGAGGAGTTAACCAATAGTTAAAGAATCAATAGTAGCTCAACTGCAGATGATCAAGGCGGGACAAAGCCAAATAGAAGGGAGTGATTCAGGAAAAGAAGGAACCAAGTGATTGCAACTGAGAAGGACTGGAATATCCCTCTAACAATATACCAGCTGTGGTTCAAAAATATGACTTATCAGTTTAATTATTTTGTGAACAATCAGTGATGCCCAAATATCATGCTGTAAAATATCATGAAACATAAAGGTGCTTTCATGGACATTAGAATACTTGATGAATGCCATCCATTGACATTCATCGGCCAAACAATTCTATGGTCTGGTTAAAGTGCTGGTATTATCATCAGGAGCTTGAGGTCGATCAGGGAAGGAGAAAAACAGGGTTAGATTATGACAGCACAGTAGGCATCTTCTATTGTGCTAATTCAGAGGGAGTAGATTTAGGGCAGTTTTCAACTGGAACTGTTATAGTTTAAAAATGAACTCATTTTTTCTTCATCAGTAGAGGGCACAAGAACACCAAGGCACTTTCCCCACTCTTATTGCAATCTCTGCTAATAAAGAAAAATGATGTAGCTTTGCTCTTTTTTAAATAGAGAGGAAGCAAGTAGAAGAATAAAGTCATCAGAGCAACTAAAATACTTTTTAGGCCTGTTTTTAGCCTTGGGAATTAGTTTAATATTAGCTTTTGTTCCCTTAAAAAAAAGAAAAAGAAAAAAGGGGGGAAAGTAAGAGGGGAATAAGCTCAATTGGTGGGGACATTTTTAAGAATGCAATGGATGCCTAAGGCCTCTCTGAGACTTAAGAAATTATTTCATCCCTAAAACTATCTGAATTCCCAAGTGCAAAAGAAGTTCAAAAATTTGACCTTCTCCTCCTTTGGGGACCACAAAATGACTCCATGTGAAGCTCACAAGTTGTAACCCTTGCTCTAGCATTACATGCCTGGAATGTCAGAGAAACAAAACACACTATATTATGGATTTTTTTCTCCTGATTTTGTAAAAAAACAAAACACCTATTGATGAATTAGCCTTGTTCAGTTTAGGATTCCACTTGCATGGCTGAAATGTGAATCAAGCATACAGTAAGTGGTCATCTGGTTTCCAACAAACAGCTCTTTTTGTACTTAGTACACTGTTTATGTAATTGTACAACACAATAATTGTGGGCTGAAAGTTAATTTTGCTGTGATGAATTGCTGGTATAAATTTCTTATCTAGTTGATCATGTGGCCAGCTCCATGAACCACTAGTTAAGGACATACACTTCGATATACTCCTTTGCTGTTTTTTTGTGTCTGGAAGGGAGATTCTGGCATAGCTTGTAACATCAGGTGGTGGAGTGATAGCACAAACTGGAATCTGAACTAACTCAAGTCATCAATCTTTTCAATTATTTCTTTTGTTTTTACAGGAGGGTATAGTGATATATCCTCCAAAGAATGTTCCAGTATTGCATATGTGTTGATAAAATGGGAGAAATTGGGTTAGTTCTGGCAAAAATTTCCAAGAGTAGCTTGTGGTCTGTTCAGATTTTAAGAGAATGGTTGTATACATAATTATAGAATTTCTTAACCCCTTAACCCTTGAGATTATTGCCATTACTTTGTCTTCTGCATATAGTTATTCTTGGCTAAAATCTTTGATTGGGGAGAAAACATCAGAGGTAGCATCAGGAAGTATATAGCTGAGAATAACAGCAACTTCAAAAAGTGATTCAACCACACCCATAACATTTAATATCCATAACAGCAGATCAGAGATAGAAGACCCCCAAATTCCTAATTACAAGCCTGTTGCTTAAAATGCCTTTAGGCAGCTAAAATCACCCCTCTATTCCAAATATTGCATGCAAGAAAACAGAAAAATGCAGTTTATGAAAAACATGTCTTTATAGTATACAGTGTATTTTACAGTATAGTACTTTATAGTGCCTCTTAACCTCTTAACCATGCAGTCTATGAAAAACATGTCTTTATAGTATACAGTATATTTGACAGTATAGTACTTTATAGTGTCTCTTAACCTCAGCAACTTTTAGATGTGTGGACTGCAGCTCCCAGATTTTCCTAGCCAGCAGTTCTTAAGTCCTTCAGTTGTCTTTATTTTAATATTTTCACATTTCATAACAATGCCTATCATTATCATTATTGGTTCCTTTCCACAAATCACACAAGGTAGCAAGCTTCTTCCAATGAATCTTATCTGCAGCAGCATCTTTGGCATCTTTCCATTTGATGTTCATTATCTGCAAGTCATTGTTAAACATCTGAACCAAGTTTTGCACTCCACCTCCCCTTTCCTTCTGGAGGCTCCTTTCATACAGCATGTTTAGAGTATTGATGTTCGGGCAAATGAAGAATATGGCCAGCTAGGCACATTGGATGTTCTGTCACAATGTCTTGAAACTTCCTAGATCCATTTCACCAGAATTTCCTCATTGAGAACCTGGTCACACCAAGGGATACCCAGAATTCTCTGTATGCAATGTTGATGGAATACTTTTGTGCTATGCATAATGTCCATGTTTCACTAGTATAGATTGTTGTTGGTACAACAATGTTACATCTGGTCTTCTTATTTATTGTTGGATCTGATCAAAATAGGTTGTAAGTGCTGGAATACTGCTGAGACTTTACCAGTTCTATATTTGACATTTGCATCTATGTCAAAGTTCATGGAGAGAACAATGGTATTGTTATTGAACATCTTGATGCTACCAAGTTATGTACACTGTTGGACATGTTCTATTGGCTGTTGACCAGTTGTGATTAATGTATTGGGAGGATAACTGCCAATGAACATTTTGCACTAATATGTAGTTCTAGTTTTCTAGTCTCAGTGTTTAAGCTGGTACTCATGTCTTGCAAAGGAGGTGCTAGTTTCTGACAATGCAACATTGTCAGCAAAATCAAGGTCTGTGACCTTTGTGTGACTCTTCCAGCTAATTCCAGTATTTGGCCCATTCATTGCTTTTCACATAACAAAGACGAGGAGAAACGATGATAAAATATAGCCCAGTCTAACACTAATATTGATGTTGAAAATTAGATGTTTCCCACTATTGACCTTTACACAACAACTACTATTAAGACAGATATTTTTTGAAGATGCGAATAAATTGATCAGGGATTCCATATCTTCTATAGATCTTCCATAGGGAATCCTGCTATACATTATAAAAAGCCTTCCTGAAATCTATAAAATTTATAGCAAATGATCACTGGAACATTACGCTGCTCAATGATGTGTGTAGCATGAGAATTTGTTCAGAACATGAATGATCATCATGAAATCCAGTCTGTTTCTCCTGAAGCATTTTATAAATTGCTGCTAGCAGGAGCCTAAAGAGAATAATCAAGAATACTTTGCCAGGTACAGAAATAAAAGTGATACCTTGATAGTTATTACAGTCATTAAGATTCCCTTTCTTGGAAAGATTAACAATATCTTCTTTCTACCAATCATCAGGAATGCATTGTGTTTGCCAACATGTGTTTAATAACTTGGTCAGCTCCATAACCAGATCATCTCTGTCAGCTTTCAAAAGTTATGCAGAGATCTGGTCTTCATTCTTCTATGCACTAATTGCCCATCAAACCACAGGTTGCTATCATTTCCAAATCAACGTCCAGTAAGTGCAATGGAATTGGCATTACTAAAATCATAGGTCATATTGGAGGTTGGGTGAATCAAATTTTCTTTGAAATGTTCTACCCATTCCACTTCTTGGTCCTCTTTTGTGAATAAAAGTTTTCAATTTTTATTTTTATAAGAATAGCACTTAGAATTATATACTGCTTCAGAGTGCTTTATAGCCCCCTCTAAATAGTCAGCATATTTCTCCCAACAGTCTGGATCCTCATTTTACTGACCTCAGAAGGTTGGAAGTCTGACTCAACCTTAATAGAGACATTGACTGAAAAAATAGCAGCAGAGGATAAATACAGAGATCTGGACCTCCAGGTTAAGCAGAATTGCTGGCCAATAAATATGTGGCTGGAATGCAAGGGCACTGATGCATAAGAGGCAGCAGATAGGAGTAATATAAAGGTACTATTCTATATATTTGCAATCTACCTAATGCAAGAAGCAATCCATTGTTCTCTCCATGAACCTTGACATTGCCTTATTGTTATGTTGGCGCTGTTGACAATGGCATGTATAAAACGTGTCCACTGGTCTTCAATGACTAAGTTGTCTTGCAGTAATGTTTCTCTATGAAAATAACATCAAAAGTCTGGATAATGGTGGTCATTACAAATATCTGAGCATTTAATCTGAAAATTATGCATTATGCACATGTCCATAATGTCCAGAAAAAGGTTAAAAGTGAATACATCAGGGGAGTGAAGTTCAAACTTAGAGAAGGCAATGCCATCAAGGCAATTAACACCTGGTCAATTCCATCAGATATACATCAACTATATAACTGGAATGGTAGACTGGACTCTAAAACTATAAGCCCTGGATAGAAAGACTGAAGGACAGTGAAGAAGATGTAGTGAAGTTAGCATATCAGGAAGGTTTAATGAGTACTAGACAGACCAAACTGGCCTACAAGAACAACCAAATGAAGAACAGAGAAGAGGCATGGGAAGACAAAGCATTATATGGACAGTATATTTAAAAAGTAACAGGGAAAATAGATAATAACAAGATCTGATAATGGTTAAGTGCAGAAAAGTTGAATCAAGAGACCAAAGGGCTAAATCTAACTGTGCAAGACTAAGTCTTAGGAACAAATCATAATTGACAAGACAACAATGGATGGCAAGTGCTTTTCTACAAAGAAGCTGAAGAAATAGTGGACTACTTGATTAGTTGCTATAAGAAAATTGCACATACTGGCTACAAACAATGGCATGACAACAACTGGGAATAAGAAAGATAAAAAAAGTCTGGATAGTGGATGTGTCAATGCCAAGACAGTAGAGTAGTAGAGTAGAGTAGAAGAAAAAGAACTGGAGACAATAAAATAAAAACACTTGAGAGCAACTGTGGCAAAAGAAAGCAAAGATAGTATCAATAGAAATAGGCACTTGGTTGCAGTTCCAAAGCAGTTAGAGCACTACTTAAAAACCTTTAGCATTGACAAATTCACCATAAGTCAGTTGCAAAAAGCAGCTTTACTTGGAACAACATACATCTTTCAATGATACCTGTAGCACCATCCACACCTGTCTATCCCAGAGCCTTGGGAAAGACTCAAGATATGAACAAAAATGCCAAATCCAATCTCAACATCTGGTTGATTGTGCAACAAATAATAATAATATACACAACTCAAGTCTCTCTTGCTGACAGCTAACCCTGCTTTCAGGACTAGGGACTGCTGCGGATTCTTCAAGACTCTAAAAGATTATTTGCTTCAATCAACCTCTTATCCTTTATCTCTGTTGATGTTACCAGACATTTACTAACCC
The DNA here is from genome assembly GCF_049901715.1 of Pseudonaja textilis. NCBI lineage: Eukaryota > Metazoa > Chordata > Lepidosauria > Squamata > Elapidae > Pseudonaja > Pseudonaja textilis. Next base: position 33,999,808 of record NC_142008.1, on the reverse strand, counting down.
CCTTTTAATACCCATCAATTTATTGATTTATTGAATAATCCCCTTGATTCTTGGGGTCATTACTAATGATTTTGGGAAACCCTAGTTTAAATAAATCTCTAAGATTTTTGCAGCCTTGGGACAAACTATTAAAGATTGGGTGCTTTAGAGATGGTGCTTTAGAGATGGTCCTTTACTGAGAGTTTGAAGAGACAAGATAAAACTTACTGTGGTGTTTTATATTACTTCAGATCTCATGTGTCAGTTCCATTGGTCTCAGATTTCCATTAGACCTATAGTTTGTCTTCAGGGTAAAACGTCTGAAAGAGACAGCAGAAGCGGGTGAAGCAAATCAGAAGATTCATTTTGTTTTAGAAGTGGATTACAGAAGGAACTTTGAAGTACACAAGACTAGATACTATCAGACAGATGTCTCTCAATATATACTACGAGACATTGATCAATCAAGACTTAGTTTTCCAGGTTAAATTTTATTTAGTATATCTATCACATAAAGCAGTGGTTCTCAAAATTTTCTTTACCATGGATCTTCTTTAAATACCTTCTGTGGCCATGGACCATGGCCATGGACCTCCAAGACTTAACTCAAGATTTAAATCATAACATTTCTTCAAGCCTTCTCGGGCTCCCTGTGATGTTACAGAACCCAGCAAACCATGCACCACAAAATGAGAACCACTGACATAAGGTATCCTACCAGGAGTTTGAAAATTTGAGTGATTGCAGTGTTGCTGAAAGAACAAGCAAATTAATATCATATTTACAGTACATAATGCAACAGGTTTTAGTGTCTTAATGAAATCCCTCAGAGAGAATGGCCAGCATTTTTCTTCATTGTTTCTATAACTTTTTCTGCCTCAAGGAAATAACAGGCTTCACCTTTCTTCCCACAGCAGCTGGGATGCATCAGTCACATTAATTCAGAGTCTATAAAAAGGGAAAGGCAGGAGCCAAGCGGATGGAAAAAGATGTCATCAGCAAAAGGAACACTAATATGTAGAACTTCATGCATTCTTGAATAGCTTCTGTATGACCTCACTTACTATGCTAGCAATTGGTGATTGGATTGCTTGTTGCAAACACAGTGGCGATTTTCTCAACATAGAAGAGCAAAGAATTCCTTCCATTTTTACTTTAACATGCTTTGGTGGCTTTTCATAAATCCAAGTCAAGTTAGTGTGTTATACCATATAGTAAGTGCCTTGTAAGTAAGTCTTTGAAATACAAATGGGATCTCTTTATGGAAAACCACAGTCACAAAATGGATAATTTACTCCCACCCCACTTTAAAAAAAAGCAGAAAATAGCCCTTTAAGAATCATTTATCAAATTGCTCTGCTTTTCTTTTCTTTTCCCTGATCCAGCCAAGTCCTATGAATTTCTACTTAGAGGAAGGTGCAATCTCTAAAAGCCGAGTTGCCTGAAGGATGAAGTTAAAAAATCAAGATCGAACATGTCTGGAACATCTTATCCTGTGAAGTCAGATCCACATCCACCCTTTTTGGTTTTCCAAAACTGCTTCAATACAGGGCTAGGCACTTTTGACCTAGAGTCCCAATAGAGTTGTGGCATTTTGGCTAACACCCCACTTCCTCCCCCATAAGCAGTTTGCTTTCTCCCTTTCCATCCTGGTCAATATTATATTAACTGATTTTTAAATTTAAGATCCCTATTTGTTTTATTTGTTATTTCACATTTTAGTTGAATGATGGTAAGCCACCTAATGTTGGCTACGATGGTAGCATATAAGGTTTTTTTAAAGTTAAAGATCATGTCTCATTCTATGGGATGTTGCTCATCTCTGTTTCTTAGCCAAAAAAGCCAGTGTTGTCCGAAGACATTTTTTGTGATCATATGACCAGCATGACTATATGCTGAGGGGCATGGAATGCTATTACTTTCTCACAAAGTGTATCTATTGATCTACTTGCATTTGCATGCTTTTGAACTGTTAGGTTGGCAGGAGCTGAGGCAAGTAACAAAAGCTTACCCTGTCATGTGGCACTCTGGTCTTGAACTTGGGCTATCAGCTTTACAAGCTCAGCATCTTTAATTGCTAAAACATCACCTCTCTCCCAATAAAACAAATATGGACAGTGAGTCTATGTATGCAATCAAACCTTTGTCTCATTTTAATTGATGTACAAAGTTGCAATCAAAGCATATTGACTTTTTAGACCATTCTACTGTTGCCCCTGTAAGTTTTCAGTTGAAAGCAGTGAATGAGATATGTGATTTATGACATTACTTTCAAGTATTTTGGTAGTATTTAATTTTAGCTGAAGACAGGTTGTTTGTAGATATTTCATAGTGTATTTTGCATCAGTTTCTTTCAAATAAAGCTTAAGACTTCAGCTCCCAGAATCCCCTGTCATCTTACTAATAGAAAATAAAATGGATAAAAATTTTTATTATCTTTCTCACTAACATCATCTCCCACAAACTAGTGCATACATTTCATAGCTGCTATCCCTACTTGTATCCTGTGATGGTATAGTTCAGAGGACTGCCCGAGGCTGCATTTGTCTTCATGCATTAATATAGGTTTTGTGAGCACAAGTGAGGTGAACAGTAGTATTAGTTATTTTTAACCAGAATGGTTATCCCCCTGCAGTAATTTAAATTCTTTAAGGTTCTGGTTCAGTTCAAGTCCAGCAGCCTGTCAGATCATGGTTCTGGGAGGAATGTTTTAGTGAAAATAATGGTGTCAACTTTTTTCAGATGAAGTTTAATTTGACTCTTTGCATTTCAGGCGTGCTTAGAAAATGCACTCACCCTAAGTAAATTTAAACAGAAAACTATGAAATTGTTTCCAGGAGTTTTCTGTTTTGTCTATAGAACCATCAAGAGGAGATGAAAAGGGTCTGGCAATGAAAATGCTTATGAAGCATCTCTTCATTCAGACTTTTACACAAGATCACAGAAAAATGGTGTAATTTTAGGTTCCATTGACTAAAACATATATTTTATGAAGGACATGGAAATATGTTCTAATACTGCCTGCATATCCATTTGTTTTTTTTCTTGCTCTGAGCTATAGGCCTGTTTTATTTTTCATTTGATTGCACCACATTCTTACATTTGTTTCCTCTTCTGAAAACTTGCCAAAAGGGAAACCTCTCTACCAATATGGCTGAGAACCAGCCCACAGCAAAAAAATTTTCAAGGGAAATAAATGACTGGCATACAACAATTCTGGTGTAAGATTGTTGTGTAGTCACTGGAAACAGTACATTCTTATTTCAATGCCTGGTTAATCATTCATATGAAACTTCCTTCATATTCAGCAGAGCAGCATGTTTCTCCATTGCAGGAATTGGTGCCAATGATGTCTTCTGTTTTTTCTCTCACTGTGGTAGAAATAATTGTTTTTGACACTAGCATTCCATCCAAAACTACTCTGTATTCTCAGGCAGCACAAAGATATGCAACAGAGAAGCATTTTAGGTTTGGAGAGCTGGTAGATGAGTTAGTTTGGTATAATGGTTAAGACACCAGGCTAGAAACCAAGAGAACCTCCTGTGGCACAAAACTAGCTGTATGTCTTTAGGTCAGTTGCTTTTTCGTAGCTCTAGAAAGGAGACAATGGCAAACAATTTCCAAAATTTTGCCAAAAATCTGCAGGAACTAGTAGTCTAGGCAGAGTCAAAAGTTGACTTAAGGCACACACGGGCAGGCATGCACACACAAAGATGGAATGCATGATGTTGGAGGCAGATCTCTGAGGCACAGCTCTGCTTTTTATCTCTCATTTATGCAACCATTTTGAGCAAGAGTATTTTCCTATTTGGTTTTATGTTGGAAAGACTGCCATCTGCTTGACTTCCAGTTTGTAATTCACAGACAAGAATTACAAATCCCTGAAAGGATCATGATGGTGAGAAGGTAGTCAAAATCGAAGTGGTAGAGTTAGGGTATAATCAAAGTGCAACCTTTTTTTATGTGTATTGCATAAAACTTCAAAAAAAGAAAAGAAAGAGGACCATTGATTATACCATCACTGCTTCCATCTTAACAACTTTTCTACCATACCATGCAAATACTTCAGGTCACAATTACAGTAGAGTATGCTAGGAATAGTTTGTACAGAGATACGTTTGTGGTATAGTAGTGCACAATATTTCTGAAAAATTAGGACTGAGACACTGAATACCAATATAATGAATAAGGAATATTATAATATAAAATATAGCATAGAAGTATACTGATAATACTGTTTTGAAATAGGGATTTAAAATGAATCTCAGGAATCCCAGTACATCCTACTAGAAAAGGACTTGTACAGAAATCAAATGCTCCATTTAGCTGAAAGAGCAGATGGGCTCCCAAAAATAAGTTGAAGGAAATGTATAGTACACATCTCTTTTAAACTCATGATTTTAGATTATCCAAACACTCCTCTACACTAATATGATGAGGAATAACACATATAATTTGTATAATGCTCTATAATGCAAAGATGTTTGTATGTGTAATGATAGTCCTAGTCCTTCAGGCAGGCAATGTCCTTATCTATATGTGAAAGGTAGCTTACAATGAAATAATACAATTTTAAAATTACATGACAAAATTATGGTACAGATAAGGTTTGCAAAGTCTCTTTCTTGTTCATTTTTTGGCAAAACATAATCAAGGAAGTTGTGGTAGGTTGTGGTAGGAGTACCACAAGACCATTGTGGTACTCTTCGTATAGATTATTAGAGAAGATTTTAAAAGGAGAAGGGGCCCATATATGAATGTGAAAGCAGATTTATGTGACAAGCGTATACGGCTTTAAGTGCCTGCTGTGAGCTACATTTCCCAAAAAAATCAAGGTAGAGAAATTATATATCAACATCATTACTGGATGAAATCATAATGAATGAAGGGACTGAAAAGTATTATGTCAGTTTTATGGATTGCTATGTTCTAATTTTCTGGCTTCAAACCCAGAAGTCACTTGCTACTTCATTTTTCTTCTAATACCAAGATCAGGTGATTTTTTTTCCAACCTCAGCAACTTAAAAATGTGTGAACTTCAATTCCCAGAATTCTCCAGCCAGAGAGCTAGGGAATTTTGGGAGTTTAAGTCCACTTATCTTAAAGTTGCTGAGATTTAAAAACATTGACTAGATCCTTTTCTGGCTAAGACTATGGAAAAACTTTTCACAAGACTTGGCTGTGAATTATGATTAATCAAAGCTGTATAAAATGTACGGAATAGTACTTGAGGGCACATATCCCTAGTCCTATTTGGAAATTTTATTCTATATGGAAGACATGGAAATAATTTCCATTAAATCATATATTCCGTCTTTTATTTTATAACCTCTCAATAAATCTGAGCCAGTTTGTCATCACGCACTGAGAAGATCATGTGAAATGCACAGCTTTTCTTGGTTGCAAAGAGAGAATTTCAAACATAACCAATTGCATTTTGGTTTGATCAGGATTGGACTTTGAGCTGATGTAAATCTACCTCGTTGAAGGCTGATTCATTCCAGCTGAATATCTGGCTGTGATTTTAAGTTAATTTGGACCCATAAATCAAAATGAATCTTGGCAGGTGTGAAACTTGAAAAGGAAGTCTATGCTTGAGTAAATGTTTGTGACATGAAAATTGTTCTATTATTTCATGATTTGAAAATATGTACAAAATGAAATAGAAGTTTCTCATTATTTTCAGTAGGTTGCTACACATATTTTCTCAGCCATAGGAAGTTCAGAGATCTAAAAGGGACACATGTCTCAGTTGGAACAGAAAAACCTGACTTTGGTAAATTTCTGTGTCTCTCCCAACACCCTTCCTAGCTTCTTACAATTTAAAATGCATTTTGACTTGCACTAATCTGTTCCTATTTCTATGTCTGCACAAAATTTCATATGCATTTTGTCTATAGTTCTTTTAAAGTGCATACTTTTATATGCATATTTATTTATATGCATATTGATTTTTCTCCAGCAGCATATTAATTTTATATATGCACTTTCCTGTGTCAAAAATATTTTTATATACATTGATTTTATTGTTTGCATTGTAAAACCTAGAAAATACAAGTAACATTAAGATGCAGATCAAATGAATTTTTGCTCTGCAGTTGTATCTATTTAATCATACTTTTAAATCCCCTCCCTGTAGTATTTACTTAAAGCCAGGGAATTTGATTAAATAATCCACTTACACAAAATTATACTTAATTGAAAAACATAACATTGGGAAATAATAGGAAAAGAAAAACATACAATTATAGCATGTGTTTATAATTTTGTTGTTTCATGATAACAACTCTGCAGATAATAATTAAGTTTAATTTGAAACAATCTTACAAGGGGGACACAAAACATGCTTTTTAGCATCTTTGATTCTATCTATGTCATACAAGTATGTTGTAGGCAAAGGATTAATTAAGAAAGAGGAAGTGAATACCCAGTCTTGTCATGTGGACTTATAACATGATTTAAGCAATTAAGGATTAATTGCTCTTAACTTGGAAAACTGAAATATCGATGTGGCATCTTGCATAGATAATGTTTCTAGACAAAGCAACACATGGATGCATACATAGTTCTAGACACTTTCTCTTTTTGTTTATTATTAACTGTACTTGATTTTAAAAATCCTTATTCCTTTAGCATTATGTTAAAGCTAAGAAGTAGAAAAGATATATTCCAGAACAGTGACTTCAGGCTGGGAGAAGAAACCTCACAGAACCATGTTTGTAGCAAGGTGATAGTAATTTTTTCCTTTTCAGAAATGGGGCAAATAGCACAAATTAGAGCTTAAGGAAAGCTTGCAAGAATATGCTATGTTAATGTATGTGCATAAAAGCTCCAACTGCATGATCGGAAATGTTTATAACATCTTATCACCATTGTTTGTTGATTATTTGATTATATTCTTGGATCATTTAAAGGTAAGGGAGCATTAAAGGTAATGACATTATCTGCTATTTGATTATGGACAATGATGTATGTAAGCCTGGATGTCCATAGTGAGAAGTCAAAATCAGCAATTAGCAATACCACAGCAGGTGTGGTATTGTGATTAAAGCTACACTTTTTTTCCATTGCTTTATGACTTTGCTAGATATACAAAAGGAATAGGCCTTTAGTCACAACAATGCACTATGTCCAGACTTTAGAACAGTGGTCACCAACTGGTGGGCCAGGGACTACTGGTGGTCCATGAGAAAATGGTGGTCCACAGAGAAATGTCACCCCCCAAAGCAATTAATCCAGGCTGCACAGGAACACAAGGCTGCGCCACCCACATGGCCTCTGGGAACACAAGGCTTGCATCGCTTGCAATTGCGAACAACATGAGGGAGTGAGGGGAAGTGGGGGGAAGGGGGGAATTTGCCTTATCTGGCCACCGGGCTGCTGCTTTCCGCTTCTGCTTTTGGCTGCATGCAAGAAAAGCAGCAACGGTCTTTCTTTCTCCCAAACTCAACCAGAAATTAGCCTTTGGGACCCTGCAAGGCCTCCTGCTCCAAGAGGCTGCGCCAGCCTGAAAAATTTCACAAAGACTAATTTCTGGCGGAGTTTGGGGGAGAGAAAGACTTCTGCAGCTTCTGCTGCTTTCCTTGCATGAAGCCAAAAGTCTCTCCTCTCTCTTTCCCCCCCTAAGAACGGAGCTGGAGACGGTAGCCTGCGATCCTAAATAATGATCTATCGGTAGGAAAACGGGATGGGAAATTTTCCTGCAGACTTTTTTTGGGATTTTCCCAGGGTCTCTGGTCCGTGGGATTTAAAATTATGAGTTTTGTGGTCCCTGAGGTTCAAAAGGTTGGCAACCCCTGCTCTAGAGCAATGATGGTGAACCTTTTTGGCACTGAATGCCCAAAGCGCATGTATGTGCGTGCCCCTACTTACCCAAAATAGCTCTTTAAGGTTTCTTTTTGTTGATATCAGATAATGGAGATGGGATGTGGAATGAGGTATCTGTTTGCAACCTTAGAGGGAGTGAAAATTATTAAATTTGTTTATATTGTTGGATAGTTGGAAGTCATTTCTTTCTTTCTTTATTTTCTTTTTCATTATTATATTATCTTTCTTTTTTCCTAGACTTTTTAATTTCTTTTTTCTTTTCTGTTCCCCTTCTCTTTGTATTGGTTTTTATTATTGTAACCAAAATTCTCCATAAAATATTTCTAAAGAAAAAAAATCAATTTATATGGGGCTTTTATGAACTAAATGGTATACTTGGGAACTATAATATTAGAAGGCGATCATTTATCTCATTTAAATGGGAACACAAATTTCCCATTTAATTTTAGTTAAAATATTCTCAAAGGCATCAAAAGAATTTCCCAGGTTATACTGTATTTTAATAGTCTAAGATCATCCCTACATAATTCTTACAAAGCTGGAATCCATAGTTTATTTTTCATTATAAATATGCACATAGTTTCATTATAAATGTGCACACAGTTCAATATAAATGTGCATGGAAAATGAAAAAGTAAGTAGATATTTTCTTCCTTATAAAAGTCCATCTCTAATAAAAAAAAACAAAAACCCTGCAAATAACCAGATGCAATACTGGGTATGTGAAAATTTATACTAAGCAATCTAAGTATAGTGGACAATACTTAGCTGGGTTTTGCTATATTAAGGAGAAAACTAAGAATTGGCCAGATGAATGTGTCATGAATGGGACATTACGAGAAACTACGAGGATACTAGCTATCAATGGCAATCCCTTTCTATACAGTTGCTAAAAAATATTACATGGATATACCCATAGAGATTTCAGCAGTCATGTTTGATGAGAAGGAACATTTCACTTATTCACTACTCCTGAAAGAGTTGCTGGAGTCCAGGTTCCCCGGCTCTCTTTTTCAACCATCCAATGCCTTCCCCTGCTACAAAGGGGCATGCATAAGCGCACAATTGTGCCTACTGTCCCTGTTTTATTATCCCCATTTATTTGTACCTATTTCCTGTATTCATACTCATGTTTATTCTTAAATCTTTTATTTTGTAAGCGATTGACAAATCAAATAAATAAAATAAAATAAACAATCCATTCTTTTACCTGCCGGTCCACTCTTGTCCACTGGTTTCAGACACCTCCATTTGCCTGGTGATCTAGACTATGGTCTATTGTTGTTCCAGCTGGTCTCTTGTGCTATCTTTTCTGAGCAGGCAGGTCAAATGGTGGGGTGATGGTCAGTCTCCCCTCAACAGGGGGGTCACAGGGTGGGGTCAGGGTTGGGATTCCACTGGTATAACAACTGATTCGGTGATCATGCTTTGCATGTGTGCATGCCAAATATGCACTCTGCATTTACAAAAGCTCTAATACTTACTCTCTACTGCAGTCCCTGTGAATAAAACAGCTGAGACATGTAAAACGTTCTGCTTCGTGAATCAGCTGTGCTCTTAAAAAAGAAAATAAAGGACAGGAAAGAGCAGGGGCGGGTGAGCAGGCCCATATGCTCATTGCAGTGAACCAGTTTGCTACCAGCTGATCTTTGGAGCAAGGGGTTTGCCCGAACCAGTAGAGTCCCACCCTTGGGTGGGGTGGTGCTCTTACTGGTGATTCCTTCTTTCCCTCTCTCTCTCTGTCCCCTTCTGCTGCTTGCTTGTCTCTCCTTCCACTGCCTCTGCTCTTTCATTGATTCCTATTTCTGACTCTCTTTCTATTTTTCTCTTTCCACTTTCTCCTCCTCTTTTCTCAACCTTTCCTCACATACTTTTCCCTACCTTTCTCCTCACCCTTCTTTCACTTTACTTCACATTCCTTTCTCTACCTTTCCCTAACTTATCCTCATGCATTGCTTCTCCCCTTTACTCAATGGCTCAATGATCAGGTAAGCTGGTAATCCTGCTTTCCTTCTCCCTCAGGTTTCCCCCCAAAGAGACTCACCTCTCCCTCTCACCTCCTCTTTCTATCTCTTATTTTCCTCCTCTTTCTCACCAAAACTTCCTCCTTTTCATTCCCCCGCTTACTTGATGGGGTGGAGGACAGATCAGTTGGTTGGCCTTGCTTTCCTTCTCTTTTTCCCCACTCTGGCTTGTCCCCCAAAAAGACTAATCTGTTCCTGTCACCCTCCTTTTCCCTGTTTCCCACCAAAACCTCCTCTTTCATTCTCTTCTCTCTCTTCCCCATGCTACATTAAAATGAACAACTTTTACTATATATTTAATCTTAAGTAAGGATGTTTCCATGTTGTTGTAATAAAATGCAACTGTTTCTCCCAGTGTGCTGATTAAGAACATCTACACATTGTTCATATATAATTTTATTCTGTTTATCCTCATAAAGGTCACCATGAAACTTTTCATTATATTGCCTTATTCTTTGATTTTAGAGCTGTAGATCTAAATGTCACCAACATGATATTGACACCTCACTTCAGAGCTCTGAATAAGTTGTACAAGCAGCATAATTGAGATATTGCTTTTAGATTCAATTTGCCAAGAATATAAAATAGTACAAGTGGCATCAAAATTTAAAATAATAATTCTCTTAGATTTTAAGACAACTAATAGATTGGTGAGCACCTCATCCAGTCTTTATGTATAGTGTCCAATAAGGTTAACAAATAAGTTTCAGTCCTACATCAGAAGTTTGATTAAAATTATGGTCAAGATTGTCTGCCAGCCTCTGTCTATAAATGTTTTGAGGATGAACATTTACAACCTTTACAACAAACAATGAATATTGTTTTATAGAATGGAAATATACCTAACAGCTGTAAAGGGGCTAGTATAGATTAATACCTAAGAAACCCAGGACTGGACTTTAACCAAATATCATAGTTATAGTCAAATATCTTTGACTATAAATTGTTTATCATGATTTTGGCCAAAAGGCTGAAAATAACTTTGCAGGATTTTATTCATGTAGATAATCTGGTGTTTATTTAAAAGACAATTATGAAATATTACCTGAACTTTCCCCCTTTCCCCTTCAGCCAGAACTAAGTACAGTAATCTGACCCTCTCCTTGAAACATTCTGATTGACAAAATAGCAATAGCATTAGCACTTAGAATTATATACCACTTCACAGTGCTTTACATCCCTCTCTAGTGTTTACACTGTCAGCATATTACTCCCAACAATCTGGTTCCTTATTTTACCAACCTTGGAAGGATGGAAGTCTGAGTTAACCTAATATGATGAGAATAGAACTGCTGGCAATTGGAAGAATTAGCCTTCAGTACTGCATTCTAACTACTGTGCCACTACAGCCCTTCTCCATCTTTCTCCTCCACTGCTATAAGTGCTCAGTCCATCACATTTTACTTTTATCAAACTCTCAAATTTCTACTGTCATTAGATAAAATAATGCTTTTGCTTATTTAATTTAGAAATGTTCACATTTCTATATGATTTACATGCATGTTTGCTAAATACATATGCTTATAAATATCATACTAATATTAACAGTCAATCAATACATGGAGATATGAAAAGGCGTGGAATATCTCATTTTAGAATAATATAACTGGGATTGGATATACATTGTGCTCTGAACTGTGGGATCATACATTAAAAAATTACTCCTGTGATCTATTGTTTCTGGAAAATTGCCATTATTGAATTTATATTATGTTATGTTGTAATTAATGTACATAACAAAATTACAGCCAACCATTCTTTTCCTCTATTTTTTTTTCAATGTGTTTTTCTTGTCTTCTAATTTAAAACAAACAATGGACTAGATACTTTCCCACAACTGGAAGTTTTCTCAGAATATTGTCCTGTGGAAGAAATTGGAGAATGTTTTTTGCCCATTTTTCATTTTCTCTTCAGTCTCTTTAGTCTCCCAAATTTGGTAATGGAAAATTGAAAAATACAAGAAATGGCATTGTGAGCTGTGATAAAAATCAGCAAACAATCCAGTGTATGCAAAATTGAGACAGTCTGAAAACTATATCATGATTTGTGAAAACAAAAATGAGTTGTGAATTTCATTGATTTGAATGTTTATTGTATATAGCATCAAAGAATACTAAAGGACAAAGTGTGTAATTTATTTTGCAGTGCAACATGTTGAATTGTGTTGTGGAAATGAAGTTCTGATTCAGAAATGAAGAACAACTGGAATGGTTTTATATGTTCGATTACTGGGAAAATGGAATTTGTATATTATATGAAAAGTATTTTAGGAGGTGTGTATGAATACACAGAGGAATCAGTGGTTAAAGTGTTAATTGACACCTTTGCATTTAAATTGATGTCTCAGAAGTATATAGAATAAAATGATTCTACTTTAAGGATATGCCAGTTGTGCAAACTCCTTAACTTTGGTAAAATGTAGCAGTTTCTTTGCACGCGTTTCAGGAATGACTCATAGCAGGAGCATGGGAAGGGAAAAGCCAAGATGTTTCATTTTACTGACACTCTAATGCTAAATATTTGCACCAGTAATAACAGCCTCCTTATGTCATTGTCACATCAATGTACAAATTAATTTTGGATTATTGGCAAAGGCTGAGTACTCTTGATAACACAACAGTCCTAGATCATAACTGCATGTTTACTAAGAAATAAATTTAAATGACTTCTATTAAAACATGGATAAGAATTTAGCTTAAGATAATTTTAAAAATATATAATGCCTTTCACTCATAATAGAAGTGCAATATGGTCAATGACTTGAGTATTCTACAAATTGTAATCCCAACACTTTTGGTGCAGTTCAGATTGGGCCAACAACAATAGCAATAATTATAACACCAATTATAATAATATAATAAAGATTTGTAGTACACTTGAACATTATTGGCGCTGACAAAATCACTATCAGTCAATTGCAAATGGCAGCTTTACTTGGAACAACTTACATCCTGTGATGATACATTTAATGCCATCAAACAACAACATCTTCTTATTCTAGGTCCTTGGAAAGGACTTGATAAAGAGATAAAAATGCTAAATCTAGCCTAAATATCTGTTTGAACGTGTAACCAACAATAACAGTAGTGATTGCAATGGCTAAAAAAATACCAACTTTAAAAAAACTGAAGGAAAAACCTAACCTCCAACTTCTGGTGACGAGATATGGGCAAACGGAGGTGCTGAAGCTAGTTCTGGGTTTCATGCTATCTCCTCTTGCTGTTGGAGTGATCCTTAGGGGTGCACGCATCTTGTAGAGAACTATGCCAGTGTGGGGAGACTCAAGTCGTGGTGAGGAAAAGGCAATTATCATCGCGACGTAGAGAAACCCTGTGGAGATCGACATCAAGAGACTGTCAGTAATGGTGGTCCTAAAGTCTTGATCGTTCCATACAAGAGGAAGTGAGTGAGTGACAGACTGTGGTGAATGAAGAGTGCGAGTGAAAGAATTTGCTATCCTGATTGAGCGTTGAATATTGGAGAACCTTAGTTGGAGCAAAGCCCCAAAACAGTGGCCAAAGCAGATACGAGCGGTGGCAAAAGCGAAAGGGCTCATGAGATGGAAGAGGGTAAGGACGTGAGCAATCGGACAGAGAAGATAAGAGAATTGGAGGGATTTGAGAGACTGACAATAATTGGGGGAGAAAAAAAAGAAGAAAGAAAGAACAACAAATTTAATTTAAGGGAACTTTGAAAGATTTGAATTGTGGATTTTGGGGAAAATTGGAAGGACGAACTTGAGATGGGAGGAGACTTGAAGTAAGGAATTAAATAGTCTTATTACAACTTTAAATATTCCACAGACAAAACTGAATAATTTACTGGTCTCTTTTTGGATTATTGGACTGGAGCTGTAGTAAGTGGAGAAGATTTTTTTAAAAAAAGAGACTATTTGAATCTAAAAATTGACTTGTAAGACTTTTAAATGAAAGGAGAAATGGCTACAGTGGAAAGTGCGTGAGACATTACTGAGAAATCAGAGTGAGAAATCAGAGACATTACTCAGCAAGTCTGTGCTTCCAGTGCGTTCAGTGAAGGAATTTTGAAGAACTGAACAATTATATCAAGACACTTTAAGCTTTTAAATTTTGTGGATTGCAATAATTATTTCTTGACACCAACTCAACTGATTTTTGAATGTGGTAAATGTAATTTATATATGATTTAATTGATACATTAGGAAATATTGAAGTTTATATTTGGTTATAACACACAAAAAAGGAAGATGATAATTACTTAATTATTTAGGTGTAGATATTTGATTATAGGCATTGATTAGATTGAATTAAATAATTAATTGTGATTAATTGTGATCACTACAGATTAATTAATTAATTAATTATTGTATCACAAGGTTGATATATCTTTATTTAGATTTGTAAGTATTTGAAATATTATTTCATAACACTATTTTGAGATTAGGGATTCTATAGCACTTATAGATATACAGGTTAATAGTATTTAAATTTAAAAAGAGGAATTTGATATATTATTAAGATCTACAAATCCAGGTATCTGATTTAGAAATTAGCTTTAAAATTGTTCTGGAGAATATATATATTGACAAGAGAGGTTAATCCTGTAACATGTATTAATTAGCGTAGTGGCCATTTATAGTTGATACTTCTCAATAGTGAATGTTAACTTGGGACAACATATTTAATATAATACAAAAACAAAAACAAATTTTACAAGAAATGACCTCTATCACTAACACAACACTTAAAACTGGAAAGAAGACTTCTTCAATACAAACTACTCTGATGCCATCACCCTCAGTGATGGCACAAAAGACAATTGAAGAAACTCTACCTGGAGAAAAACAACCTACCATCACGAATGCCAATATCCAATTGACTCTTCTTACTTTACAAGAGTCCATGCTGAAGCTTTAGGAAATAATGGTGAAAAATCATACCGATACAAGAGCTGATACAAATGAACTAAAAGAAGGGATGGGAAACTTAAAGGCAGAAATGAAATTAGACATCTTAAAGTTAGATCAAAAAATTGACACAATACAGCAAGCACTAGAAAGGAATGAATTAACAATAAAGGAGGTTGAGAAAACAATGGAACAAATGGAAAAGAAGCTGGAAATGGTTGGTGAGCAATTAAGAAATGTGAGTAAAGAAATGGATGACTCCTTAGTATATCTAGAAATGGACAAGGCTGCAGCATATCTGAGATTCCAAAATATAATGGAATCTAAAGAAGAGGACTTAGAACAAGTGATGGCAGGAATATTAGCAGACCTCTTGGAAAAAGATAAGGACGATATTCTGAAAGAGTTAGATGAAGTATATAGAGTGAGCGCAAGATGACATAAACATCCAAAAGAGGTCCACGTGAGATTTGCCAGAAGGAAAGTTTAAGATATTATATACAAAATTTCTAGAGAAGAAACAATTACATATAAAGGAAAAGAAATCTTGGTGCTTAAACAAATCCCAAGAAGAGTGAGAGAGCAGAGGCGAGATTATAAATTCTTGGTGAACCAATTAAACCAAAAAGATATCATATTCAGATTGCTAATCCCAGAGGGAATGCTAATCACTTGGGAAGAAAGAAAAATTAAAGTAGACTCCATGGAAAAAGCCCAAGAATTCTATGAATGATTGACAGGCCATGAAGAATCGAGTAGTAGAGACGAATTAGAAACGAATTCACAAGACGACCAAGACTATCAAAAAAATAGAAATGGGAATCATAGGAATTCGTAAAACAAACAACATCAAGAGAGAGAAGAACTGAAGATGCACAATCAGCCACAAAGAGAGACAGGAGTAGCTACAAGACAAAGAACAAGAGTCAGTTAGGTGATGGATGAAGAAAAGAAAATACTATCAATTAACATAAATGGCCTAAACTCTAGGATAAAAAGGAAAAGAATATTAAACAAATTAATTAAACAAAATGCAGATATAGTATGTTTACAGGAAACTCATATAAGGAAGGAAGAAGAAAAATATTTAGAATGCCCCAAGCTAGGGAATTTGTATACGTTGCCAGCAGATTTTAGGAAAAAGAAAGGGATAGCAATATATGTGAAAGACGATATGAAAGCAGGGCCAATTTGGATAGACCCCAATGGAAGAATTCTGGTGTTACAAATTTGGATTAAATCAATCCCAATTCTACTAGTGGTAATTTATGCCCCTAACGATAACTAAAAGGAAATTTTTAAACAATTACATGGGAAAATAGTGGAATTAGATAAAAGGAATATTTGTATCTTGGGAGATTTCAATGCTATTGTGGACCACCAGAAAGATCACAGTAGTGTGTGTGGGCGGTGGGGGGGAAAGAGAGAGAGAACTACTGAAAACATGTGAAGAAATGATGATTGAACTAAATTTGATAGACATGTGGAGGAAATTAAACCCTGAGAAAAAGCAATTTACATTTTACTCCAATCCTCACCAATCATGGACACGAATCAATATGGTGTGGATGAATGGTGAGTTAGTAAATGAATTAAAAGAGATTGAAATTTTACCAAATGAATAGGCAGATCACAATCTGATTCAGATAGTGTGGAAAGGTAGGAAGAAACTAAGGAAAGGGTGCACCCTAAATACACAGCTAATTAAAGAGAAAGAATTTATGAATAGACTTGACGAGGAATTAGACTATTTTTTAAAAGAAAATAATTATGAGGCAACTATGAAACAGAATATTTTGGATACAATGAAGGCAATAATAAGAGGCACAACGATATCATACACTGCTAAAAGAAATAAAGAAAAATATGCCCAACAAAATAAGTTAGAACAAAGAATCAAAGAATTAGAAATTCAGCTGCAAAACACCCCAAAAGATTGTAAATTGAAAAAACAGATGATAATAACTAAACATAAATTAAATTTAATCAAACAAGAAGGAATGGTTTCAAAGTTGAATACAGCCAGACAGATATTTTTTGAACAGGCCAATAAACCAGGAAGGTGGCTGGCCTATAAACTTTAAAAAGAAAAACAAAAAAGATTGATCTACCAATTAATAGATGAGAACGGGGATGCCAAACAAGGGATAGAACAGAAAAAAGAAATTGCATGTAAATTTTTTGAAGATCTTTATAAAAAGAAGGAGGTAAATGAGGACATGATAAGAAACTATTTGGGTATTACTAAAGATAAAATAATCAAGGAGGAGATGAAGGAAATATTAACTAGAGACATTATGTTGGCCTGAGTTAAAAGCAGCAATAGAAAACCAAAAGAACAATAAAACCTCAGGACCTGATGGGATACCAGGGGAACTTTACAAGAAAATAGGAGAAAAAATAGGACCTGTCATGGTGGAAGTATATAATGAGGTCCTACTAGCAGCAAGAATGCCGGATTCATGGAAGGAGACACTGATATCGTTGATTCCGAAAGAAGATTCAGATTTACGATTTATACAAAATTATAGACCAATTTCCCTGTTAATACTGATTATAAAATATTTACCACAATTATAGCAAATAGATTGAAAAAAATATTGAATGAATATATACATAAAGATCAAAACAGATTTCTTCCCAATAGAGAAATTAGGAACAATTTAAGAATAGTATTAAATGTTTTGGAATACTACGAAGCCCACTCAGAAAAACAAATAGCCCTTGCATTCTTGGATGCACAGAAGGCTTTTGACAATCTAAACTGGCAATTCCTAATCCAACAAATTTACAATATGAATTTAGGCACTAAATTTGAAAACATCGTGACTACAATTTATGATTCACAAAAGGCTAATATTATAATTAATGGAGAGTACACGCACTCAATAAAAATAGAGAAAAATAGAGTCAGGCAGGGATGTCCATTATCTCCCCTGCTCTTCATATTATCTTTGGAAACATTACTTACACAAATTAGACAGAATCCAGGAATAAAAGGACTAAAAATTAAAAAAGAAGAATATAAACTCCAGTCATTTGTGGATGATATGGTATTTTTCATAGAGGAACCAATTGAAACAGGTCAAGAACTATTGAAAGAGTTAGGTCAATTTGGGGAGGTTGCAGGACTTAAAATTAATAGGGAAAAATGAAATTAATAACTAAAAATTTAACAGAAAAACAGAAACTAAAATTGGAAAGGATAATAGGACTACAAGTAGTAAAAAAAAAGTTGAATACTTAGGCATTTGGTTGATGGCTCAATGCAAAACTCTAATGGAAAATAATTATAATAAATTATTACAGCAAGTCAAAAAAGATTTAGAGATATGGGTTAATTTGCAAATCTCCTTATTAGGGAGGATTGCCACTATAAAAATGAACATTCTGCCCAAATTTATTTACTTATTCCAAACAATACCAATAAAAATACATAAAAACTACTTTGTGGAACTTAATAAGATAATTACCAAATTTATTTGGCATGGGAAAAAAACGAGGATAAACCTAAAGGCAATGCAAGATATGAAGAGCAGGGGAGGTATGACACTCCCAAATTGGGAATTATACTATAGTGCAGCCTCATTACTTTGGTTGAAAGAGTGGGTAAAATCTGTCAAATAAAAGAATCTTTTTTTTAGAAGGCCACGATTTACAGAGGTGATGGCACGCATTTTTATGGGACACTGGAAAAATTAAGCAGAAGTATTTCCACAGACATATATAGAGATTCCTTATTGGCTAATTGGAACAAAATAAAAAAAAATATTTAAAAATTCCAATCTGGATCTCAACGATGGAGGCGATGATAATCTAGATCTTAATAAAATGATAAAATACAATGCACAGGGAACTTGATGCACAAGGAACTTTAAAATCATGGCAAGATCTCCAAGAACAAGGGCTACAGGTAGACCAGTGGGCTTATTTGCAAATTCAAAATAGATATAGTCAGGACAAGAAAAAAATTGGAATTTATGCTAAGGCACAACAATTAGATAAAATCCTATTAGGTCCAGATAAAAAAATATATATAACTAAATTTTACAATTATTTATTTGAGATGGAATTAGAAGAGGAAGTAGTCAAAGGCAACATGATAGCTTGGAGCAGAAGCATAGGATGTAGCATTACATTATTAGAATGGGAAAAGGTCTGGACAAGGAACAATAAAATTACAAAATCAGCAACATATAAAGAAAATGCCTATAAAATGTTTTATAGATGGCATTTCTCACCCTCGAGAATAGCAAAAATGTCTCCTAACATGAATCTGAATTGCTGGAAATGTAAAAAGAAACACGGAACATTCTTTCACATGTGGCGGTCCTGCACTGAAGCTCAAAGATACTCGCATAGAATAAAAAAATGGTTAGAGGAAATAATGGTGGAGCAAATTGAATTAAAACCAGAATTCTTCTTATTGGGAATATTTAATAGACAAATTTCTAAAAAAGTCAAATATATAATACTTCACATTCTTACTGCAGCTAGAATAACCTTTGCACAGTGTTGGAAACAAGCAGATATTCCAACAGAGGAAATGGTCATTCAGAAGATAACAGCCTGTGCAGAGATGTTAACCTTAGCACTAAAGAAAAAAGAAACATCAGAATATTATAGAAGCTGGGAATGCTGGTATAACTGGATAGAACAAAAATAGAATATATACTAGTAAACAACATAAAATGTAAAAAAGGTAGTAATTATATATTCGCAATACGATGTATTTGTAAATATATCACCAATATTGATAACAAACAAGAAACCATAGGCTGTCGATAATAGAATTATTAGTTTTTAATCATTTTCTTTTTTCCTTTTTCCTTTATTTTCTTGTGTGTTGTGTATGTGTTTGTTTGATATTTTGGTTGTATAATCAATAAAAAAAATTTTAAAAAAATGAAAAAAAACTATG
This sequence comes from Pseudonaja textilis, assembly GCF_049901715.1. NCBI lineage: Eukaryota > Metazoa > Chordata > Lepidosauria > Squamata > Elapidae > Pseudonaja > Pseudonaja textilis. Next base: position 33,980,172 of record NC_142008.1, on the reverse strand, counting down.
TCTGAGAATGTGAAGATTTTTTTACTTGAAATTAGAAATCTTATTGCAAATGCTAGGCAAAAATCTCTATGTAGATCATTCCACAATAAGGTACCATATTTTATCTGCATGTGCTTTCAAGCGAGGCAACTTGACAACTGTCTGGATGAGTTCTTGTAATTTTTGGCAAGAGTTTGGAAGCGATTTGCTATTGCCTTCTTCCTAGAGCTGAGAAGAAGTGACTAGCCCAAGGCCATCCAGCTGATTTTGTGCCTAAGTGGGATGAGAACATGTCTCCTAGTTTCTAACCTGGTGCCTTAATCATTGCACTAGGATGGCATTTAGGATATGATCATTAAAAAGCTCTTCTTCCTATCTCCCTTTATTGGTATGTCAATAAAGAAAATAGCCTTTTGGGGTACCTCTATCATCTATAGAAGAAAGATTAACTATCTACTTAATTGTGGGGCTTTTAAACACTATAGAATATTTAATGGTGCACAAGCCAAACAATCCCTAAGCTGCACTATAATTTTTACCTCCATCACTTTTCCAATAGGTTGCTACTTATTCCTGATAATGATTTTTACATGAAAAGACAACTAAATATGTTTATTTTGAAGTAGGTCTATTTTGGAATTGTATCAAGCAATTGATACAATTTTTAAGAAAAGCTCTTAGATACAATTCACATAAATAAAAATCTGTTTTAATGGCATGAGTCTTTTCTCATAACTGGTGAAGAGCTGAACAAATAAAGAAACTTAACATTTGAAAATTAGCCAGATTTATAACAATTAATGTGAAATAGTATTGCTAATTAAATGCATTGTTTATCTGAGACAGTGGGAACTGGATTGTCTAGTCATGTAACAAAAAGTGAATAATAACAAAAGCTGATTCCCAGCTAATCATATCTTGGCAAAAGCTACTAGCCAGTAATATGTTGTTTTTTAACTTAGAATGTACTATGATGAGTGACTCAGTAGCCTTGTATCAAGAACATTGGTTATTTTTCTCAACTTAAGACTTAGAGAAAATTATAACAAAGCCAAACCAAACATTAAACAGGATTGCTGAGTTCCAACCACCCTTTTTTTAAAAAAGAGAAGCTATTCCAAAGTACAAAGTAATAGATGGATTTGTTGAAGAATATATTCCTTATTATGTTCTTCTTCACAATTTTCTCTAAATGTCATCGAAAGCCAATTAGCTGAAATTGCTTACAGAAACAGCAAGCTGTTTCCCCATGAGTGTGTCCTTTTAGGAAACGCTACTCACCAAATTTCTATGAAGAATCCAATAAATAAAATGAAATTGTCTCTTCCATACTTATGATGATGAAGTTGAAGTAGGAAGCCATTTCTATGATTAGTGAAGAACTACACAATGGATGTGATTGTCCTACTTTCTTTCTTCCCTCCCTCTCTTCATATTCCGTAGCAACCTCATATACCAGTTATGACTCTCACCAACATGTGTATGATAATCTCCTAAATAATATTTTATAAATAAATCTACATTAAAAATGAATACTTTATTTTAGATATAGATTATTCATTTTTTGTTTGATGTTTAACAGAGCGATATTTAATATTAAATCAGAGATATTATTTAACAGAATTATAAATTCTGCAGTAATATTTCAAATTGTTAATCTAATGAATGTTGTAAACCAAAAGTATTTATTTTCCACCCATCTTACCTTGAATCTACTCTGGACAGCTTACATAAATAAAACAGAAAAAAATGATAAAAATGTAAAAGTAACAACAATAAAAGAATGAAACAATAAAAACAATGGAAATACAATAATATGAAATTAAAAAGATGAACAGAAGGAAAGCAGAATGCTCAGGAGGGAAGCAAGATCAGCAATTTCCCATCTTTCCAAAAGAAATACAATTATATTTATATGTATTTAAATCTTTTGATGTTCTAAACTAACAGAAGATAAACTATTATAGACAACTGTCATTAATAATGGTATGTATGTATTTATTTTTGAAAGCTTTTGTGATTCTTCAGTCAGTCTTCAGACTATATTTCAATTAGGTTTATACTGGAAGGGTATTTTACCAATCCAAAATGAATATTTCTTTTAGGTTTTTCTTCTAGATTGGAATGCAAACTTTGGTCCCTTACAATAACACACACACATTAACACAAAAAATGTTAAAAGAAATAATGATGGGTAGATTTCCCCCAGATGACTTTTGGACATCCTTGAAGTGTTTTATGTTGCAACAAAATTTCAGTTGATATTTAACAGATTGTATTTTCACTAAATTAATAATAGAAAACAGATTACTCTTTATACTAATAAAACATTCAGCCCCTTAATTTACATATACACAGAAAGTGTTAACAGGTATTTTGTCCTTAATTGGCTCATCCATTTAGGATTTAGGTATTGTGCTTTTATTCTCAACTATTATTTGTCTTCAATTGTGTCAGCACGGAAATCAAATGAATATAGCTATGTGCATATGATGATATTATTTAGTTTTTATAAGAGTTTATAAAATCCTAATTTTCTGGATTACCTTGGTTAAAAATTCAGGGAAAAGAAAACAGCAGTAAACGGGCTGTATTATGGAACTCAAACATGTATTTAATCTTACCTTACCCTTTATAGCTGGAAAATAGAGATCAGAGAATATTCATCATGGACTCATGATATTTAAAACTAACACACATTATGTAATGGTGACCATGTAGATTGAGATTGATTTTCTTGCATGTCTAATTGGAGACAGTGATGTGAATAGTAACACTGGCTTTCCAGAATGGTTTACACCAAGAATATCTTCCTAATTGCTTTTGAAGTATTCAGTCCAAAACTACTTTGTTTCTTCAAAGTGGAAAGCAGGCTTTAGGCAATTAAGATTAGAGTGATTTCCCCAAAGCTATCTGGAACTTCAGGCACAATACAGTATTTCAAAGTATCAGTTCAGAAGTAAGGATGAAGTAAATTATCATTATATTTTATCTCTGGCCAAATAATTCAATGCGGCATTTTTTGGAACAAATGTAATTCAGCTGCTTTAGAACCATTATTGCAATGTAACTATATGGGAAAAATAAGGAAATAATGATATCTAATCATAACAATGTATGAAGAAATCACTCAGTAAATTTGGATTTTTTTTTTAAAAAAAAGGTTTATTAATTTAATGTATTACTTTTAAATCAGAATAATAAACTAACACTATAAAATTACAATATACTTTCATATAAAGCCAGGATCCAAAGAACTATAAATCCTGAATCTCAAATCGAAGAAAGCATATCTTATTGTTTTTTGATTAAAGAGTTTTATTTAAGCATATTGGTGGGTTTCTAAGTTGATGAATTTCTTATTAAAAATAATTTCTGAATTAGTTTAATGAATTTACAACTCTGATGCAGTGACATTTACTTCCAGTCTTAATAAATCCATATAGGAATTATATAACTATGTGTGTGTGAATGTACATGCATGCATATGGGCTTATAGGCAGATACTATTCTCTATTTCCTCATTATCAGACGCCATCTGCTGATCTCATAGGAATCATATAATTATTCATGAAATCTGTGTGATTTTTGAAAGTATAACTTGGGTGTCTGTTTAGTAAGCATTGGAAATGTTGCTGACATATCCAGCAGGAATTATATAGATAGTTGTTAAGTCTATATGTACCCCTTTAAAAGACTTTTTCAAAGGCTAAATTATCTGCATCTTCTTGCTTGAAAAGTGGAAAGTTAAAAAGAAGATTGGAAAAAGGGTGATCTTCTTTGTTTATTTTAAGTCCACTCAAAGCATGATATAGCCAGGAGTGGGATTCAAATTTCTTAGCAACCGGTTTTGTGGGTATGGTCTAATTTGTGGGTGTGGCCTGGTCATGGCTAGGTGGTCATGTGACTGGAGTGGGTGTAGCTAGATAGTCATGTGACTAGGGTGACAAGGGTGGGCATGGCTAGCTGGCTAGGTGATCTGCAAACCAAATATAAGTGGTTCTCGCTTAATGGCCAGTTGCATCGCAAGTGTTCTAATTTATGACTGACCTCCACAGAGCTATTTGACCTGTTTTGGAGTTTTGACAGCCATGCACACACACACACAACACACACAGACAGACACACTCACTCTTATGACCAGTTACAGCATCCCACACAGTCACGTGATAGAGGTTTTCTATGTTTTTGCCAGTTTCTAACAATTCCTTCTGGTTTCCGGTTAAAAATGCCCATTGGGGAAAAGAAACATTTTAACAACCAGTGTTTGCTTAATGACCACAAGCTTCACTTAATGATCATGGTGTTTACCTAACATGGGATCTGCAACCTTAAAGAGCCATTTTTCTATTTTATTTTAAACAGATCTCTCTCCCTCTCTCATTTTTCTCTCTCATGTCTCCTTTTCTTTCTCCCTCTCTCTTTCTCATCTCTCTCTCATTTTTCCTCTCTCATCACTTTCTTTTTCTTTCTCTCTTTCTCATCCCTCTTTTTCTTTCTCCCTCTTTCTCATCTCTGTTTCTCATCTCTTTCTCTCTCTCATCTCTCCCTCCCTCTCTCTGTCTCTTGTTTCTCTCTCTTTCCCTCCCTCTCCCTCTCCCTCTCCCTGTCCCGGGAGGGGGGGGAGGAACATCTGAACTGGTGCTGAGTGGTGGGAATCTGAAGAACCAGTACTGAAAACCAGATGGCTGGCAGGGAGTGGGGCAATCCTGCAGTCTCCCTCAAAATAACAGGAAGAAGAGAAGCGCATTGGGAAGAGACTTGGTGGGTGTCAGATGGCTCCTGAGGGGGTTGAGCCTCCTTGTTTCCAACATCTTCACATGAAGGCTGGCAGTTGCTTCCTGCTTCTCTGCAGCCACGGTAACAGCATTCAGCCTGGCTGCTTGTGCCTCCTTCTCAGCCTCATACATACAGAGCAAACATTCACACATCTCACGGTGCTGGTGGGATGGGCCCACATGCCGACTCCTTGCAGAAGATCCTCCCATGTGTGCACAATGTGTGCACACTCTACCTGAGGAGGAGGAGGAGAAGAGTTGCTGAACTTTTCTTCCTCTCTTCCCTTCACAGAAGAGCTGCTCAGAAGGTAGCTTATGTGGCCTGGCTAACCTTTTATGATTCCCCCCTCACTCCCCCCAGTTCGAAGTATCTTAAAAGGACAGGCTGCAGCACCTGCCTTTGTGCTGCAAAGAGAAGAAGAAAAGTTCAGCAACTCTTCTCCTCCTTCTTGGGCATACACACACACACACACACACACACACACACACACACACACACACACACACACAGAGCGTGCACACATGGCGCTGGAGGGACTTGCCCACATGCTGATCCTTGCAGAAGAAGGTGCTGTGTGTGCACGCTCTACCTGAAGAGAAGAAGAAGAGTTGTCAAACTTTCCTTTCTCCCTTCCCTTCACAGCAGAGCTGCTCGGAAGGCAGCCCCTATGGCCTGGCTGCCCCTTTATGGTTCCCCTTGGCCACCACCCCTGCGTTGAAGTACAGACTATGGTGGCTACCTCCATGCTACGAAGGGTGGAAGAAAAGTTTGGCAACTCTTCTCCTCCTTCTTGGGCATATACACAGAGCGTGCTGACCACACATTTTGTGTGTGTGTACAGTGCCGAGGGATTTGCCCATGCACAGAAGGTCCCAGTCTCGTATGTCCATGCTCTGTGTGAATGCCCAAGGAGGAGAAGACTTGGCAAGTTTTTCTTCCTCCCTCTCTTCTGACACACACTGGCCAGGCAGGTGAGCAGCGTCACGTGGGGCAAGTGTCCTCCCAGCCAGCGCAGCCATGGGGCTCTGACCTCATACAAATGCAAGTTTGCAGACACCCCAGGATTCCTTGCTTTGGCTGCAAGAACTGCAGACAATCTTCTCCACCACATACTTCTTCCTCCCGCCACCCCATGTGAGGCAGAAGGCCCAACAGAAAGCACCTGGCCCAAAGACACAGCCTTCCACAATGGAGCCCTTCCCGGGAAGAAAGTAAGAACTTACTTATCCTTCCCAAAGGGAAGCTTCAGAGTGGCAGTGGCGGCACTCTAGGAGCACAGCCTTCCGGGTCCTGGGAAACCATCTTGTGCAGCACAGCAAAATTTACTTTAGCAACCGGGAGTTGCTGCTTTGGGTTCTGCAAGTTCCCCTCCCTTCGAGAGGAACAGGATTCAACCGGGCTGCTTCTCTGCCACCCGGAGCCTTTTCCTGATGGGGACTTGCAGGACCCAAAGCTAAATTTCACTGTGCCAGGAAAGAGACTCTTGCTCTCCCACCTAGGCCAGCAGGGGAGAGAAGCAGCCACTGACCTGGCCAGAGATGACATAGAGCTGCTATATGTGTTCTCCAGTGAAGACAAGTCGGTGGGGGAAGGTGACCAGCAGTGGTGGCAAAAGGCAAGTGGGGGGAAGGTGACTAGTGGTGACAGGTAGAGCCTCACTCACCAATCGCGAAGGCAGGGAGCAATGGCTGGCATGGTGGGTGGGCAAAAGCAGGCTTCAGGCAGCCATGTTGTGCATGCACAATAAGGATTGACTGGGCAGGGAGAGGTGGGCAGAGGCAGGCAAGGCCAGCCAGTGGTGAGATTTGCCGGTTCTCTGAATCATACAACCGGTTCTATAGAAACGGTCTGAACCAGTAGAATCCCACCCCTGGATATAGTCATATTCTCTGTGCATCCAGCAGGGAATTAGTCTAGGCCATGGATGTCAAACCCCTGATGACATATTGTTATTACATGATGTATTAGGACTTTTTTGTTCTTCGCTAAACTGGGAGGACGTAGCCAGCTTGTAATGCATCTGGCTCACGGACTGCGAGTTTGATACCCATGTATCTAGGGCAAAAGAGCTCTTGACTCAATCTAGGTTGCACATTCATCTTTAAGTCAAAAATATATCTGTTCATGTTCACAACCACACATATTCAAAAGTCCCATTCTGCAATGGAACCCAAAATGCTGCACAAACAGGATTCACTAGACTCTGACATTCAAATTTTGTACCCTTTTTTTCTTAATACAATTTTTTTTAACTGAGTTATTTCTAACACTCCTGAACATGGTTATGGATCTTTTGAAATTCCATTTCTAATTCTCAGTGCAACCTAATTCTTGGAGACAGTTGGATCTGAGCAGGCTCCAGAGCACATTAAATATCATTAAACATCATACTGGAGTGGTTACTATTTTTTATACATACTTAAAATGTGAAGGATGTACTCCAACCTTGACTAAGTATAACTTTCATCACTCAAAGTATTTCCATATTCTGAGTAAAATGTGATTTAACATTTGGCCTGTTCTTTGTAAAAAGAACCATTATAAGAAGATGTTTCCATTTTGGACTGAGTAAGTGGAGTTTAGTTTATAAGTTCTCAGAGGATTAATTATAACAAAAAAGAGAAATGCAAGGCTGAAAAAGGGAAAGGTTTGTTTATCTAGATTGGTTTAAAAATAAGGATTATTATGTGCTTGGCCTGAGTGTTCCAACTGAACTCAGGGACATAGAAATAATAAAGCTGAATTTTACTTTTCCTGACATGTCTGGAGTACTTTCAGCTAACATCTGTATATAAGAAGGAATTAAGCTGATTTAAACTAGTTATATGCTTCATCATAGATTTCTGAGATGTCACAGAGTACTAATGCATGTTATTTCCAGAACAGATTCTTCTCCTGTAGTAGGGATTTCTGATAAAATATGTTATGTGACAGCTGGGCACATTAATTTAGTATGATTAATATCCTCAAATTTCAAAATGTCCATACATGAGTTTATTATGATATCTGATCGACCTAGAAGAACTAGCATAATTCTAAAAGGGAGAATTTTAAGAAAAGGTCTTTATTAATTGATACTTTTTATGATATGATTATTTCTGCATATGGTTTAGCTAAATATAACAGATAATCAGAATTGGAAGGGACTTGTAGGTAATCTAATCCAACCCCCCACCCAAGAGTCACCCTACACCATTTCTGACAAATGGCAGTCTGATCTCTTCTTCAAAGTCTCAAGCGATGACGGTCCCACAACTTCCGAGGGCAAGCTGTTCCATTGGTTGATTGTTCTCACTGTCAGAAAGTTTCTCCTTATTTCCAGGTTAAATCTCTCCTTGTTCAGTTTCCATCCATTATTCCTTGTCTGGCCTACTGGCACTTTAGAAAATAGCTTGAAACCCACCTCTCTGTGGCAGCTCCTCAAATATTGGAAGACTGCCGTCATGTCTCCTGGTCACTAGATTAGCCAGGCCCAGTTCCTACAACCGTTCATCGTATGTTTTAGTCTCCACTCCCCTAATCATCCTGGTTGCTCTTCTCTGTACTTTTTCTAGAGTCTCAACATCTTTTTTATAATGTGGTTGCAAACTGGATGCAATACTCTAGGTGTGGTCTTACTAAGGCTTTATAGAGTGGTATTAGTACCTCACTTGATCTTGATTGTATCCTTCTGGTAATGAAACTTAGGATTGCATTACCTTTTTTGGCTGCTGCTGCACACTGCTGGCCAGAGGTGGTATTCAACAGGTTCTGACCAGTTCTGGAGAACCGGTAGCAGAAATTTTGAGTAGTTCGGAGAACCGGTAGTGGAAATTTTGAGTAGTTCGGAGAACTGGCAAATACCTCCTCTGACTGAGTCCCAGCCGATTGGCTGAGTCTTCTTTTGTTGCCCTGTGCAGGAGAACAGAGCTGGAAACTGGGTTAGTGGGGTGGGGAGGGAATGGCATTTTGCTGTATCCTTCCTCTGTCACACCCACGAAGCCATGCCCACAGAACCAGTAGTAAAAAAATTTGAATTCCACCACTGCTGCTGGCTCATATTTAGCTGGTTGTCCAGTAAGACTCCAAGATCCTCTCACAGTTACTGCTATTGAGCCTGGTTTCACATAGTCTATATATGTACTTTTGGTTTTTCTTGCCTAAGTGTAGGACTTTACTTTTCTCTACATTGAATTTCATTTTGTTAGATATAGCTCAGTATTCTAGTCTGTCAAAATCCATCTGAATTCTTTTTTTAATAAAAAAGTTTTTTTTATTTTTTACACCAAACATAACAAATAAACCTTCTTTCAATTATACAGTGTGTTGGTTGGTACATATGTTTCGTGCATAATATCTATGGTCCTTTCCTCTTAGCTTTACATTCATATTACATTGATTAACTTTCCACATCATATTATATTATTATTACACCATCATTAGACTTTTAATTTCAAATCCACATTATCCTTTAGAACAAACCTCACTTCTTAACAATTTTTATTCATATTTATAACTCATTTGTTTAATATCTTTAACATTTCTTTTTAATGGGATATCATACTTCCTTAGGAACACTTATAATATTTCCATAATTTTTTCATATTTGTTTCATATTCCTCTTCACTTAAATTTTTATAACTCATTAATAATAATTAAAATATTTCCATACTTTCCTAATTTCATTCTCTCATTCTCTTTATTTCATTTATTTATTAACAAACATTCCATTGCATTACAATGAGTATTTTATCTATCATTTTAATCACACTTAATTCATATTTTCTAAGATCATTTCTATTTCTAATATAACAATACTATCTTATGTACCATTGCAGAATCCCTCTTTCAATTTTACCCAATAGACTTATACCTTTAATCCTTGTACATTTTCCCTGTTTCTCTATATCCTGTTTCTGTCCTTTATAACTTCTTTTCCTTTCCCTCTTCCTCCTCTTCTTCTCCCTCCCCTTTTTGACCCCTTGTCTCTCTAATTCTAATTCTCTCTTCTGTGATCCTCTCTTCTGTTTCTTCCTAATATTGTAATTACTTTTCAAACTATTCTTTTTTTTTCAGATCTTAAATTTTTCACTCTCTTTCCCCCCCTTTGCTTTTTTCCCCCCGCATAAAATTGCTTGGTCATTGAAGATGGCTTCTTCTTTGTCCCACCCTTCTTGTTCTACAGGTATCTCTTGTTGTTTCTCATAGTTCAGGATCTTCATTTCTAAAAATTGAAATACAAAGCCAAAAAACCCCTGTTCCTTCTTGCGCATTTTCTTTCTGTTTTTTAAGTTCTATTTTCAGTTCTTCCAAGAGTGATATCATTTAAAAAACTTTTAAACAATCACCCGATTGATTTTAGTCCTTTAAATCCAATAACCCAAAATCCAAAAATCACCAAGTAATCCAAATAATCCAAAGTTGTTTCTTCTTGCTTCTTTTTTCCACTTTCTCTTTCTGGGGTTCTATTATCTTGTTGCAAAGTTTCAGTTAGAATATATCTTTTAGGAATCTTGTTAAAGTTTCACTGTTAGTTCCTTTTACTTCCAGGTGGTTGCCTCCATTTTTCCAGATCCCACCCTTTTATTTTTTCCTTTTTTCTCCTTTCCTTCTTTTAAAAGTTTTTGAAAATCCAGAAGACTTTATTATCCCTTTGACATTTTATTTTCAGCTTAAGTGGCTGTTAATGTCAAAGTGGATTTTTATCAGTTTCTTACTTAAATCTCTTAGTTGTCAATATGGGGAAGGAAAGAAAAAAATACCAAATTCTTTCTCTTCCCTCTCTCATTCGCCACTTCAAAATCTTCTTTGGGAACAATGTTATTCTTTATAGCTCAAATACCAGGGTACCTTATGTTGTTGCTTTTTCTGTTCGACCTGGTCCGCCAAAACTTTCTCTCCTTATCTTCCTCCTGCACATTCTTTTCCAGTCGAGTTCTTCTTTGAGGTGGCCATTTCTGACCATCGCTGCAACCGTCTTCGGAAAAGGGAGTAATGGCCAGCTGGGGGTGAGAGATGCGGCTCTCCTCAACCCTGCTGGTGGTCTGCCCCCTCTACATCACCAAACCCAGGAAAACAATTGGCAATGGTCTTTCTTGATAAGCAAAAGGCATTTGACAATGTTAATTGGCAGTTCATAATACAACAATTAAAAAGCATGCAATTTGGCAATAAATTTATCAAACTAATTTCGACAATTTATGCAACACAGCCAGCCAGTGTAATACTGAATAATGACAGAATGGAAATGTTTAAAATCAACAAGGGAGTAAGGCAGGGATGCCCACTGTCACCCTTTCTCTTCATCCTTACCTTAGAAAACTTATTGGAAAACGTCAGGAAAAATGAAGAAATCAAAGGGGCTCTAATTAAAAAGGAGCATTATAAGGTACAGGCATTTGCCGATGATATAGTATTTTTATTTTTTTGAAGATCCAGAGTATACAGGAGTAAAATTAATAAAAGAAATAGAGGAATTCGGCAAGGTCGCAGGCCTTAAGATAAATAAAAACAAAACAAAATTATTGACTAAAAATTTAAAAGATAAGCAAAAAAAAAAAAGAATTAGAAGGAAAATTGGGAATGCAAAGTGTGAAAAATAAATTGGTTAACAGCAAGATGCTCTTCAATCAAAAAAGATAATTATGACAAATTCATAATACAAATTAAAAAAGAATTGCAAATGTGGGGGAAATTACAGCTATCATTACTGGGTGAAATTGCAGCAATTAAAATGGCTATTTTACCAAAAATACTTTGTCTTTTTCAAACTGTACCAATAAAATTGGATAAAACCTTTTGTAGAGAATTAGATCGAATAATAAGTAAATTTGTTTGAGATGGGAAAAAAGCCAGGATAAAAATGAAATTATTACAGGACAAAAGAGAAAGGGGTGGCTTTGGACTCCCTAACTGGGAAATGTATAACCAGGCTGCAGCTATAGTATGGATTAAATATTGGATCAACCTGGAAAATAAAACAGTATTGTTGATAGAGGGTCACGACTTGCAGAGAGGGTGGCATAGTTTCCTATGGGATGGGAAATGTAAACAGCATGCATATTTTCAGAGACACATGATTAGAGATTCATTAATTCGGACATGGAACAAGATTAACAGAAATCATTATACTAAAATACCAAACTGGTTGTCAACTATGGAAGCACAAATCTACCCAAATGCAATGGATCTGAGAAAAAAGAGGAATTATAATGACTTATTAGACACACAAGGAAGATTAAAAATGAGACAAGAACTACAGCAACAAAATATAAAGATAGATTGGTGGTCATACATGCAAATTCAGGCGAGATACAAAAAGGACAATGAACAATTTGGTTTCTGCATGGGAAAGCATCAATTAGATAAAATTCTACAAGAAATGGAAAAGAAAATGATCTCAAGAACATATAATTTTCTATTAGATTTTAAAATGGAAAAGGAGGTGGTCAAAGAGACGATGGTGGTATGAGTGAAAAATGTTGGCCATAATATAGACCTGGAAAATTGGGAGAGAATGTGGGAATTAAATTACAAACTAATTACATCTACAGCGTATAGGGAAAATCAATATAAAATGTTCTACAAGATGGCACCTTCCCCCCACTAGACTAGCAAAAATATTTAATTCAGACCCAAATTTTTGGAAATGTGGAAAAGAAAAAGGCACTTATTTCCATACCTGGTGGACATGCCAGGAAGTGAAAAAATATTGGAATACAATAAGACAATGGATAGAAGAAATTACGAATCAGAAAATTGAATTTAATCCAGAAACTTTTTGTATTAGGTATAATAACACAAAAATGCAATGAAACAGATATATCATGTTACACATATTAACAGCTGCAAGGATTTCATATGCACAACTCTGGAAAGAAAAAAAGGGTTTCACTGGAAGGCATGGTTATAAAAAAATAATAATAGATTGTATAGAGATGGACAGGCTAACAATGAAAATAAAAGACAGAGAAGATTCAATTTACTATAGGGCCTGGGATGCCTGGTATGAGTGGTTTAGAAATAAAAAGAAAAGAAAATGGCAATTAGGAAAAGAATGAGGGAATATGTAAATATGTAAACATACCATGGAGAAGACTGATGTGTAAGGATAAAAGATATTGATTTATAGCAAGAGTAAGTAATGGTAAAGGAATAAGTAAATACGTATACTGAAAAATGTAAGGAGAAGCAAAAGATGTTTTGATGTTGATAACAGTGTATAAAGATTTATTTTATGTTTTTAAAATTTGAAAACTTAATAAAATTTATAATTAAAAAGGAGTAATATAAGCCTCTGTCCATGAATTGGGTATTTTATTTTTGGATAAAACCTCATTCATTACTTCAAGCATTACAGTATTTAAAGATTCCTGCAAAGTCTTGTCAAATTCCACTGGTAACTTGTCTGGGCATGATGCCTTTCCAGCATTTTGTCTGTTTCTTGCCTCTGTCAGTTCCATAATTCTTTTCCCTTCTAGCATTATCTTAGTTTTTTCAGGTATTTGGAGTAACTCTGCTTTTTGCAAATATTGTTTAACTTTTTCTTCTTCAGTATCCTCCTTCTTTTATAAATTTTATTAATGAAACAATAGAAAGAAAAAACATTTAAAAACAATGAACGTGGTACATACATCCCGACAGACCTACTTGTCTTACATCCGCAATTAATACATATAACAAAGAATACAAATTTACATATATACATAAATGTTAATAGTCATTCATACATTTACTCCTTTCTTTTTTTATACCAGTGGCAAAACTTCTCCCAGATTTTGTAAAATTCAAATTCAGTCCTATCTTTTAATTCTTGAGTTACTCTATCCATTTTGGTGCACGTCCAAATTTTTCTAATTATTTCCATCTCGTCTAGCATATAATTACCCTTCCATCTTTGGGCAAGGACTAATCTTGCTGTGGTGGTAACATGGACTATTATGGACTATATTATCCCTTTATTATATTTTCCCACATTGATATCCAATAGAAAAATTTCAGGTCTGAATACTATTTTAATTTTACACATCTCTTCCAACCAATTTCTAATTTTCAGCCAGTATGTTTGAGCTTTTTCACATTTCCACCATACGTGGTAGTATGTTCCAATTTCTTTATTGCATTTCCAATATTTAGGGGAAAGTTTCAGGTACATTTTTGCCAATTTTGATGGTGGGATATGCCATTGGTAAAACATTTTGTGTAGGTTTTCTGTGTATGATGCTGCCAAAGTTATTTTTCTACTCCTATCCCATAAAACCCTAACCCCTAACCCTAACCCTAACCCAACATCATTTCTTTCACCTTTTCTTCTTCTAGTTTGCATTCTAATAATACGTTGTAAGTTTTTTTAAATCAAATTCTCATCCGTACCTAATAATATTTTGTCTATTTCTGTTTTCCATCTGCTAATACCCCATTCTTTCATATCTCTACTGTACCTCGACTGTAACTGTAAATAGGCCCACCATTCTGTCTCAAATCCCAGATCTTTCAACTCCTGTCTTGTTTTTAAATCACCCTTCTCATCTAATATGTCCTCGTATGTCATAACCTACCCTTGACGCAATAAATGTGGATACATTAGTGCTTCTAATGTAGATAGCCAAGTTCATATTTCAACGTAAATTTGTTGTTTATTTTTATTCCATACATTTAGTATAGGTCCTACATTTAGTAGGGTCTGCTTAATTTTATGCCTTTGAAAATAGCCATGAATTTGTTGTTTGTCTTGCCACAAAAAGGCATGCCAGCCTGCCTGTAGATTATATCCTTCTAAGGTTAACATTCTTTTATTTTTAACACTTATCCAATATTTAACCCAGATCAGAATAACCACTCTATATTTCCCAGTCTGGTAGGCCAAGTCCTCCTCTTTCAGTAGCTTCCTGCAACAATTTCAGTTTAATTCTGGGCTTTTTGTTCTGCCATATAAATTTTGATACTAGATTATCCAATTGGTCAAAGAAATTTTTTTCTAATTTTACTGGAGCATTTTGAAATAAAAACAATAATTTTGGTAATACGCTCATTTTTATGGATGCAATTCTCCCCATAAAGGAGAGTCTTAAATTGTTCCATTTCCTGAGGTCTTCCATTATTTTTTAATTAATGGAGTATAATTATCCTTGAGGGTTATACATTTTGCCGAAATTACAATTCCCAAATATTTAACTTTATTTATCATCTGGATGTCCATTATCCTTGTTCAATTTTCCTTTTGTGCATTTGTCATATTTTTGTAAGTATTTTAGTTTTTTCCTTATTAATTTTTAGCCCCGCTGCTTTTCCAAATTCCTCTAATTGCCCTATAAGTTTTAGTCCCGAATTTTGCTGATCTTCTAAAAAAAAACCAAATCATCAATGAAGGCTTGTAATTTATATTCTTCTTTATTTATTTTTAGTCCTTTTATTTCTGGTTCTTTCCTAATTATTCTTGTTAATATCTCTAATGTCAAAATAAATAATAATGGTGATACTAGACATCCCTATCTCATTCCTTTTTGTATTTCAAATTTATTTGTTCTATGATCATTTATCAATATCCTAGCTTCTTGATATATTGCTGATACTACATTAAAGGATTTTGGCCCAAAATCCATATACTTAATTCATTGCAGAACGAAACTCCATTTTACATTGTCAAAGGCGTTTTCAGCGTCCAAAAATAACAGTGCTACCTGTTCTCCCCTACGATCTTTGTAATACTCTATGATATCTAGAATTGTCCTGATATTATTCTTAAGATGCCTATGTGTAAGGAAGCCGTTTTGGTCTGTATGTATAAATTTGTTTAATATTTTCTTGAGTCTTTCAGCTATTATAGTTACAAAGATTTTATAGTCCACATTTAATAGAAATATTGGTCTGTAGTTTCCTATCTTTGTTTGGTCATTTTTTTCTTTTGGAATGATCATAATCACTGCTTCTTTTCATGATTGTGGAATTTTTGCCTTGTTTGTTAAATAATTTGAGTAATCTGTTGCCTAATAGTTCTTGTTGAGTTTTATATAGTTCAGCGGGAAGTGCATCAGGACCTGCTGCTTTGTTATTTTTTTGTTTATTTATTGCCTGTTACTTCTTCGAGGTTTATTTTTCCATTCAATAAACTTTTTTCTTCTTCCAATATTCTTGGAAGATTGGCTTTTTAAAAACAGTTTATCATTTTTTCTTCTATTATGTATTCTTCTTTGTATAGATCCTCATAAAATTTCTGAACTATATTCCTTTTCATTTCTTCTTGCTAGCATATTTCTCCCTGTTCATTTTGTAGCTTAGTGATCCATTTTTTCTGCTTGTTTTTTCAATTTCCAAGCTAACCATCTTCCTGGTTTATTGCTATATTTATTCAATATCCTCTTGATCATATAATTTTTCATAATACTTCTGTACTATTTCTTTTTTTCCTTCATTTCCATTACAAACCGTTCCATGCTCAACCATCAATTTTATTCTTTTTTGTTTCTCTCTCCTTTTTCAATTTATATGTTAACCATTTGCATTTTCAAAGAAATTCTGTTTATCTCTCCTAATTTTGGGGGCCAATTCTTCTTTTTCCATCAACCCCATTTTGTGTTTAACTATTTCCATTTGGCTTTTAATCTCATTCTTTTGTGGATATCTTTGTAATTCTTTCTCTATTTTCTTGTAATCTTCCTCAAATTTTTGTTGTGTTTGTCTTTTTTTAAATATTCCTTCTTCTTGTATAATTTATAATCATACCTCTGTTGTAGGCATTCATGGTAAACCATACATTTTGTAGTGAAGTTTTTTCCTTGTTATTTTATTTGAAAAAAAAAGCCAATTCTTTTTCCATCTTTTGCAGAAATTCTTTTTCCTTCAAAATTTCCTTCAAAGTCCATCTGGGTCTTTACTTTTGACCCTGCCCTTTGACCCATACTGGGTTATGGTCAGCCCAAGTACTTGTTTCTATAGTTACTTCTTGTATAATGGAGATTAGTTCTGTTGACATCCAAATCATATCAATTCTTGACCATGTTAAGTGTCTACATTGGAATAAAATGTGTATTGTCTATTCTTAGATTTCATTTCTCTCCAAACATCTTGAATGCTTAATTCCTCTGCCATTTTGAAGAAGGATTTCAGGAGTGTCTTTCTATTTTGTTTATTAGTTTTCTGTCTTTTATAATCCAACCTTGTATCCACTATCGCATTATAGTCTCCCAAAATACATATACTCTTGCTTCCAATGGTTCCAAAAGCTGTTGGCAAGCTGTTGAACTTGTCTCCATTGTTGTTTGTACAAGTCCTTAGAATCAAAGTTCCTTAACGGCCTGGACCAATCACCTGTCTTCTGAATTAGCAAGGCAGCTGGAGTGAGAATAGTCAGATTCTCAGTATCTGAAGAGACTGGAACTAAATGTTAACCATTGATGGTGGCTGCAGTTTCTGCCATAAGGGTAGATAGAGTCTCATGTGTCAGTTTAGGTGCTTTCGCCAACATTGAATCAAGGATCCGACAAGCTATTCCAATCATGTGTTCCCACACTCCTGCCATGTGAGATGTGTGGGGAGGATTAAATATCCATGTGCATTTGTTGGCTTTAAGCTATCTATCAAGTGGCGAGTCAGGGCAAATGGCATCTTCTATCTGTAGTTCTTCACAAGCGCCTACAAAGTTCTTTCCACAGTCAGTTCTGAATACCTTGACTGGGCCTCTGTGGGCTTGAAACCTTCTCAGGGCATTGATGAAGCAACAGGCATCCATAGATTCAATGACTTTGATATGGACCGCTTGAATGCTAAGGCATGTGAAGGGTACTGCCCATCGTTTGCTGTTAGCTTGACCTTTCCTGGTCCGTTGGGCAGACACAGACCAAGGGCCGAATACATTCAGGCCTACATTGGTGAACGGTGGTTCAGAGCTCAGGTTCTCGGGTGGTAGGTCAGCCATCATCTGGTGTAGAGTCTGGCCTTGTTGCTTGCGACAATGGAAGCAAGACCGCAGAACAGTTGTAATACATCTTTTGGCACTTATGATCCAGAGTCCACTCACTCTGAGGGCACCTTCTGTGAAGTGGAAGCCTTGATGAGGGATTAGTTCATGGTGGTGTTGTACTAACAGCCTCATTACATGATGGTTAGCTGGAAGGATGATAGGGTGCTTGCTGGGTGAGTCCATTTCTGCTTTGTGTAGGTAACTTCCTACTCGCAGAATTTCCTGGTCAACAAGGTATGGGTTCAGTCTCAGAAGTGGACTAGATTGTGGTATGGGCTTCCCTGCACTCAGGCATCTGTATTCTGACGGATATGCATCTTGTTGCACATTTCTCAATATGTGTCTCTCAGCATGAGTGCAGTGGTCTGGGAAGTATGACTTGAAGCCTTTCTGATGACCGAGGAGATGGACGACTGTGCAGATGAGCACAGTCATTCCCAGTATGAGAGGTTTCCATTGGGAGAAACATTCAAAGCAAGCAGGTTTTAAGGGGCCTATCTTCTTGTGTTGGAACGTCGTTGCTAGGCAGGTGACTGGAGAGACGACTGGTTCTACCTTCTTGACTAGGGGTCGAATGTCACCATCATTATCTGGATCTAGGAGTTCATACAAATCAGGTGTTTCTGGCTTCAAGGCGTCTGTACGCCACAAGAACTCGTGGCCTTTGAACCAGATAGAAGTTGATAACTGGAACACAAGAATAGACCTTGTTGCATGATCTGCAGGGTTCTGATCCATTGGAACATACTGCCACTGCACAGGTTTAGAAGATCTCCTGATCTGCTCAACTCTGTTGCTCATATAGATATAGAAACTCTTGTTGTAGCTATAACCCAGTACCACTCTGCTATCCATATAGAAGATGGTGGGTTCTATCATCTTCGTTATCGTGTCTGATAGTTCCACTGCCAGCGTAGTTCTACAAAGTTCCAATCATGGTATAGTATGACCTTTTTGTGGTGCTAGTTTTGCCTTTCCCATGATGAATCCAACATACATGTTGGTCTCCCCGCCGTAAACTTTGAGGTATGCCATGGCTGCTATTGCCTTTGTTGATGCATCTGAAAAAACATTCAGTTCCTTTCTTTGTGCCGTAGTGGGCGAGATGGGGACATACATGCACTGTAGGTGAACATCTTGGAGGTGGCAGAGAGAGTTGCACTATGACTCCCATTCTTGCTTCTGCTCTGGTGGGAGTGGTTCGTCCCAATCTTTGGTGGTTTGGGAGAGCATGAGCAGTCAGATTCTACCTTGGACGGTGACAGAGCTGCAAACCCTAGAGGATCGAACAGGCTGTTAACTGTTGACAGCACTCATTGCCTCATGAAGCCAGTCTTTAGGGCTGGGATTTTGAAGGTGAAGAAGTCTTTCTTCAAGTCTCAACACAAGTCGAGACTGCGTTGGATGAAGGGGGTGGAGCTGGTGAAATCGAGGGCTTGCAATCCCTTGGCGTGATCCTCGGGATTAAAGGCCTTTAGCACTTTTTCACTATTGGACGCTATCTTGTGTAGTTTGAGGTTGACCGTCCCTAACATTTGCTGTGTATTCTTCAAGAGATCTTTGGCCTCCACTGGGGTGGTTACGGATTTCAAGCCATCGTTTACATAGAAGTCATGTTCTACAAAGCGTTTAGCTTCTGCTCTGTATTTGCCTTCTCCCTCTTGAGCAGTACGTTGGAGACCACAGTTCACAATTGCAGGGGAAGAGCCATTGCCAAATACATGCACCCTCATTCAGTATTTGGAAATCCATTGGTTGTGCTGATCATCACTAAACTATAGGAAGCGGAGGTAGTTGTGGTGATCTTCCCATACAAAGAAGGAATAGAACATCTGCTGTATGTCAGCCCATAACTGCTATGGCTTCTTTTCTAAAGTGGATGAGTACCCCAAGGAGACTATTCGTGAGGTCAGGTCCTGTCAGAAGGGCCTTGTTCAGAGACTGGCCTTGAAACTGCACTGGCATCGAAGACTACACGTATTTGGCCTGGTTTCTGTGGATGGTACACTCCAAAGAATGACAGGTACCAACATTCTTCATCAGTTTCCAGGGGTGGGGCTGGCTCAGCGTGTCCATTCTGTATTATTTTGTCCAAGAAGTCCACCATATGAGCTTTCATCTCTGGCTTCCGGGTCATGATCCATTTCAGACTGAAGAGGCAGGAGAGCGCATATTTCTGGTTGTTTGGCAAGCGTTGTCTGGGAGTGTGAAAGGGTAGTGGCGCAACCCAACTACCAGTTGCATCCTGTTGAAACTACTTATCCATGAGCTGAAGGAATCTTTTGTCCTCAACGGACAGAGCTAAGTCGTTGTCTTCTCTGGTAGTCTGAAATAGTGCCTCTTCCAAGACAGGTTTGACTGTTGAAAGCACGAATTGTTCATGGGATGGTGTCAGGTGAGATGGTCTGCCATTCTTGAGAATGGAGGTAGTTGATTGTGTTGGGGCCTGTAGGCGATCGAAATAGACTACTCCTACGATCCTCCATCCTAGTGGAGATTTGATGGCCACTGGGCCGCCGACTGACTCAAAGAACAGAAAGGCACATGGGGCATTATTTCCCAGCAAGAGTAGGATCTCAGCCTCCGGATCAAGAGCGGGGAAGTGATGAGCCAGGTTCTGTAGGTGAGGCATGCTATTTATGACCTCAGGTGTCACAATCTGACTGCGGCCATTCGGTACCCCATTGCATTCAAACACGGGCAGCAGTGGGAACCGGGAACTTCCATCCAATGACTCTATGCAGAGTCCAGTAGCTCTCCTCCTTGCCATGCTTCTTGGTCCATGGCACATTGATACAGTGAAGTGAAGTTTGTCCTGTTGCACCTCAAAGAGGTCAAAGAATGTGGGACTCACCAGGGTGCAGGTGCTTTGAGTGTCTATCAGCACATACATTTTCACAGCATCTTCAGGGCATCCTTCAGCGTACACTTTGGCTAAACAGATGGGAAGACACGAACAAGGGCATGGTGAGTCGATGCATAGTGTTGTGCAGTTGACACTCATTGCTGGTTTTGGTTTTGGTTTGGCAACCTGCCGAGGAACCCTATGTGCTTCTGTGGTATGGTAAGGTTCCTTGTTCGAAGGAGGGTTGCGAGATATTTGCCGTGGTGGCTTGGCATCTGGATGCAATGCAGCGCAGTTGGGTGCTGGTCACTTTTACAGATGTGACATTGCACTTTGGCTGTGCAGTATTTGGGCATGTTTGGATTCGCAACACTTGTAGCAGAATTGGTACTCCTTTATCAACCCTTTTCATTGGGTCAGCGATTTTGCTTCAAACCCAGTGCAGCTGTTCAGTGAGTGACTAGTGTGGTGCATAGGACAAAACTGGTTTCTCTTTGGAGTAGGAGATCTTAATTGGGTTGTATATGATGAGGTCTCTCCTGCACTGTGTACGGATGAGGTCACAACCCCTGTGTTATGTGTTGTTATTTGGTGATGATCTATAGAGATGTGCAGTAGAGGCTGGAGAGGTCCAGAGTTGCAGTAGCGGTCTCTGTTAGGTTGGTAAATCTGTGTCTCAAGTGAAGGTTTCTGAAGCTCTTGCAGGACTCTGTTCGCCAGATGACAAATTCTTGGAGAAAGGCAAAGGGTGGGTCTTGTTTGTGGTTTGCGGCCAGAAAGGCGTCAGACAAAACAATCCATCATTCTAATATTTCTTTTGGAGTTTGGTGATGATTGCTTCTTGCGTTACAAAAAGATCAAGGCAAGCCAGTCCTGGTAAGTCAGAACATTCTTTGGCTGTTCACAGTTCCATAAGGATGTTGGAAAAGTCCTCTAGTTTTGGGGTTTTGTAGATGGTGATACACGGGAAACTGTAAAGTCCTTCTAGGAGCGAATATTCCATCAATGTGTCATCACCATATTTCTGGTCCAAATCATCCCACACTCATTTTAGAGCAGTGTCTGGGTCGTTAAGTAAGCCTGTGTAAATGTGTTTCACCTTGTAGCTAGACTGTGGTCCTAGCCATGCCAACAGAAATTTAAGTTCTTCACTGGGAAGCAGCTGTTCATGTTGGGCGGTACTTGTGAAAATGGTCTTCCATAGTAGGTATTCTGTGCCTGACTTGTTGTTGAATTTGTATACACCACGGCTGCTAAGTCTAACCTTCCATACCTTAGTGACGGTTCTCTGTTACTTCTCTGTGAGGGCAAGTCATCTCTTTGTATGACATCATAATAGGTGTGGCGTTCTGGCTCAATGGCATTTGTTGTGGATGGTACATTGTTCGCCACAGAGTACTTTATGAGGAGGTTGGTTTCCACCCCCACATATGTAGGTAGTACCTTTTGAGGTTGGGTGTAGGTTCCACGCTGTGCATCAGAGTTATTTAGTGGTTGTGGTGAGAACTCTTTTGCCTGAGGATTGAGTGTGGCAATTGTGATTGGTTGCATGTCAACTTGGTGAGAAGTTGTGAGCACTGGTGGCTAATTTGCTTGCCCGGCAGGCCATGAGACATTGGAGTAGGGTTGCTGATTCTGGGAAGAGAATCTTGGACCTCAGTACATACAACATCAGGTGGAGAAGGTTTGCTGTTGGTAGGAAGGGAATCTCATATTTTAGGTCGTACGTCAGTTGCATAACTGATGTGTAGAGTCTTTGGTTGAGATTCATCCCTGTAGTCCCTTGATGGTGGGAGACTTCTAGATATCTGCTCATTTTGAAGTGAGTGATGCTCATCCATATAGGCTTTGACCTGTGCATCTGGGCTCTCTATTCCCAAGTCTTTGAGGTTGAAGTTGAAGGAAACGTTATTGGCCATATTCTGCCATGCTGTGGCCTATGCCATCTTTGTTGTGCTGTTCGGCCAACTCCAATTTGGTCTGAACTTTGGCCAATTCTTCTTGTTGTTTGGCCTGGGCCTTGGCCCTTTCTGCCTGTTGAGCCGAGTCACCTCCTCTGTTGTGTATAGAGCTGCATCTGCTACTGCAGCTTCTACTTCAGCTTCTGCAGCCCATTTGGCATAACTTGCTGCTTTGAAGGCCTTAGATGCGCTGCTACAATGGAAGGATGCTCTGGAAGGATGGTGAGAGCTGGCCGCAGAGAATTAGTGTGAGACACTGGAACCTGCTTGCAATCTAGCCGGTTTGGGATGGAGAGAGGAGGCTTTCTTAGAATGATGGGAAGAAGCTGCTTGTGATTGAAGACCTATGCTGGATATGGACTTCTCCCTTGCCCCTTGTTCCTTTTGAAGCGTATTGAGGATCGTGGCCTGGAGGGAGTTTCTGCTTCCTAAACACTGTCTTCACATTCTTTGTTTGTCGCCTTGAAGCAATGAATGTGTTCCTGGAACTCTGGGTCTTCCAAGTTCGACTGTATGTATTTAAGCTTATTTTCACTGTCTCTCCACTGTGCAAGGTGCTGCTCTAATTCCTTCTTCATCAGGAAGAGGCTGTCGAGGGGCAACTTGCTTTTGGGAGTGTCACAGATCTTGACCAGCTCCATCCATGCATCTACATGATGGAGATTCTGCCTTTCCCAATCCTTTCTGAAGTGTGCCACCACGGGTGAGGTAAGCTTCCTATGCTGTCTGAGGTTGTAGGCTTTCTGAAGTATCACGGCTTCTCCAGAGGCTTGGACATCTAAAAGTGATTGTTGAGAACCAGGCTCCACATTTATGTCAAGGGTGGGTGGAAAGTTGGAGTCTCCTGGTACATCAGAGACATCTATCATGGCTGAAACAGTTGCCATGTCTCAAATTGGCAAAAGGTGACTTTTGGAAAATTTAGTGGTTTTCCGTGCAATTCCCTTTTTTTGTACTAGGCTACAGTGCAAGCAGGTAACAGAAAGTAGAATTGCTGCTGGATTTGAGCACGTAGGTGGCGCTGCAGGGTGTGCGGTGTTAGCACACAGTATGGATGTTTCTAGGGTGCGTAGTGTGTTTGCTATTCAACGGGGCACTAGAGGTTGCGTAGATTTGAGGGCTAAATGCAGAAATATGTGTAGCAAAGTCTGAAGACTTGGAGGCTAAATGCAGAAATATGCCTATTAGTGTTGCTTGCTCCACAAGGTAGGCAGTAGAGGTTGCATAGCGAACTCTGAAGACTTGAGGGCTAAACACAGAAATATGCACAGTGAAGTCTGAAGACTTGGAGGCTAAATGCAGAAATAATGTTAGGAATGTAAGTCACCTAACAGTTGTTGGAAACATATAAACTAGGATAGACATTTTAATACTGTATCTTTAAGAGAATCCTAAGACTGTAATTGGGTGTGGTTTCTCAAATGGCCATAAGATGGAGCCAGAAACCTGGGTTGTTTAGTCTCAGGAAGTCTCAGTGAGTATCTATTTCCTTCTGTTGGAGAGAGTTGCCATTACTCCTACTGACTGTTACTGATCGTTGATGTAAGTCTGCTACTGAACTGTTTTTTGATACTGGACTTTGATATTTGGATTATCCCTGAACTGAACACTGACTGCTTTACCTGTGAATGACTTGAACTGCTTATCTTGGACTAAATAAACTAACTTAAGCATTTATTGGAAGTAAAAACCTACATTTACTGTACAGTATCTGTGTGCTGTATGTGTATTATTCAACATTACTCTCACTACATCTCCCTGTATGTGCTCATTCTCCTAATGGGGAATTACCTCAATACTGGTTATGGGCCCAGGCCATACCAGGCTCAGATAACTGAGAGTTGGTGTGAATACACAGTATACTGTGTATACAGCTGTTTACTGTTTAATTGTGGGTTACTATCCTGGTAAAGATGGTAAAAGACACTTCAACAAGTCTATCACTGATAACCTGGTTGGATGGAAAAAACTATATTTCCTGGTCTATGAAGTGCAGTCTACTTCTGCATAGAGAAGGGTTATGGAATGTAGTTCAAGACCCACCAGATGTAAATGTTTGAGATCCAGATAATGAGAATGATGCCAAGAAGCTTGCTGACTTTAGAACAACGAATGAGCTCTTTGTATAATTGGACTAACACTGAGTGACCAGCAGTTAGTCCATATTCGTGGAGAAGAGTCTGCTGCTAGGTGTTGGGAGAATTTGAAGAGGATTTATGTTCGTGATAGTGTAGGTGCACACATACATCTTACACGTAAACTGTTTAGAGCACGTCTTCTGAAAGGTGGAGATATGTTAACTCGTTTGAACTTCATGAAAAGAAATTTTCAAGAGCTACATGAAAAGGAACTGATATTTTCAGAGCTGCATCAAGTTTACATCATTCTTTCCTCATTGGATGAAACTTATGATGATTACGTATCTTCACTGGAAGTCCTGCCCAGAGATAAACTAACATTGACTGACATAACTGGAAGGTTGTTAGAAGAAGCAAGAAGACGGCTGGATAGGGACCAACTGAGGAAGAAACAACCACAAGAAGAGGATTTGTGTTTAATTGCCTATACTGTTAGGAAATATTTTTGTTGTGGGGCTAGGGGACATATAGCTAGATTCTGTAAGAAAGGAAAATGACAGAATACTGGTAATCACCAGAAGGCCAAGAAGAATGTTAGTTTAGCTATGTCTAGCAATTCAACTGTAAACCATGATTTGTGGGTGGTTGATAGTGGAGCATCACAATGCATTACTAAAGATAGAAAGAGGTTTGTAATGATGTCCATGAGTAAACAACATGTATGGATGGAAGATTATAGCATCAGGTGAAGGTACTGCATATTGTTCTTGTATAAACGAACATTTAACTATGTTATATGTACCTAAACTGAAATTTAATTTGTTATCAGTAAGGGCTTTAATTAATCTTGGTTATGTAGTAACCTTTAGGGGAGATAACTGTATAATAGAGAAAGAGGGTAAAAGTGTTATTGCTAATTTAGAAAATGATTTATATGTCATACATGATGACCAGTTGCAGATGGTTAACTCGGTTTATAACAATGTTAAGCCACATGATGAATGTATACATTTACTGCATAGATGTCTGGGCGCATTAATTTAAAAATGCTCAAACAAACTGTTGAATTGTCAGAGGGAGTAAAATTGAAACCCTGTAGCAAGTATTTAAACTGTAATGCTTGTAGCCAGGAGAAGAGTAAGGTTACTCCTGCAAACAGACTTAATGGGTTTAAGACCAAAGAACTTTTAGAGGTTGTGTTTGCTGATATAATTGGTCCTAAGAAACCTAGTTAAGGAAGTGCCTGCTATATTTTGAGTATTATGGACCATTACTCATGGTACGGTTTCTGCTATCTTATGAAAAACAAAACAGAAACATTCCAACATTTCTTTAACTGGCTAAGGTTTGCTGAGAGAAAAATAAGGAATAAAGTAATTACTTTAGTTACTGATAACGGGACTGAGCTTATTAACAAAAGATTCCAAACTATGCTGAAATTGTCTGGTGTTGAGCAAAAATGTTCTACACCTTACAGACCACAACATAACTCATTTGTAGAATGAAGGGGACAAACATTACAAGCCATGGCTCGCACTATGTTATCTGATTCAGGTTTGCCTGAAACACTGTGGGGTGAGGCCATAATGTGTAGTAATCATGTTTTAAACAGTGTAGTTAAGACAACAACTGGTGAATTGCCATTCACTCATTGGCATGGCAGAAAACCAAATTTAAGTTATCTAGACACATTTGGAGCTCCAGCATGGATGCATATTCCCTCATAAATAAGAATGAAAGGGCAACATAGAGCTAAGAAGTTATTTTTTGTGGGTTATGAGGCCAACCATAGATCATTTAGATTCTGGGATCAAGGCACAGCTCATGTTTATTGTAGTGCTAGTGCAAAATTTCCTGAGCATGTTGGGTGAGATAAACTGGAACAGGAATCCAGCAATGATATTATTATTGACACCCAAATAGTCCCTAAAGATAAAATCAGTAAACCACAAATAGCCATTAAAGAGGAAGCACAGGAGGAAGTAGTAGAACAGGCACAGTAGGAAGTAGTAGAACAGGCACAGGAAGAAGTAGAAGAACAGGAGCAGGTGGCACAAGTGAGTCCACCAGTAAGCCCTGTATTACCAAGACGTTCAACCCGAGTAACATGACCACCTGACAGATATCAGGCTAGTGTTGTATGCCAAGTGAATACAGTTCCTAGTAACTATAGTGAATTAAAACTGTATCCTGCTAAGGATCAGGCTGCTTGGCAGAAAGTAATGGATAAGGAACTGGAATCTTTAAAAAGACTGGAGGTATATGAAAATGTTAAATTACCATCTGGTAAACATGCCATAGGGTGTAAATGGATTTATAAACTAAAGATTAGTGTAGATGGGACTGTTACCCTTAAAGCCAGGTTAGTAACACAAGGGTTCAATCAGACAGTAAATGACTATGATGAGGTGCTTGCACCTAGTCTGAAGGCTACTACATTAAGGGCAGCATTAGTGTGGGCAGATAAAGAGAAATACATTGTAAATCATTTGGATATAGAGATGGCATATCTGCATGCACCGTTGCAACACACTATTTATTTGAAGAAACCTTTAGGTATAAAAGATGATAATACAACTGATTACTGGAGATTGAAAAAGAGTCTTTATGGCTTGAAGCAATCAGGATATCAGTGGAATCAGTGTATAGTTAAAGAATTAACTAAGATAGGTTTTGTAGCTGGCATGGCTGAAACATGTTTGCTCAAAAGAGAAAGTAATGGTGTAGTGCCATTATTGCTATTGTTTACTGATGACATAGCATTAATCACCAAAACTGAACAAGAAGCTACTAAAATAATCTCACTGTTAGAAAAGAAATTTAAGATAAAACAGTGAGGAGAAATTAAACAATATCTTGGTTTAAAGATAGAAAGAACTAGGGGAGGATACAAAATATCACAAGTAGATAAAATTAACCAATTACTAAAAAGTTTTAAAATGGAACTTTGTAAGCTGGCTAAGACACCAATGAGCCAGGAGTTTAGCCATAGTGATAAGAACATTTATCAGTTCTTGATTGGTAGTTTATATTATCTCAGTAATTGGTCAAGAACAGATATAGCATACTGTATTAATCAATTAGCGAGATTTAACGCTGAGCCGACTGAAAGACACTGGCAAGCTGCTAAATGTGTGTTAAGATATCTGAAACAAACAATGCATTATGCATTGTATTTGGAGCCTGAAGATGAACTGAATTTAACTGCATATGCTGATGCAAGTTTTGCTACAGACATAAATACACGAAAATCTACCTCAGGTACTGTAGTATTATTGGGAAAGGTGTTGATTGGACAGAGATCTATTAGACAGAAACATCTAACTTTGTCAACAATGGAGGCTGAATTCTCATACTTATCTTTATTATGTACTGATTTAGTTTGTTATAAGCAATTATTAATTGACATGGGAATTGATGTAACAGATTCTATTGTTGTTTATGAAGACAACCAATCAGCAATACAGATGGCTTCAAATATTGCTGTTAATATAAGATCAAAATACAGAGATTTAAGATATTTAAATGTGAGACAATGTGTGCAAAGTAAGATGATTAAGCTGGAATACTGCCTGTCAGAAAATAAAATTGCAGATCATTTTACAAAAGCCCAAGGCTCTATAAAGCATAAGGCTTGCTGTGAGGATTATGGACTTAGAATGTAAGGTTGTATATATTGTCCTACCCAAAGGGGAGAATGTTAGGAATGTAAGTCACCTAACAGTTATTTGCATTGGAAATATACAAACTAGGATAGATATTTTAATACTGTATCTTTAAGAGAATCCTTAAACTGTAATTGGGTGTGGTTTCTCAAATGGCCATAAGATGGAGCCAGAAACCTGGGTTGTTTAGTTTCAGTGAATATCTGTTACCTTCTGTTGGAGAGAGTTGCCGTTCCTCCTAATGACTGTTACTGATCATTAATGTAAGTCTGTTACTGAACTGTTTTTTGATACTGGACTTTGTTATTTGGATTATCCCTGAACTGAACACTGACTGCTTTACCTGTGAATGACTTGAACTGCTTATCTTGGACTTTGCTTAAGCGTTTATTGGAAGTAAAAACCTACATTTAATGTATAGTGTATCTTTGTGCTGTGTGTGTATTATTCAACTTTACTCTCACTATGTCTCCCTGTATGCGCTCATTCTCCTAACAGGGAATTATCTCAACAAATATGCCTGTTAGTGTTGCTTGCTCCACAAGTTGGCAGTAGCGGTTGCGTAGCGAAGTCTGAAGACTTTAGGGCTAAACGCATAAATATGCATAGCGAACTCTGAAGACTTGGAGGCTAAATGCAGAAATATGCCTGTTAGTGTTGCTTGCTCCACAAGGTGGCAGTAGAGGGTCTGGAAGATGCTGTTGCTATGCCTATGTTAGGTTGCAGTTAATATTGGAACCTTGAATTAAATTGATTAAATTGTCCACAATAGTTGCAAAAAGGGATTATCACTGGATAAACACTCTGGTTAAATTTGAGAAACTTTGTATAATTTTTGTGAAACTGTGTAAAAAAAGTCATATAAGAATTTTCAAACACGTATTGGAAAACTCTGCGAAATTTCTCCTTGAGCACCAGTCGTTGCTGTGGGCTGCTTTAAGACTCAGAAAATCTTACAGAGTCCTGCTGAAATTCCCTTTCTGGAATGTAAGCATTAACAATTCAGCAGAGATGATGTAGAACTCAAGAAAGGTAGCAGGAAGGGGTCCCTCTCTCTTAAAGGGAGAAAGGAAGTCACTGTAGGTTTTTTAAGTCAGAGGAAACACTCACTCAGATTGTGTTGTGTCTTAGGAAGGAGGAACATCTGCATTTGTGAAGAACACTTGAGACAAAGGGTGCTACCTCGTGGCAGGCCATTTCGATAGTGACGAGGTATTTTTATGGCTGGCATCCGGTCGTAGCAACTGTTAGTTGGAATGGCCAGTAAAAATGCAGAGTGTCTGTCAGAAGGAAGAGGAAGAGAGAGAGAGAAAAGGGAAGCCAAACTTTCTTTAGCTGCAACAAATACATACATCCAGTTTTTAGCTTTTAGCCTGCAAAGGGAGATTGCATTTTATCTGCATTTGAAAAGGAGTTGGAATTCAGAGACAAATGAAATGCTTGGCCCCTTTCCCGCTTGCGGATGAGCTCCTTTTTAGATAACAGAAATGTAACATGAGACAGAGCACGTCTTTCATTGAAGAGAGGGGGGGGAATTTACTCCTTCCTGCCTTGATACAAAGACAAAGGAATCCAGCGGCAGTAAAGGAAGAGGAAAAAAAAAAAGGAATGATGCACAGTTTAGCATTCCACATTCACTCTGGCTTCAGATTTATATTTCTACTGTTCTGCATATTATTCTCTGGATGGTATAAAGCAGATAGAGTAACTCCACAAAACATCCCAAACAACGTCTTTTTTATTGGTACATCAGGTATCCTCATAACTCACATTTGTGACGAAGTTCTTCTTAATGTCTAATCCTTTGCATATCCGTCTTGTAGTGTAGAAATATAAAAAGGTCTCAAACCCATGATGATTGAAGCATGGTATGATATGGTGGTTTCAGGCAAGAGTGAGGGAGCCTCCCCCAATCCAACAAGGGTCAATATAGTAACCAATCAGGATTACAGATATGGTCACGTGACATGGACTACATTTCCCAGGATACCTTTAAATACATTTACCATGATGCATTCCCTTAAGGGTACAGCTCACAATTCCTAAGTAACTATCCCAAATCCCATTAACTCTAAACTGTCTGGACAGCACAGCCACCATGTTAATGTCCAAGGCATGCTATCAAAATTTCAACAAATTTCACCACAATATAATCCAAGGTCACAGTACTCTCTTTTCTTTCAACATCAATCTGCAGCCATTTAAATTGTTTCTTTCAAGAGGAACACCTGCATAAACATTTCTTCAATGCTCAACTCTCAATCTTCTCTTAATGTAAACAGCCTGTGACTAGGAGAATTTTCTCACAATTGTTCCTTCAGTTCCTTCAAGAATATTTTTAAAGGCCTCTAGGTAGCAGTGTTGCTTTACTATGCTTGATTTTCACCCCTTTGTTATAATTTAGTCAGGAAAGGGAAAAATATCTAAAAAGTTTCCAAGTTTTCTCCCTTTTAAAGAGAAAAAAGGAAAGCAACAAAAAATTCAAAGTCTCCCTATAAAATAAGTGTTAACAATTGTCTTTCTTTAATTATAGATATAAAGTCCAGTCCAGTTAAAAACTAAATCCTTGTTAAAAATGCAGTAAAATAGCTCTAACTGATTTTGACAGAAGGCTCAATTTCACTGCATGTTCCTCTCTGTCTTCTATATTCTTAGAATCTTTTTCCCCTTAGGGTGCTCTCTTATTTCTTTCCAGAAAAATTAAAATCTCACCCACAGCTGACACATTTTCTTTCTTCTTCTTCTTCTTCTTCTTCTTCTTCTTCTTCTTCTTCTTCTTCTTCTTCTTCTTCTTCTTCTTCTTCTTCTTCTTCTTCTTCTTCTTCTTCTTCTTCTTCTTCTTCTTCTTCTTCTTCTTCTTCTTCTTCTTCTTCTTCTTCTTCTTCTTCTTCTTCTGTTCCGGAGCTGTCCCAACGTTTCAGCAGCTTCAATGGCTACTTTCTTCCGCAGCTGGATAGGACGGCTTTTCCTGGATCAACCAGGGACTTTGCAGTGTCCCTGGGATCAACAGGATGCAGTTTCCTCAACTACCACCTCTACAGGATGATTTGGATCCAAATAGACCATCCAGCTGTGGGGATATTGATACCAGTCCCGGAGCCCCATAATTGTTCATTGTATTGTCGCAACGTCAGCCCCGCCCCCTCAGGGTTCATCTGGATCTTGAGCCTATCTTCTTGGGTGTTGGCTATTCCTGCCAGCTTAGTATCATCTGCAAATTTGGTAAGTTCCCCTTCTATTCCCTCACCTAAGTCGTTAAATATGAAACATTTTCTAGACAAACTCAACCACGAAGTCCTGCACTGCAATTTTTTTCCTGGGTTTTAATGATTCCTGGTAGCAACCAGGTTAGTGCCCTTGATGTCATGACTAATAATTTCTCATTTCTTTTCATAGTGTTACAGAAAACCAGTCCCATTATAGAAAACCAGTCCCATTTGTATTATAAATCTACCTGAAACAACACACTACCATTCATAAACATGCAATATAAAGCATGGACAAACTGGAAGAAGAGCAATAGAAACACTTAAAGATTATTATAGATCTGGATCTTCCCAATTGTCACTTCTCCTATTATATATTTTATTTTATTTATTTATTTATTTATTTTGATTGGTCAATCGCTTACAAGATAATAGTTATAAGTATATACATACTTATGAATACATGAAATGGGTACATATAAGAAAAATAAAAGAAACAATAGGACGGAGACAGTAGGAACATTGGTGCACTTATGCATGCCCCCTACAGACCTCTTAGGAAAGGGATGACATCAATAGTAGACAGTCTAAGGTTAAACTTTTGGGGGTTTGGGGAAGAAACCACAGAGTCAGGTAGAGTATTCCAGACATTGACCATTCTGTTGCTGAAGTCGTATTTCTGCAATTATGTGGTGCGGTTAACCTTGAGTTTGTATCTATTGTGTGGTCTTGTGTTGTTATGGTTGAAACTAAGGTATTCATTGACAAATAAGACATTACAATGTATGATTTTATATACCATACTTAGATCAGACTGAAGATGGCGTAATTCAAGATTTTCTAGGTCTAGAATTTCAAGTGTGGTGGCATAAGGTATTCTACAATGAGTAGAGGAGTGGAGAACTCTTCTTGTGAAATATTTTTGGACTTACTCAACTGTGCTAGTATCAGATACGTAATGTGACTGATGAGCTGTATTCGAGTATTAGTCTAGCAAATGTTTTTATGCTCAAGTTAGTAGTGTGATATTACCAGAGAAAAAGCTACGTAGGATTAGGTTAACAAATCTTAATGCCTCTTTGGCTATGTAGTTACAGTGGGCTCTAGCACTTGGATCATGCGAGATGAGTATTCCAAGGTCCTTTACAGAGCTTGGATCATCAACAAGGTCTTGACTATTCAGCTTTTATTTTATTTTTTGATTTTTTTTGCCAATATGTAAGACAGAGCATTTATTTGTTGAGATCTGAAGTTGCCATTTGTTTGACCATTCTGATACATAGTCAAGGTCTTTTTGAAGGGTAGCAGTATTGTCGGTGGTGTTGAATATCTTTACATCATCAGCAAAGGGAACACAGTTGCTCTGTATATGATCACAGAGGTCATTTATGTAGAATATGAAGAGAGTTGGTCCTAGAACACTGTCTTGGGGGACACCACTGTTGGCAGGTACAGAATTTGATAGGACACTCCCAATTTTGAACATTTGTTGTCTGTTTGACCGAAATCTTCTATCCAGTTATGCAGTTTTCCAGAGATACCATAAGATTTTCGTTTTAGGAGTAGCTTGTCGTGTACCACTGAATCAAAGGCTTTACAGAAGTCTATGTAGATTGTGTCTATTGTTTTGCCCTGATCAAGTTGTGTAGTCCATATGTTTTTGCAGTGTAAGAGTTGCAGATTGCAGGATAGTTTTTTTCTGAGACCAAATTCTTTATTAGAGAGTAGGTTGTTTGTCCTTAAGTGGAGGATAATGGATTGGTTAATCATTGATTCCATAACTTTACAGGTGACACAGCATAAGGAGATTGATCTGTAATTTTCAACTAGGCTGGGGTCTCCCTTTTTGAAGATGGGGATGACTGTGGCTTGTGAGCATAGGTTAGGCAAGGAACTGGTCCTGAAAGATTTTTCAAAGATTATGCTTAGAGGTTCTGCTATGGCAGTGGATAGCTTTTTTAAGAAATAGGCACATATTCTGTCTGGTCCAATAGATAGAGATGGTTTTAGATTGCGTAGTGCTTTTTCAACATTGTCTTCTGTAAAATCGATATGTATTAGATCATTGTAGTTTTCTGTGGTTCAGCTAGGAAATACTGGGAATGATCCATTCCTGTTTACAAATACGGAGCCAAAGAATGTGTTAAAGATATTGGCTTTAATGGTGTCATCGTTGCAGTCTTTACCATTAGGTCCTATCAGGGGTGGGATGGACCTTGAGTCTTTTAGTTTGTTGTTTACAAAATTGGAAAAAGCACAGGTGGAATTGGTGCATAGAAGGTTTTCCTCTTGTTTAATGTGATGATTGGTGCATTCAGTTTTTATCTGGTGGCATAAATTTTTGTATCAGCTTTTGAAGCTGGCAACCTGACCAGATTTGTTTTTTCACCAAAGTGATCTCTTTTTGGATTGAAGCTTCCTTATTGTTATCGGTAATCTGTTTTTCCTGGTTTTGGGAGTTGTTATTGGTACATATAGTTTGATGACTCTTTTTACTTCAAGTAAAAATATGTTGTAATGGTCTTCAACAGTATTGCATCCAGTGAATAGAGATTGTTAATCAAAGGAAGAGAGATCGTTGATTATAAGATCATAGTTGCCTTTTTTGAAGTTATAATTTGGGGATTTTTTCGTTGTGATGATTTTTGTGTGGGTGTATGTTGAGACAAAAGTCAATCATGTTGTGGTCACTGTTGGAAAAGGGTTCTTTTATTTGTATTCCGTAACTTAAATTCAAACTATTGCAGAAGATGAGATTGAGACAGTTGTTAAGTCTAGTATTGTTGGTTACTAGTTGTTCCAGTCCTAGATTTGTAACAGCATGGTAGAAGGTTTCATGTATGGGTTCAGCTGTACATTCATTTAGGGTCCAGTTAATATGAGGTAGATTGAAGTCACCAAGAAAGATAAAAGCATGTGGGCAGGATGTTGCCCATGTTAGTAGTGAATTTAGCTTTTTTTCATGTTCAATGTCATAATCAGGTGATCTGTAACATAGTAAGAATCGAAATGTGATATTTAAGGATAGTTCACAGAAGATGGTCTCAGGAAGAGCAAGCTCCTGGGTAACTTGGATGTTTTTTAAATGTAAGGACTTTTTATAGTAGATAGCAACACTACGTCCTATACGAATTTCACGATCTGATTGGCAAACATGATAGTCTCTTACTGTAGTAATGGACTCAGGAAGAGATGCATTGAGCCATGTTTCACAGACAAATATGATGTCGAATTTAGCTATATTTAGTAAGTGGAGAAATTCAGGTATTTTATGCACAAGGCTTCTTGCATTGAGTAGCTTGCATTTAAGGCCAGCAGTAGTTGGAATTGAGGTAGTTAGCGGCGTGCGTGCCTAGTCTTGGGTGATGGTGGATTGGTTGAGGTAGGGTTGTGGTTGAAGGTTAAAGCTGAGTTGGGGTTGTGTGACTTACTTTTGATACAGTCAGCATGGTAGTCAATGTACAGATCCTTCTATCCATTGTCTAGACATTTTTTGAATTCAGTGCGGAGTACATGGGAGTGGGCACGTTGCTGTATGGTTAGGTCAGGGTGAGAATGGAGGTTCTTATGGTTGTTGTTGCTTTTGGCAAGTGAATTTACAGTATAAATGAATTTACGTTTGCTTGATACATTTTTGCAAATGACCCTGCAGAAGCGTGGGCCCACAGAGCCGTCTCTGTTTTTGAGCTCTTGGCCAATGCAGGAAATGTCAAGTATTTCATCAGGGGAGATGGTTGATGCTTGATAATCACTGATGATGTTTCAGACAGTTGTGATGTCCCATTGTCATTGATGTCCTCTAGATCAAATAAGATGGCATTTGGGTGTTTCCTTTCGTGCTCAACAGCTTCTCTGATGAGGATTGGGATATCATTATTTGTCTGATTTATGCTTTTTTGTGGATTGGTTGTGGTTGTTGGGTAGAAATATGGTTTGTAGCTGTTGGATGTTCAGGTTTTTGCATTGTGTCTTGTTTCAAGGTTGGATAATCTTTCTTTTAAAGCATCCAGAGATGCTATTATGGTGTCAAGGTGTGTTATTCATGTTTCTATGGTATCAACTCTTTCAAACAGATCCAGTTTGGGTCTGCATGATTTTCAGAGATACGGAAACTCATTGGATGATTCTAGGTATTGAATCATTTACTCGGGTAATCCCAAGCAGTCATGATGAGCGTATTTGTTACATAGAGAACATTTGATGGAATTTTCATTATCCTTTAGAGTTTTATAGCATTTAAGGCATGTGCAGGAGTCTTGTGGTTCATTGGTGATTACTTTCTCTTTAGGTTGTGGTTTGG
This sequence comes from Pseudonaja textilis, assembly GCF_049901715.1. Classification (NCBI taxonomy): domain Eukaryota; kingdom Metazoa; phylum Chordata; class Lepidosauria; order Squamata; family Elapidae; genus Pseudonaja; species Pseudonaja textilis. The sequence goes on along the minus strand of NC_142008.1, from coordinate 33,944,422 downwards.
CATTGGATTTTTTTCTTGGCATGGTGGGTTTGTTAAGATGGTATGTTGATTAAATTACTTAATGAAACAATTTTGGGTAATCAGTATAGCCAATATCACACCAATCAATCAATTGCAATAATATCTCTCGTCAAATAATTTTGTTAAGCAACTATCAGCCTAATCAATTAATTACACTAATTGCTAATCAATTAATTACATTAATCATTAATCACACTGTTCAATTAAATTAACTAAATCACTAATTTTACTAATCAATTAAATTACATGAATCTCGATCTTTTAAACTAATCAGTAATCACACCATTAGCACTTAACACTCTAATCACACTAATCAATTAAAACAATAAATCAATTAAACCATTAATAAATTATTTTATAGAAATTGATTATCTAATCATTGATATAGGTAATGAGGTAGAAAAGTTGTAAGTTTTGAGGTAATGAATTAATCAGTGTTTGATTAAAGTAATGAGGTAGTATTGAGAGTCTGCAAGGAAAGGGTTAATTGTTTTACTCACAACTGTCATTTACTGGGTGGGAGGAATTTATTGCTCCGATGGCTGCTGCTAAACAATAGACTGTGACAAGATGTTCAAAAGCAGAAGTATTTTGCAAATTAGACTGGGCAAAAGATGAATAAAAATCAATGGCACCTATTGAAATCTTTTAAGATTTTCAGTTAATTTTGTTCTCTTCTCAAAAGGTTCAGAGGAACTACAAATTTACATATAAGAGCTGCACAAAGCAGGAGAACCATTTGGCTTAAAAATAAACCCGAAAAAGAGTCAGGTTATGTTTAATAAATTCACCAAAGAAAGATTTTTTATATCTTTTATATGGAAGAAACTAGACATAATAGAACACTACATATACCTTGGCCAAAGGATCACAATGGAAGTGATACAATAAAGGAAATTGAATGACATGTAAATGTGGTTAGTAAGCATTCAGCAAGCTAAGCATAATTTTCATGAACTTCCCCCTATGCCTGAAGAGAAAAGTTTTCGATCAGTATATGCTAACATGTGCTGGTGAAACATGGACACTAATCTCACAATTGATACAAAAGCTATGAGTGGTGAAAAAAAAACCATGGAAAGATACATGCTCAGCAATACAAGACAAGATAGAAAGACCTGCACATGGATTAGAGCAGGGGTCGCCAACCTTTTGGACTTCAGCGACCACCAAACTCGCAATTTTACATCCCGCGGACCAGAGACCCTGGGAAAATCCCCCAAAAAGTCTGCAGGAAAATTCTCCATCCTGTTTTCCTACCGATCAATCATTATTTGGGATTGCAGGATACCGTCTTCAGCTCCGTTCTTGGGGGGGAGAGAGAGAGAGAGAGGAGAGACTTTTGGCTTCATGCAAGGAAAGCAGCAGAAGCTGCAGAAGTCTTTCTCTTCCCCAAACTCTACCAGAAATGAGTCTTTATGAAACTTGTCATGCCGGCACAGCCTCTTGGAGCAGGAGGCCTTGCGGGGTCCCAAAGGCTAATTTTTGGTTGAGTTTGGGAGAAAGAAAGACCGTTGCTGCTTTTCTTGCATGCAGCCAAAAGCAGAAGCAGAAAGCAGCAGCCCAATGGCCAGGTGAGGCAAATTCCCCTCTTCCCCCCTTTCCCCCCTCTCCTCACTCCCTCATGTTGTTCGCAATGCAAGTGATGCAAGCCTTGTGTTCCCATGGGCCATGTGGGTGACACAGCCTTGTGTTCAAGCGCAGCCTAGATTAATTGCTTTGGGGGTGACATTTCTCTGCGTACCACCAAAATTTTCTCGTGGACCACCAGTGGTCCCCAGCCCACCAGTTGGCGACCACTGGATTAGAGAACAAACTCAAGTATACAATATGATCAAGAGAGTAAAAGAATTGAAACGGAAATGAGCTTGTCACGTAGCAAGAATAACTGGACCAAATCAGTCAGAGAATGGATCCCACTTGATAAAAAGTATCTACAAAATAGACCTAAAACAAGATGGATCAATGAGATCAGTGAGTATTGAGGGCCCAATTGGCAAAGGAAAGGTCAGAACTATATTGCTTGGAAAGATGCGAAAGAGGCCTGTGGTGGATAGAAATGGATAAAATGATAATAATGATGATGGTGGTGATCATAATATTAATCTATATCTCCTTCCCTCTTTTTCACTAATTCTATTTTGTAATTAAAATGTGCTTGTGGCGATAATATTGCTACTGTATATTAATTACATTTTTGTTAGCTGCACAGATTCATTGCTGGAAGAAGATAATTAGATTCCTTCCAAAAAATTGTACCGGTTAATTAAAAATAGCAAATTAATATTGTGTGAGAATAACTGTATACCTCATTTCTTCCATTTAATTTTGCTTCTTTATACTGAATTGTATTCTTTATGGCTATCACTGAATCAGTAACTCCACTTTAATTTTGTTTTCCTGACACAAATCAATTCAGTTATGAGTTACAGGAGAAGCTAATAATCTGGCTGTACCTAATGAACATATTACAAAAAGCTACTGATTCTTACTGGCAGTTTTCTAGTGAGGATCGTAGGCCAAGACATCTGTGATCCAGATAAAGAAAACAGGATAGTGTGCTTCCTCTAGGTTACAGGATAAATTATGTCACCTTAATGTGTCACAACTTGCATTCCAGCTAGTTTATAAGTCTCATGGGAATGCACAGTGTCGCTTAACAGAATTTTTGAAAGTAAAAATCATTTGAAAAAAAAAATAGACAATATGTTGAAATCGGCTTTATGTTTGCAGAAAAACAGCAGCATATTTTCTCATCTATATATATCTTATTTATATATATTTATTTATCTATATATTCTCAATTATATACATACTTTAAGAATATAGGTTGAATCAAATTATTTATCAGGGTATCAGATTTACATGTATTCATTAGTAAATCCCTTCATCATTACTTTTTCACACTTCTATTTAAAAAAAAACAGTTATTTTTGTTCACAATATTTTTGTGTGGCAAGCTATACATTTGGAGCTAAAAAACTCATTGCAAAATTATGAGAACTGTGCAATCCAAATGATAAGTGTAATGTATACCATGCTGGAAATATAAATTAGATTAATTGTCCTAAAAGTGAGGACTACACAATTTTCTTTTTTTTATACATTTCCTTATAGCAATCTGATTGAAGAGAAGAAAATTTGGTCTTTTAGATGTTTACAAACAACAGAAAAACTAGTGAGCCCAATTAAAGATGTAGATTCCTGCAAGTAAAGGTCTGAATGGCTTGGACCCTGTTTACCATTGATTCCACTTTCTTCATCTACCTGATCCATATTTTTTGTTTAGGAGAGTATGCTGCAGGTTCCCAATTCTAGACACATGGGGGAGGGAGAGTGGATTGAAGAAAGAGAACATTTTCAAACCTCTCACTTTGGAGCTGTCCATGAGATCAGGTTATTTATTTATTTTATTTATTTATTTGATTTGTCAATCGTTTACAAGATAATAGGTATAAGCATATACATAGTTATGAATACATGAAATGGGTACATATAAGAAAAATAAAAGAAACAATAGGACAGGGACAGAGATGGTAGGCACGCCCCCTACAGACCTCTTAGGAAAGGGGTGAGGTCAATAGTAGACAGTCTAAGGTTAAAGTTTTTGGGGTTTGGGGAAGAAACTACAGAGTCAGATAGAGTATTCCAGACATTGACCACTCTGTTGCTCATTCTTTTGCATTCAGATAAAAGGTCTTGCAGGTATTAGTTTTAATTCAGCATATTTTTAAAAGGGAGAATGACGAGGGTAGACCCACCTCCACACATCACTTCAGTAAAACATAAAAGCTGAAATTCAAAGATCGCCTCATACACACAGGAAGCATTGCTGGCTTGTTCTTTGTCTTTCAACAGCCGATTCCTGTGCCATGATATAAACAGTTCGTCATGCTCTGTGGTTGGCGGCTGTTAAAGCAAAACAAGCTTGAAGTCTCCTTGGATTTACAAGACTAATTTTACAGTTCTTTGGATCCTGGCTAAAGATTAGAAACAATGGGATCAGACATGCTAGTATTAAGTTTGAGAAACTGAGAAATAAATAAAAGCTGTATCAGCCTGGTGCTTTAACAAAACATTATCCTGCTTTAAAACATGCTTTAAAAACAAAAAAAAAACACAATTCTTTACTTTCAGGAAATAGAAACTGTGAACTTCTCACTTAGAATTTTTTTTGGAACTTGTTTTCATTGTTAGATGTGTGTGTGTTTATCTGTATGTCCATGTTCTACTTTTGAAATTCCTGTACTAATCTGCAATTTCACTGGCTTTTCATGATTTCATTGCATTTAGAAACCTATAATAATAATCTAATAGATTTTTCCTACTCTCAAGCATCCTGAGAAACCAAAAAAGCCACATAAGTCACTTGTTCCCTGTGGATATTCTTGTAATCAAAAGAACAAAACTTTCAATAGCTTTCAGGACAAGTTTATATCTGAATACTTATACATCTATCACAACTTCAAAGATTTCAGCCCCAGATGGTTCCTAAAAAATCCTGGGGTATCTTGCAGAACAACTCATAAATTGACATGAAACCCAAATTTTCAATGTAATTGAGGGGGAAATTGCTAAATTTCCTGATAGTCATAATATTAATTGTATTTACCATTAAATCAAAAGTTTTCTTTTAGACCCATCTACCATGAATTCTGGAATACATTCAAAAAAACAAGTGTGTCCTCAGCCCCAAAAAGAATGGATTCCAGATCTATCACAATTTTGACTCTAGTGAGCTACAAAACACTTTCCTTGGATCTCACACTTTTACTGGAAATACCAACAAAACCAATGACTTTTTGTATGCAAGTTTTCCCACTTTATGGTTAAATAGACAGGAAAGACAGTAAAGAAACAAGAAGAAAATTACTTAAGTTGAAAATCATTAAAATAAAAATTGAATTTTAAAAAATCAGAGTGCAGTTAATATTCCTGGGAGCATCTATGATAGATCAATTTTCCTGGATGAGCAGGAAAGTAATAACCGGATTGTATCAAAGTGCTTTCTATATTATATAGAGCATAAATTTTACAATTTAGGAAGGATAGTAGAGATTCTGAAATGTCTGTTTAAAAATGTCTGTAACATTTAAACTGTATCTTGCCAGCTGTTGTTCAGTTAAATCTAACACCCAGCCAAGCCTATACAAAAAAGGGATTTATTTATCTATTAAAAATGGCTTATTCTGATAACCTCAGAATATCTGAGACTATCAGGAATAAATTCAACAAGCACAAGCAATAACAACAACTATTGAAGAAAACTATTTCTATAATCCCAGTATCTCAGCTAAATCTTAACCCAATTATAAATCAATGTCTACAGTCTAAAGAGATTCAGAGCCTATTTGAATCTTCTTCTTCTCTCTAGTGTATTCCTGCAGGTGCAGGCTCCACTTTTCAGATTATTGAGCACCACTTTGCACGGTCAGCTGTATCTCTAGGGTGCAGGCCTGTAGCTTGCATAGGGTGTCTTGCCATCTCTGTTTTGGATGCCCACAAGGTAGGGAGTCTTGGCCACAGTGGAAGGTACTGCTCTCTGGAATGCCCATACCAGCGGAGCCTGTCTGAATGCCTGGTGTATATTAGTTTGGGTGCAGAGTCATATGGACAAGATTCTGTCTGTTTTAGCGTTCCGTCTAATTGGTCTTACAGCCAAACCCATGTAGAGATGCTCATTTCAGAGTGCAAGATGATGCTGAAAATCGTCCTTCCAGTAACCTTTTTGGGCATTACAAGCCAGTGCTATTTTTTGAAACAAAATTTTCACCAGCAACAACTTATTTGCACATCAGATAACATTACTTAAGCATTTCCTTTTCTTTAATTAGCTGACATTTTTCACGGTCTTTAGTCTTTTACTAAATACTTATATTAATGCTGCATATATGCCAGAAGGAAAAGAATAATAAGCCTATGCAATTCTTCAGAATCAATTCCTTAAAGGTGCTTGATAGCAAGAATTCTGCATCAGTCTGCAACACCTTAAACCAGCTGCATTCTTTCCTCAGATTCCACAGCAGCTGCAGACAGTAGTCATGTGGTCCACATCTGTAACACATCTACCTCTATTGTATGATGGATCAGGAATCTTTTTCTAATTATTATTATTTTTATTAAGACTTTTAATCACAATAATACTTTATTTTTTAAAAATATGTATCAATTTTATGTGACTGCCCATCTCATGGAAAGTGAGTCTGGGTGGCAAATATAAATCAAATGAAACAACAAACATGTAAAAAAACATTATAAAAATATAAAACAATCACTACTTAAAATTAAATTAATTAAAAATTAAAATATACCTCAGGGATTGATGATATAACTAGGTATTGAAGGACTTCTGGAACATGAACAGTGATGGAGCTAATTTAACTTCAGGGCAGAGAATGTTCTATAACGCATGCATTGCACCAGACAAGACCCTCCTCCTGGACCCTACCAAATATAAGTACTTTTTCTGCTGCCAGATCTAATGGGAGAGTCTGATGAAATTGGGGGAGAGAAGTCCTCAGATAACTCAAATTAAATATACAGTTAGTCCTCAATTTATGACTAAAATTGAGCCCAATTTTTTGTTGCTAAGTGAGACAGTTAAGTGAGTTTTGCCCTATTTTATCACCTTTCTTGTCAGAATTAAGTGAATCATTGCAGCTGTTAAGCTAGCAACACAGTTGTTAAGTGAACTTGACTTCCCATTGATTTTGCTTGTCTGAAGATTGCAAAAGATGATTGATCACATGATCTCGGAACACTGCAATAATTATAAACATGCATCAAGTGTCAAGTGTCCAAAGTTTGATTATGCAATGGTCTGAAGTATGAAAAATGGTCATAAGGTCACTTTTTTTCAGTACCATTGTAACTTCTAATTTTCACTAAATAACTAAGTCGATGACTACCTGTAATACAGACTAAAAGGAAAAGTAGAAATAAAATGCTCGTGAAAGCAAAGGAGAAAAAGAAAAACAAACTAAGAAGGCAACCTTCCACTCTCATAAGCATTAGTATAAATAATTTCACTATCTCTTCACATCCTCTTAGTTAAGAGTTATAATAATATTCAATCCGATAATAAAGTCCAGATGTCGGAAAGACCAGAAATAAACCATCCCAAAATAACAAAATATACCATTATAATCCTGGTCAAATACAGACAGTTCCTGGCTTACAATCATTCATTTGGTGACAGTTCAAAGTTTCAATACACTAAAGAAAGTGACTTATGACTGTTTTTCATACTTAAGATCATTGCAGCATTCCCATGGTCATTAGATTAAAATTTGGATTCTTTGCAACTGGCATGTGTTTATGCCAGTTAGTGTTCCAGGTCACCTCATGCAACCTTTTGACAAGCAAAGTCAATGGGGAAACCAGATTCACTTATCAACCATGTTACTAACATAGCGACTGCAGAAATTCACTTAACAACTGTGACAGAAAAAGTCATACACAAAAAACTACTCCTAAAACTAAAATCTTATGGTATCTCTGGACACCTGCATAACTGAAGCATTCCTGTCAAACAGACAACAAATGGTCAAAATTGGGAGTGTTCTATCAAATTCTGTAACTGTCAACAGGTGTCCCCCAGGGCAGTGTTTTAGGACCAACTCTCTTCATACTCTACATAAATGACCTCTGTGATCATATTAAGAGCAACTGTGTTCCCTTCACTGATGATGTAAAGCTATTCAACACCACAGACAATACTGCTACCCTTCAAAAAGACCTCGACTATGTATCACAATGGTCAAACAAATGGCAACTTCAAATCTCAACAAATAAATGCTCTGTATTACATATTGGCAAAAAATAAATAAATCAGAAAATAAAATACAAGCTGAATAGTCAAGACCTTGTTGATGATCCAAACTCTGCTATGGACCTTGGAGTACTCATCTCGCATGATCTAAGTGCTAGAGCCCACTGCAACTACATAGCCAAAAAGGCATTAAGAGTTGTTAATCTAATCCTATGTAGCTTCTTCTCTGGTAAAATCACACTACTAACTAGAATATACAAAACATTTGCTAGACCAATACTTGAATACAGCTCATCAGTCTGGAATCCACATTACATATCTGATATTAACACAGTTGAGAAAGTCCAGAAATATTTCACAAGAAGTGTTCTCCACTCCTCTACTTGTTGCAGAATACCTTATGGCACCAGACTTGAAATTCTAGACCTAGAAAACCTAGAACTACGCCGCCTTCAGTCCAATCTGAGTATAGTATATAAAATCATACATTGCAATGTCCTACCTGTCAATGAATACTTCAGCATCAACCATAAAAATACAAGAGCACACAATAGATACAAACTCAAAGTAAACCGCGCCAAATTTGATTGCAGAAATATGACCTCAGCAACAGAGTGGTCAATATCTGGAATACTCTACCTGACTCTGATGTAGTTTCTTCTGGGAGTAAAGCTTTATAAAAACACACAGCACAGCTGACATTGTTGACTCAAAATTCCATTATCATTTCTCAGCAATATCTCTGAACATTATTGTAAGTTACTTTGTTATATCTCTGATATTGAAACAAAAATCCAAAATTTTATTTCTTATGAAAATGCATTTATGCTTTAAAATTAATTAATTCATATTAACTTCAAAGTCTTTAAGCCTTATCTTGCTTTTTGCTGTTTATTTTGAATTCTTAAAGCTTAGAAAAGATACAGTTTCATCTTCTTATATTAAAGCACTCACCTGCTGTTTGGTCAGTATGCCATTTCTTCCTTGAAAATCCAAAATGGATCAGGGATCTGAGTAGAACTAAGACAGCTTCCTAATTCTTGCATAAGCCCTCACTCCTCCTAATGGCACGGTCAATCTCCTCCTTTACAATTCCTATTCTCAGAAATAGGCATTATCAATATCTTCTCTTACAACTCCAGTTGCATAGGGGTAAGACAACTTAAGAGGAAGGAAGTGAAGAATGAGCTTGGAGGAAAGAATCAAGGAATAAGCTATAGAGTTCCTACTCTTTAGGTGAGAGAAATCTTATCTTTGTCTGTCAAACTGGGTAGCATCTCCTTTTCCTGTTTTTTTTTAAATTAAAATAAGGATAAAAATTTTGTGCTATCATTTATTATTAAACCATAATAGTATGGGAAAATATAGCCATTAATTGTTTCTTAAAAAACAATAGTAAAATTAAGTTTTTTGCCTGATTTTCAGCTGACATTACATCAGGCTATTAGAAATGCGTAAAAATAATGACCACCACTTCAAGCAACAAAGAAAATATTTTGCATTAACGGCATGCTCTTAAATAAAAACATATACATACACGGTTTCTACTGATCCACAATTACATGCTTGTCACATCAGCTAGACATAACTGATATGGATGGGGAAGAAAAATACAAGGAATAGTGGTAAATGCAATTTTGTGGAACATATGGAAGCTACTAAATAAGATCCAGCGGACTCTCCCAAGCAGTAATTTCACTTTTTCATTTACAAACTTTAACCAAAGCTGTATCAATGATCTATAAAATGCAAAATATGTGTCAGAGAGGAAGAGATTGAAAAAATATTTTTTCTATCCTCAGTTTTTCTGAACTGATTTTTAATAGGGTTTTGGTGCAATCTGATTTTAAAGAAAACAATTGCAATTTGGTTTATTAATCTTTGAGAAAGAAAAAGATTGATCTATGGAAATGCCACTTATCATACCCACTGAAATTAAGGAACTCCCAATACCTCTCAGAGTTTCTATTTATTCAGTTATGCTGGAGTTTTTGGTTGAGTGAGAGAACATTTGGGAATATGTTATTCCAGAAACTTTGGTATAATTTGGAAGGCTACAGAGTTCTACTTAGTTCTGAGTGCTAAATGGTACATTCTGGTGCTTGGCATATCCACTCAACTCAAGATATTCAAGTGTCAGATTAGCAGTCAATTATATTTGACTGTGGAATCCTATGCTTGTTTACTAAGAATTAATAGTGGACAACCAGCTAAATATGAGCCAGCAGTATGCAGCAGCAGCCAAAAAAGCTAATGCAATTCTTAAATTGTATTAACAGAGGGATACAATCAAGATCAAGGGAAGTACTAATACCACTCTATAAAGCCTTAGTAAGACCACACCTAGAGTACTGCATCCAGTTTTGTTCATCACATTATAAAAAAGATGTTGAGACTCTAGAAAAAGTACAGAGAAGAGCAACCAGGATGATTAGGGGACTGGAGGCTAAAACATACAACAAACGGTTGCAGGAGCTGGGCTTGGCTAGTCTAGAGAAGGACCAGGGGAGACATGATAGCAGTCTTCCAATACTTGAGGGGCTGCCAGAGGGGGAAAGGGGGTCAAGCTATTTTTTAAAGCTCCTGTAGGCCAGACAAGGAATAATGGATGGAAACTGAACAAGGAGAGATTTAACCTGGAAATAAGGAGAAACTTTCTGACAGTGAGAACAATCAACTCATGGAACAGCTTGCCCTCAGAAGTTGTGGGAGCGCCATCACTTGAGACTTTCAAGAAGAGATTGGATTGCCATTTATCAGAAATGGTGTAGGGTCTCCCGCTTGGGCTGGGGGTTGGACTAGATGACCTACAAGGTTCCTTCCAACTCTGATTATCTGTTAATAGTCAGTGTACACTGAACAGGTTTTCCTCCCAAGTAAGTGTGCATAGAATTGCATAGCCTGCCCCCATATCTCCTTTCCTACTGTATTTTGCACCCTTTACCTTGGCAATGGATGTAAACAAAAGAAAAGCTATTTATTATAATGTAGTTTCCTTTGGTCATTTGTGCATTTCATGGTTGTCAAGGTTATACATATTAAAAGAGAAAAAGAGGGTGGGGAGGAAAGTATTTTTGCATTGTTTTCATTTTCTAATACAATGCCAAGGGAAGGAGGAGAAAAACAGGTGGTGACATCATAAATATGGAATCTGAAGGTCACAAACAGGAATCAGAACACAAATGGGAATGTTGAGGAATGTACACTATAAAAAAATAAATCAGTCAAACTCCTCTCTCCCTTCCATCCTTTGAAAAGAGAAGAAATATGGGTAGATTGAAATATAGTGTTTTATACTTCCTCTTCAGATTTTATGTCTACTTGAAATACTTTTATGAAACCGTTTTAGCCTCCAGAGCAAAAGCTTACTTGGAGAATCACCAAAAAGGACATGAGTAAAATACCATAGCTTATAATTTCCCAAAATATCCACTCACAAACATTATTCATACTATTATAATTCTAAATTTAAATGCTTGAATATATTGTAGTAGAATGTACTTAATCTGCCTAAAAGGGCTTTTTTAGGGTTATATGCAATAATTATAAAATGATAACAGCGAAAGTTAATTGACCAATCTTGACTTGACTTAATTCAAGTTGTGGAAATGGAAATGAAACAGGTATTTTCTGGGGAGGCGGGGGGGAGAAAGAGAGAAAGAGGATATATTTTGACATATACATTTGTATGTGTGTATGTGTGTGAATGCATGTACCCACAGTATTCCATAGCTTTAGGTTAAAAAAACTGAAATAGGGTTCTCGAATATATTTCTCAACTGTTTTCTATCAGGTTCTGACTCTTCTAAAAAATAAAATGTGCTTTTCACTCTGTTTGATCATTTCCCCTCCGTCCATCATATTTTCTGCAGAGTGGGCAGAACTAATATGGTGGTGGGGGGAATGTTCACACCTGTTAGTTGTTTGTTGTAAATGTTATTTATTCTTGAGGTTCCAATTGTGACTGATTTTCCCAAAAGCATCTTTTATTTAGTTCGTTCAATTAGTACCTTGGAGTGGATAATGTTGAGTATCATGGACTATCTTTTTCCTAGTCTTCGGTTGCTGCTGCAGCTGTCTCCTTCTGCAGGAAACCTCTTCCCTTCCTTAATGGAGCTCGTGGGAATGTAGGGATCCTGGAACTGAAACCCTTCTTCCCTTCCAAACTCCCCTATTGAGTAAAAATGGGTGGGGAGGGAGGGAAGAGAGAGAGAGAGGGAGGGAGGGAGGGAGAGAGTGAGAGAGAATACCTCTAAGTCCTGGAAATAGTTTTTCCAGCCTATTTTTTTTTTCAATAAGTCCTTTCAATTAACCACTTCATTCCTGATTATAAAACAGGCTCATAATCTAAACAGCTTCTCTTTAATGTCCTGAATCATTTCCACCCACTTTCTGAAATTCTCCATTTGGGTTGAATTATAGCACCCCACTTCCATTGTATAATAATATTTAATAAATGAAAACAGGTTTGAATTCCACAATAATTTTCAATGTTTCACGCAGCCCTTACCCATTGCCTTTATATAAATCCTTTAAATTCGTCCTTGGTTGTTAGTGCAACATTTCCTATATAAATCCTCCTGGTTTAACCAGTAATTTAAGAGGGAATTGGGCTGAGATTTCTACTTTATATTTGTTGTGTAGTATTTGCATCTAATTTTATAAATTGTATAAATGCCATTTAAAATATAGAAATTTCTTTTAGAAGAGAAAATAGAATTTATTACACTCTAGAGTAAAATTATAATATTGTAAACATCAATACCTTTAGACTACTGAAATCAATGTTATGATAAGATAATTTTACTTTAGGAATTAATCATCTTAGCCTGCTTCATTGTGGATACTGATGGATTTCATTTTACATAGTTAAGATGATTGGGTTGTGCTTTTGAGTGTCTCCTTCTATTCTTTGAGATACAAAGGTATATCAGTTTAATGATTTTAATAATTTCTGTTTATGAAACTGCCATATGAGGCGGATTAGTAGATAATTCACTTTTTATTTTGTATAGGGGTGTTTTGACATTTTTGATTTCCCTATATTGTTCTTTTGCACCATTTTTAATGTTATGTATTAAGATGTTTTTTTCCTAGGTCACCAAGAAAAAATATCTGTTGTGAGCTCCTTCTGGCATCAGGAAGGGCATCCAGCCAGTAAGCATTCAGCTCCATCCATTTGCCGGCATTCTATTTCAAATTAGGGGATTATAGAATAAAAAAGGATTTTTTTAAAATATAGATGTATTATCTTAATAGTGTTTGTGTACTGTGCAAGCTTTAGTGGCATAAATGTAGTGAAGGTTGCTATTGTGGGCATTATAGATCTAAGGGAATTCACTTGGCTATAATGGAATTTTCTGTTCCTGAACACAAGAATGGATCCTTGCAGAATATTACAGGATCAGACCAACTGTACATTCTTTTGTGCTTATCAGGCATATAAGTAGCAACAACTGTCCTGATAAAAGGCAATTAGGAAGGAAGTCAAGGAGGCTCTCTGCCTTAAACATGCTCATTGATAAATGGGGACTAAATTATTCATACAAGTTAAGATTATTAAATAATAATAGATTTATCAAATAATAGATATAAGAAAATGTGATCATTGTTATATTGATAAGAAAAGTATTAATTATAATTGTAAGCACAAGATATATGTATCCAGTCGACAGACAGTTTGAAATGAAAGATGGAATTATTGTAAATACAAAATAAAAAACTTTTTAAAAAGAGAAAGTTTAAGGTGAATGAGAGGCATCTGATGAAAGAAAGGATTGAGCGCTGTGCACATACATGATAATATTCAGAAGAGGAGGGGGAGAGAGGAAAGGAAGAGACTTCACAGGGCCTAGCAGGAGAGTAGAAGGAATACATTGCATGACTGATGAGGTGAAGGGTGACTCTCTCAAGGCTTCTGCCTGCAGCTGTGGCAGGAAAGAACAGTTCAGTACCTTCCATTTCTCCCGCCTGCTTGCAGATGCGGCAATCTTGATATCTGAATGCCTGAGTCCTCTCATCCTTGAGATTTGCCTTGAAGCTTTAGAGACCACCTTTTGTTGTTTCTGATGATGTGGGGCAGTTATTATTTACATGGTGTAACTCACCATTTATTGCTGTCTGTAGTAAATTATTACTAATTTTGACTCAGGTACTCACAGGCATTCAGACATAAATGGCATTTACAGATACTGGTCATCCTTGATTTATGACTGTTTGTTTAACAACATTTTACAGAGCAGTATGGTGGCCTAGTGGTGAAGATACTCACCTCCCACTCAGAACAGTTTAATCCTGGGTAGTGGCAGATGTCTCTCTCCTAGGGAACAAGACAAAAAAAATCTGCGAACTCCATGTGGCACCAGAAAGGGCGTACAGCCAATAAATGCTCACTCCATCTAGTCGCAAAATTCTGTCCTGAATTAAGGGATTACAGGGTTTTAAAAAGGGAAATTATCCAGTCTTCTCATAGCCATGGCACCATCTCTGATATTATATGATCAAAATTTGGGTGCCTGGCACCTGGTATTTACAATGGTTGCAATATCCTGGGATTCTGTAATCACCATTAATGACCTTTTCAGGGTTCTTCCAATAAGCAAAGTCAATGGAGAGTGCCATGATCATAGGAAAAAAAGATTGTTAATTCAGGTGCAAATAATTAAATGACCACATTGCTTAGTGATGGAGGTTCTGATCACAATAGTGATCATAAGTTTAAGACTATCTGAAAGTATGAAATTACTTCCATTGTATGACCAAGTAGCTCTGCGTATTTGAGAAATAAAATGGGGAAATTTAGTATTAGTTTATGATTCCATTTTAACTAGAGTTTTCTATTGGAAAATAATTTAGAAGCCATTTCTTGACTTCAGGAGATAATTTTTGGCTCTTTGAAAAATCTGAAATGTTCTTGTGTGTGAGACATGAATTCAAAGTTTAATTATGATTTTGCTGTTTTCTAGGTTTTTTTGTTAAAAAAAATCTTGTGTTTTTAAAGTTATTAATAAGGTACATAGTACGATGCACCGATATCTAAAGAAGCACAAAAAAGTTGGAATAATAGGATCCTGATTTTTTAACTTGTTTCCACGATTAGAAAGGAATGTTTCTTTCTAAAACATATAATGGATTTATATAAAGATGCTGCAATAATTGACTTTGATGAGAGCAATTAATACAGAAAGAAATACATACAGAATCCTAAATGAGATATTTGGTAGACAGGGGACAATTTTCAACTTGTGGGGAAATGCTGGACTAGAGAATATAATCTGGATATGTCAAACCAGATACTGCAAACTAAATATGGGCAAACCAGCTTTGAAATTCTAAATCATTCTATCAATTATTCTAGCTTGAATTTAGGGTAGAATAGGAAAAAGTAAACAATCATAAAAAGCCAGAGACAGACAGACAGACAAACATATGTGTCACACATACATACATACACACACACACATATATAAATATATATATTTATGTTCAAGAAAAACAACGTCAAAATATGATCTCATAATGGTTATGTTTAATTAGTTTTTTAAAGATGTATTTTATTCAACAAGGAACAACAACCCAATAATTGCAAAAGCAAAGCAAATTATAATTCTTTGCAACAGAATGTGTTGATGGAAAGACATGCATAATATACTTTCAAAGTCTAGTGGAAATAATACAATCAGTGCCATTAGTTTCATCTCAAAACTGCAATGAGAGACTTAAAAATGGAAAAATGAATGCATGTCTGCACTAATGCCAATTTCTGTTAAGGAAGATTGCAAAGCGAGTAATGTTTGAAACAAAATCTGAATAAAGATTAAAAATATTGCTGAACTTCTTAAAATGGGTGGTGTCACAAAGTGAAATCTTTTCTATGACTTAAGCTGTGGCCAACTAGGCTATGATTCAAAAGACCACCAGAAATGGAAAGTTTCCAAAACTACATTTGTATAAGTAGTTGGTAAGAAATCAATTCAAACACTTAAGATAAGATTTGATGGCTGTAGTACACAATTTTGAATCTAGTTTATTCAATCTGTGCTCAATCCACAATATTGTACGTAAGAAGGAGATGCTTCATAAACAACTATTGGAAGATTAAATGGTCTAAATATAGCAATTGTAGAAAAGGTTTAAACAGTTTTTTTGTTGCTAATGAAATGAAATTAACTACCCACAAATAAGGAGTGATGTCACTGTGCAGTCTTCTTGTCATATATTTAGATTGAACGCTCTTTCTTCAAGGCAGATTTAATGAGAAGGTGAGAAAAAGATTACCAAAATCCATTCCATTACACAAAAATAAAAATAAATACCACTGTGATTTCATTTCACTTTGGATTTTACTGTATGACATACTACAGAATCAATCAGAATGCAGGTGCATAAAACTCATTTTGCTTTCAAGCTCTCACAATGTATAATAGATGGCACATGAATTGGAGTTCAGTGAAAATGATAGTTTGCTCTAGAAATATCTTTACTTAATGTTGATAATTATGCGGCCACTGCACAGGGCTAAAAAAAGAAAACCCATTTCCATGTGCTGCCAGCATCCAAGTCCATTAAGAAATAATACTTGTAAAATGAAAGTCTCATTAGAGTTTAAGTGAAAGTGTTTGGCATGAGAGATTGAAAAGTCAACAATCGGTCTTTTACATCAGGCACTGGAAAAACACTGTTTAAAATTGCCATTGAAACATATTGGTAGCAGGATGCAACACCACCTTTGATCCATGTACTCTGCCAAAGCAAAGAGATTGTCCAGTATAATAAAGCAAAAAGAAAATGCACTATTTTCTAGCTATTTAAAATATAGCTTAATTTTTTCTGAGACTTTGCAAGCCAACGAAATACCAAATTCTTTACTTTGAAATAAAGTGAAGAACATAAAAAAATTAGTCAATGTATGAAACCAAAAATGACTTCTTGAAAGAATTTTGGAGGAAGTGAGAAAGGTGCTCCTTTTTTAAACCCTGGCCTTCTGTCAAGAAAACTCAGATGACATCTAGAGATTATTTTAAGATGGGGAAAGTAAATGTGTTTATTAAAAGGGTGCTATCCTTGCCATTATTATTTTACACATACACACACACACACACACACACACACACAAACACAAATACACACACACACACACACACACACACACACGATGGAAAGATCATTGTCAGTTCAGTTGAAATGAACGCAAATGAGAACCAATTGCACATCAAGACTCTAGGCCAGAGGGTCAAACTTATGTTATCACAGTGGCATCACATGACATAGTGGGATTTTTTTTCCCCTTCGCTAAACCAGGTGTGGGCATGGCCAGTGCATGATGCATCTGGCCTGTGGGCTGGGTATTTGACAGCCCTGCTCTAAGCAAGCTGGGAAATGCTGAACCAGTGTCTGGAAGATGTTGGAGACAGGTTTTTGAAATAAATTCAGATTAAATCATAACAAAATTAACTGTGCTTTTGAGTATACTTGGACAATCCAGAAACACCCTGTACAATAACTGTAGTAGACAAGATCATTCTCTCCTCCCAAAAAGATGTGATTAATGATTCAAAAATTCTCTTGGACTTAAAGTAGAAGACATAACCAGGACAGTATCTTCCAGCTTGGATGGTTACATCTCTTATGAATCTCCTTGGACCAGGATACTCTAGCAACAGCAACCTGATGGGCTAAACTGCAGCAATGCACTTTATGTGGAGCTTTCTTTGGAAATGATCTAAAAGATACAACTGGTATAGAATGAAATAGCTGGATTGTTGGTGGGATACTGCAATTTAGCATTGATTTTAAGGTTGTTTCATTTAAGGTTTCCAGGCTCAATTTAAAGTGCTATATATCACTTCTAATGATTACATCTAGTTACATCAGCACTCTCACATCTGGTCTTAACAAGACCTTGTTAAGATTTTCTCATCCAATGTGGTTTATGGGGAATGGATAGGGTAACAAGATTTCTCCATGGTTACCCCATAGTTTGTTGGAACATGCTCCTTTGAGAAGGACTTGGAACATTCCTTACTTGTGTAGCATTTGTTTTTAATATTTTTGGTAGTCATTATCTTAAGAGTCATTTATATTTATAAATTATTATTGCTTTTGTTTTGTTTCTTATTCCTTCTTCTCAGACTGTCCATGGATTGAGCTAGTTCAAAAATATTATTCTACAATTTACTACTTATTTTAGACAAAAATAAATGGAATCAAATATACAGAATAAATCAATAAATTCAAAAGAAACATATTTTTCTTTATAGCATCTTTATTTTCATCTTATCAATATGTTTGTGCTATGCAATCAATTGATCAATCAATCAGAATAGAGCTGGAAGGGATCTTGGAGGTCTTATACTCCATCCTCCAGTCTCCATGCTGAAGACCCCATACCATTTCAGACAAGTGACTGTCCAGTCTCTTATTAAAAAGCCCAGTAATGAAACACCCACAATTTCTGAAGGCAAGCTGTTCTACTGATTAATTGCCCTCACTATGAATTTTGTTCTTTTTTAAATTATAATTAAAGAGTTGCCAGAATCTATATTAAATATACGTTTTGAAGTTAACATCAGATTTCAGTCTACACTGAGTAAACATTTCCACTGCATTAGAGTATTCATTTTGCATTTAATGCTTTTGTGAATTTTGCAACTAATAGGACTCTTATTTTGCATATTAATCCCAAATACCAGAAACAATATTCACTATTTATAAACTGTTTATTACTTGTACCACATAATAACATTTCTTTTCCTCTTATAATGGACTATGTCTTGTATCTGACTCTGGCCTACATGAATTGAAATGTTTTTTTCCTTCTCTAAGAAAAGCTGTTGGCTGTGAGTTACTGTTATTAGAAGTAGAACAATTAACAGCAGGCACATGGCTGCACCCACTTCACCAACCTACCTATGGTGGGCATTTCATCTTTGGCTGATCCTCTGCTGGCTTCTCCCCACTAATGGTCCACTGGCACTTCTCCAATGCACCTTTGCCCCATAGAATTTGCTGAAGGATACTTGTCCCTGTGCAGGACAAGTAGTCATGTGTCCCAGCTCTTCCTTCCCATTGGACACAGTTCCTTTTGGGCTTTGACAAGAAGCAGAATAAAATGACCTGCTGCACGTTGTGTGCATGAGGGTGACTGGGATGGTGAAACAGTTGCTTTCTAAATGTTCTACTCTATTGCAAAGAGTCCCTTGGCCGAATGCTGCAGTTTGTGGCAAGGCAACAGGTGGGAGGGATTTGTGGGGGAAAGATAGAGAAAGGACAAAGCAGAGGAGGAGAAAAGGAGGATATGGCTGTTGAGCACGAACGGAAACATCCAAATGCCATCTTATTTGGTCTAGAGGACATCAATGGCAATGATGATATCACAACTGTCTGAAACATTATCAGTGATTATCAAGCATCAACCATCTCCCCTGATGAAATACTTGACATTTCCCGCATTAGCCGAGAGTTCAAAAACAGAAACGGCTCTGTGGCACCACGCTTCTGCAAGGTCATTTGCAAAAATGAATCAAGCAAACATAAATTCATTTATATTATAAATTCACTTGCCAAAAGCAACAACCATAAGAACCTCTGTTCTCACCCTGACCTAACCATACAGCAACGTGCCCACTCCCATGTACTCCGCACTGAACTCAAAAAATGTCTAGACAATGGAGAGAAGGACGTGTACATTGACTACCATGCTGATTGTATCAAAAGTAAGTCACACAACTCAGCTTTAACCTTCAACCACAACCCTACCTCAACCAATCCACCATCACCCAAGACTATGCACCCCCCCACTACCTCATTTCCAACTATTGCTGGCCTTAAGTGCAAGCTACTCAATGCAAGAAGCCTTGAATTTCTCCTCTTACTAAATATGGCTAAATTCAACATCATATTTGTCTGTGAAACATGGCTCAACACACCTCTCCCTGACTCCATTACCACAGTAAGAGACTATCATGTTTGCCGATCAGATCATGAAATTCATAGAGGAGGTAGTGTTGCTATCTTCTATAAAAAGTCCTTACATCTAAAAAACATCCAAGTTACCCAGGAGCTTGCTCTTCCTGAGACCATCACCTGTGAACTATCCTTAAATATTACATTTCAATTCTTACTATGTTACAGAGCACCTGATTATGACATTGAACATGTAAACAAGCTAAATTCACTAATAACATGGGCAACATCCTGCCCACACCCTTTTATCTTTCTTGGTGACTTCAATCTACCTCATATTAACTGGACCCTTAACGAATGTACAACTGAACCCAAACATGAAACCTTCTACCATGCTGTTACAAATCTGGGACTGGAACAACTAGTAACCAACAATACTAGACTTAACAACTGCCTCGATCTCATCTTCTGCAATAGTTTGAATTTAATTTACAGAATACAAATAAAAGAACCCTTTTCCAACAGTGACCACAACATGATTGACTTTTGTCTCAACATACGCCCACACAAAAATCATCACAACAACAAAAACCCCAATTATAACTTCAAAAAAGGCAACTATGATCTTATAGACAACGATCTCTCATTCCTTGATTGGCACTCTTTATTCACTAGATGCAATACTGTTAAAGACCATTACAACATATTTTTACTTGAAGTAAAAAGAGTCATAAACTACATGTACCAATAACAACTCCCCAAACCAGGAAAAACAGATTACCCATAACAGTAAGGAAACTTCAATCCAAAAAGAGATCACTCTGGTGGAAAAACAAATCTGATCATGTTGTCAACTTCAAAAGCCGATACAAACATTTATGCCACCAGATAAAGACTGAATGCACCAATTATCACATTAAACAAGAGGAAAACCTCCTATGCACCAAATCCACCTGCGCTTTTTACAATTTTGAAACAACAAACTAAAAGACTCAAGGTCCATCCCACCCCTGATAGGACCTAATGGTAAAGACTGCAATGACGACACCATTAAAGCCAACATCTTTAACACATTCTTTGGCTCAGTATTTGTAAACAGGAATGGATCATGCCCAGTATTTCCTAGTCGAACCACAGAAAACTACAATGATCTAATACATATCGATTTTACAGAAGACAATGTTGAAAAAAGTACTACGCAATCTAAAACCATCTCTATCTATTGGACCAGACAGAATATGTGCCTACTTCTTAAAAAAGCTATCCACTGCCATAGCAGAACCTCTAAGCATAATCTTTGAAAAATCTTTCAGGACCAGCTCCTTGCCTAACTTATGGTCACAAGCCACAATCATCCCCATCTTCAAAAAGGGAGACCCCAGCCTAGTTAAAAATTACAGATCAATCTCCTTATGCTGCGTATGCATGTAAAGTCATGGAATCAATTATTCACCAATCCATTATCCTCCACTTAGAGACAAACAGCCTACTCTCTAATAAAGAATTTGGTCTCAGAAAAAAACTATCCTGCAATCTGCAACTCTTACACTGCAAAAACATATGGACTACACAATTCGATCAGGGCAAAACAATAGATGCAATCTACATAGACTTCTGTAAAGGCTTTGATTCAGTGGTACACGACAAACTACTCCTAAAACGAAAATCTTATGGTATCTCTGGAAAACTGCATAACTGGATAGAAGCATTCCTGTCAAACAGACAACAAATGTTCAAAATTGGGAGTGTCCTATCAAATTCTGTACCTGTCAACAGTGGTGTCCCCCAAGGCAGTGTTCTATGTCCAACTCTTTTCATACTCTACATAAATGACCTCTGTGATCATATTAAGAGCAACTGCATTCTCTTTGCTGATGATGTAAAGCTGTTCAATACCACAGACAATACTGCTACCCTTCAAAAAGATCTTGACTATGTATCAGAATGGTCAAACAAATGGAAACTTCAAATCTCAACAAATAAATGCTCTGTCTTACATATTGGGAAAAAAAATCAGAAAATAAAATACAAGCTGAATAGTCAAGACCTTGTTGATGATCCAAGCTCTGTAAAGGGCCTTAGAATACTCATCTCTCATGATCTAAGTGCTAGAGCCCACTGTAACTACATAGCAAAAAAGGCATTAAGAGTTGTTAACCTAATCCTACGTAGCTTTTTCTCTGGTAATATCACACTACTAACTAGAGCATACAAAACATTTGCTAGACCAATACTTGAATACAGCTCATCAATCTGGAACCCACATTACGTATCTGATATTAGCACAGTTGAGAAAGGCCAGAAATATTTCACAAGAAAGGTTCTCCACTCCTCTACTCATTGTAGAATACCTTATGCCACCAGATTTGAAATTCTAGACCTAGAAAACCTTGAATTATGCTGTCTTCGATCCGATCTAAGTATAGTATATAAAATCATACATTGCAATGACTTACTTGTCAATGAATACTTCAGATTCAACCATAACAACACAAGAGCACACAATAGATACAAACTCAAGATTAACCACACCAAACTTGATTGTAGGAAATACGACTTCAGCAACAGAGTGGTCAATGTTTGGAATTCTCTACCTGACTCTGCGGTTTCTTCCCCAAACCCCAAAAACTTTAACCTTAGACTGTCTACTATTGACCTCACCCCTTTCCTGAGAGATTTATAGGGGGAGTCCATAAGCGCATCAACCTGCCTACCATCCCTGTCCTATTGTTTCTTCTATTTTTCTTATATGTACCCATTTCATGTATTCATAACTATGTATATACTTATACTTATTATCTTGTAAGCGATTGACAAATCAAAATAAATAAAATAAATATTAAAATCCACTAGAAATATCATCCTAATAAGATAAAAAAAACATTGACTAAGAAAATAATTATATGACAGGTCAGCTTTTATTATAAGACAGCATTTTGTGGGGGAGGGAGAATTTCCCCATAAGAAAGTTTCTTTAGTAAAGAAATGGCAATGAAACATGACTTATGATAAAATAATATATTTTGATTTTGATGATCCTAACCTCAAGTCTAGGGAGGAGTTGGAATCAGAAGGGCATTTTTGCCACTGGTTCACATATCTACAATTAAAAGAAAGATTTAAATTAGAAAAAAAGAGTTATGGATTTGACTTTGTTAAAAATGAATTGGAAAGGTTATTGTGTGGTAGTAATGAACATATTATTGCTAAGGTCTATAAAATGTTATTGAATTTAAATTTGGAAAATGAACATGTAAAGCATTGTATAATTCAATGGGCATAGAGCTTTGGATATAATGTAATGTTTAAACAATGGGAGAACATATGAAAGAAAGGTTTAAAATGTTTGTTAAATTACAATTTAAAAGAAAATTTCTATAAGATGATGTATCATTGGTATTTAATTTCAGGCAAGTTATCAAGAATGTATAAAGGTATTTCAAAATGAATGCTGGAAATATAAATGTAAAGAAGGAACTTTTTTATCATTTATGATGGACATGTGATAAAGCAAAGAAATATTGCAGTAGGATTCATATTCTAATACAGAAAATTCTTTAAATGAATATAAAGACAAAACCAGAAACTTTTAGACTGGACCTAATGGAAAAGGACTTGGAATTTTTTTTGGGACCTTTGATGCTTAACATGTTGATGGCAGCAAGATTATGTTCAAAAATAGAAGGACACTTCGACCCAGACAATGGGCAAACGGCTTTAAAAGTTGATGGAGTTAGCAGAAATGGATAAATTGACTGCTTTGATCAAGGAATCTGCTTGTGTACTTTGTGCCTGAGGTAGAAAAAATATGAAACTTTGATTTTGGGCTTTCCCAGATTAGATAGATATGGTGTTACAGAAATGGCTAGTTTAAACTATAATGTGAAAATAAAAAGCTGTGGTTTGAAGTTACTACCCTATTATATTGCACCAAAGGGAGTCAGAAATCAATGTTTTTCCTTTCTTCCACCCTCCCTTCTTTTCCAACTTTTCCCTTTCCCTTCCCTATTTCTTCTTTTTGCTTTTGTATTTTTTTGTATTTTATATCATAAATTAATAAAATAGTTATAAATAAAAAACATCTTTTTTATAGAGTCTAATGTATTCTCTTTTGAGGATTGCAGCATTTGTTGCAAACATCTTTCTGTGTCAGCTGGTGCTCCATTCAAAATCCAAGAAAGAAATATTTAGACTCTTTTAATTAGAGAAAAGATATCTTTTACTGAAAATGAAGTGGTAGCATCAGTAGAATTCTGAATCTGAGAAATTAGGTGCGTAGATCACATATACAAAGTATAGCAATGTTCCCACCCCCAATAGTTCAAATGGTTCTTCCAATTAAAAATTATGAATATCATCATGTGGACATCTCCAGGTGGTGGTGAGGCTTCTGTCCATTGACTTTGGCATATTTTGATAAAGGTTTGCAGCTGTGCATAGCATAGAAGAGAAAGCAAGGAATAGAAACCTAAGCAAGAATGTATTCCTCCCCCCAGTTTATACAATTCAGTTTGTAACACTTCCAGCTCACTTCCCATAACCACCACCCCTCCTCCTCCTGTTACTTATGACAGCTGAAAGATGCAAAGCAAAGGGAGAAAATCTTGAAGGCTGACATTCGGCCCTCCTAGAAAAAAGATGTTAGTCCTATAAAAGAAGAAAACCTAGAAGGTAAATAAACAGGTAATATTAAAATACTCATATTTTTAAGGTTTATCAGGATATTTAGTACAAAATGCTTTGACAAGTGTAGGAGCTCTAACATCCTTTTCATCGACCCACTCAGCTTGGGAAGAAGGAAAATGTTTCCAAGCAACCAATCTTGGAGTCAACCCCTCCATTTCCGAGAATCCAATATTTCCTGAACTTCAAAATGTTGTTCGCCTTCAATTAGCAATGGTACAGGAGTATCAATCTGGGTCGGTCCAAATTGGAGGTATGTTCAGGTTTTAACAGATTAAGATGGAAAACAGGGTGGATTCGTCAAAGAGTTTTTGGTAACTTCAGTTGGACTGCCACAGAGTTTACAATTCGTTCAATTGAGAAAGGGCCAACATACTTAGGGCCAAGATTCTTTGACTTTTGGGTGGTTTGCAAATATCTGGTGGATAAAAAGACTTTGTCACCCACCTGATAAGGTTTTTGTGGAGTTCTCTTTTTGTCTGGAAATTTCTTATGAGCTTGATGTGCATCATCTAATGCTTTACAAGTAACTGGCCAGGTAAGCTGAAGTTGTATTATCCATTCATCTAATGACTGAATGTTAGGCTTCTCACAAAGTCTTGCCCCAATGCCACTTTAAACAGAGTAAACCCAGTACAACTATGTACAGAATTGTTAAATGCCACCTCAGCAAATGGCAATAGGTCAGCCCAATTATCTTGCTGATAATTGATGTAACATCTAAGATATTGCTCCAATACTACGTTGGTTCTCTCATAAGCTCCATTAGTTTGTGGATGGTGGGTGGAGCTTAAGCCCTGGGTGGAGCCCAATAACTTCAGGAACTCCTTCCAAAAGTTCGAGTTGAATTGGACACCCCTATCTGAGATTATGCGTTCAGGAACCCCATGTAACTGGTAGATATCGTTGGTCTAGCCACATTTTGTAGCAATCCTGCTGGCTTTCCAGAGGGCTGTTTGGCTGAGGCACAAATAGAACAACTAGCTACATAAGTTTCAATGTCCTTCTTCAAAGTAGGCCACCAAAATTGCCGTTTAACCAAGTGTAAAGTTTTCATGAATCCAAAATGACCAGCCGCTTTAGAATCATGAGCTTGCTGTAATATTTGGCTCCTCAGTTTCTCTGGCACATATAATTTGGCTCCCACCCATGCCAATCCATCTCTAACCGTACAGCTATTTGAGTGAGCAAGGAACCAGCCATCAAGTTTTAGAGCATCTCTTAATTGTGTCGTTAAATCATTCGATAAATCTACCTCCTTCTTCTTCTTTTGGGCTCTGGTAACCACTGGATCTGCCAACTGTTTGGTTGGGACGATCTGCAAACTGTTTGGTTGTACCACTTCCTGGCGAGCACTATTATATTGAGGTAGTCTAGATAGAGCATCTGCCATGAAGTTCCTTCCCCCTGGAATGTACTTCAATGAAAAATTAAAGCGTTTAAAGTAGTGTGCCAAGCGAATTTGTTTGGGGAACAGCTTCCGGGGTGTTTTCAAGGCCTCCAAATTTTTATGATCAGTCCACACCTTGAATGGGTGTTTTGCTCCTTCCAAGAAATGTCTCCAAGTTAACAGGGTCCAGCAAACTGCAAAAGCTTTTTTTTCCCAGACGCGCCCATTTTCTCAGATTCAGAATAATGTCAGCTGGTGCTCCATTCAAAATCCAAGAAAGAAATACTTAGACTCTTTTAATTAGAGAAAAGATATATTTTACTGGAAGTCAAGTGGTAGCAACAAAAGAATTCTGAATCTGAGAAAATGGGTGCATATATCACATATACAAAGTATGGCAATGTTCCCACCCCCAATAGTTCAAATGGTTCTTCCAATTAAAAGTTGTGAATATCATCATGTGGACATCTCCAGGTGGTGATGAGGCTTCTGTCCGTTGACTTTAGCATATTTTGATAAAGGTTTGCAGCTGCGCATAGCATAGAAGAGAAAGCAAGGAATAGAAACCTAAGCAAGAATGTATTCCCCCCCCCCAGTTTATACAATTCAGTTTGTAACACCTCCAGCTCACTTCCCATAACCATCCCCCTCCTCCCCCCATTACTTATGACAGCTGAAAGATGCAAAGCAAAGGGAGAAAATCTTGAAGAATGACATTCTGGATATTTTCATATGCATAATGTTATTTTGTCCAGTTCTACCTATGTGGGGTAGGTTGGGGTTGAGATTTCCATCTCTCTATGTCTTACTTTCTCTTTATCTCTTTGAGAGAACAACTTTTTTTTAATGTTTTCCTTTTATTTTTTGCTGACTAGAATTAGAGAATGTGCTCAGTCATAGAAGCTTTTGGGGCACAGTTGACAGTTTCTTTTCCAAGAGGGGATCCTTCACATTTATTTATGCCTTCTTAACGACTTCATTATACAAATTCTTTTGACATATTCTTCAGAATGCAGGAAGCCTGATTCTGAAACTGAATTCTTGATTTTGGGAAGTTATGTGCTTGGAAGGACACTGTTGTTAACCAATCTCTCGCCTTCAGAAGCACCACAAATTTCTGCCCACCCATCTGCTGTCTTGCACAAGTCTATGGCATTCAGTCAAGGGGCTTCCTGCAACAGCATGGAACATCTGGAAAGCAGCAGTTACACTATCCCAGCCCCCTGCACACACACAAAAAGCAGTGGATGACAGTATTCTGCAGCTTGCCAGGGGAAACAACATGTTTGTTGTCCCCCCCACCAAACTTTCCATTTTCCAGTTCAGGAAGAAGAGCTGAAAAGGACTAATGGGAAACAGAGCCAGGAAGCATGGCTATTTCAGTAGTGGAATTCAATTTTTTTTACTACCAGTTCTGTGGGCGTGGCTTGATGGGTGCGGCAGGGGAAGGATATTGTAAAATCTCCAATCAAAGGTGGTATTTATCGGTTCTCCAAACTTCTCAAAATTTCCACTACCAGTTCTCCAGAACTGGTCCGAACCTGCTGAATACCACTTCTGGGGTACTTGTCCCACACCGTGGATTGGTCAAGAACAAGTATCCTTGGCAAATTGCTCTGAAAACATGCCAGCCACTGGTAGAAAGGATTGCTGGCAAAGACCCAGTTGAGGATAAATGTTTGTGATGGGTCAGCTGCTGTGGACCCCTCACAATGAAGTGGACACAACCATGTGTCCATGATTAATTGTCCTAAACTTTGTTAGAGTATCATAGTCCAGGAAAGTTCATAGGAGGTGTATCCATACAAGCTGGTAGATGCAATTCCACCTACAGCTTCTACCTAATGTATAAATCCAAGACAATTCTCAAGTCATAAATCACATCTTCTTTGGGTGGAGGCAAAAATGTCTGCAGTAGCTTTGGGAAATGGTGTTTCTAGAATGTCCAAGTGTCTACTCACATACAATTAGTCTCCCTAGGATTTAATCTGAATTTGGGGGGGGGAGTACATTAAAGTACTAATTTGCTATCAAGATGCAGCTTTTTATTGTGCATGAAATTCATTCAGAGAGGTTTCTGGTTTCTTTGAGAGTGGATGCTAGAGCAGAACAGAAAAATGAGTGGGTAGAAAATAAGTCACTTTAATGCTTAAGAGATCATTTCCATTTTGCAGAATTTTATATTTTGTGCAAGAATAAAAGTAAGGTTGTCTTTGTATTATTGCTAGTTATATAAATTACTTCCTTTTTATGACTTTTCATGACTTGTGCATGACCAGTTTCTTTATTCTTAATGGATAGTAGTGTATTTCAACAGAATGATAAAAAAGATGTCAGGTGCTCTGATGATCGTTGTAATTGCTATCATCATCATTAAAATTGTTGGGTCTTTCATAAATACTATTTTTAGTACCAAAATTATACTTTTCTTTGTTCTTTGTATCTTCCTGATTTTGAGTGGACGATAAAAGCTTCTTGAGGAAACCTGGAAGGCAAGTGAAGAATAAACTTTGTAATTAGAAAAACCAGGACAAAGGAAAACAATAGAACAGATACACTTTTCTCCTGCCTTTCTCTTCAGGAAATTGTTTTTCATTCATGGTTTAAAATCTTTCTTCGATTAGGAATGGCAAAGGTTGGAGATCTCCAATAGCATGCTCTGATTCTTGCTAAAGTTCTTACGTTCCAGGAGTTAGAGTTTCACACCTACCGAATATTATTTTTCTTTAGGCCTTTAACTTTTAAAGAAACAAAGGAAATTAAATGACAAAAACAAACTAAAATAACTCTGAGATTTCTACTGTGAAATTTTCTTCCTTTCACCTAAATAATGTAATCCATATGGTATTTCACTCAACCTAGCACCAGAATCTCAGCTTTTTGCAATGTCTGGCAATAGCCCCAGATTTGAATTTCCTTATGATATGCATTTGGATTCATTATACTGTCACTTAAA
The DNA here is from genome assembly GCF_049901715.1 of Pseudonaja textilis. Classification (NCBI taxonomy): domain Eukaryota; kingdom Metazoa; phylum Chordata; class Lepidosauria; order Squamata; family Elapidae; genus Pseudonaja; species Pseudonaja textilis. Next base: position 33,915,697 of record NC_142008.1, on the reverse strand, counting down.
ATGCACCTTTGAGTTATGCAGAGATAATGAGAATAGGGCTTCCTAGTAAATTATCTTGCATTGAGAGATTCCAAAAATAGAAGCATAGAAAGAATATCTCTACTGCTGATTCTTCATGCTGTCTGTAGCAGCTCTCCAGGAATTCACAAAGATATCTTTTTTTGGGTTCTACCTGAAAAACAGAGATGGAACATATATTATATTCTTTTTCGGGTTCTACCTGAAAAACAGAGATGGAGCATATATTATATTCTTTTTCGGGTTCTACCTGAAAAACAGAGATGGAGCATATATTCAGTTCTTTAACTACAGCCTTTCTCTTAGGGCATTTATTTCAGAGATGTAGAATGGATTTTCAATAGCATAGTACTACCATTGTACTGATTTTTATTTAAGTTAATAGCACCTGAAAATGAAGTGATAAATAATTGAGTAAAACAGATGTTTCAGAACAAAGAAAGCTTATCAGAGTTTTCTATCAGACTGGTCATACCATCACTGTATAGAAATATTATTCTGAAATTTTTTTTAGAAAAAGAAAAATCTAATTCAGTTGAATGGAAAACAAATTACATTGGTTTTGTTTAGCAAAGTATAGGGGGAAAATGATGAATAAACATGGTTCGCATAATAACAAAACAGTTGAGGGATGTGTAAGTAAATGCGCAATAGATTTTTCATTTGTTGGTAGCTTAATTGGTTTCAAAACTTGAAGTTAAACATACTTGTTCCTATTTTAGATCAGGAAATGGAGCAATCCAATACACTACAGAGGGGTGGAGCAATCTTTGATCAAAAAAGACAAATAAAGCCTGTACCCCCATTGTAATTATATATTAAGCACAAAAACATTACCAAACAAAATTATAAAGAAATTATAAAGTGCACTGGGGAAGAACTGTAAAGAAATTGGAATGAAAATTTCAGCTCACTAACTTAATCCATATGCTAGTACACTCTTAAAATGTCTTGCCAATGAGACATTCAACACAATTTAACTCTCTAGCTGAAGTTAGTGGATAGAATAACAAAACTGACCTTCCTCCTTGCTTTGATTTAGAACAATGCTGATTTCCTGAATTATCCACATGACTATAAAAGAAGCAAAGGAATGCATTGGTGATCCTTCGTCCTAACAGGGCCTGTCCTCCTATTCACAGGTCATCCACACAGTCATAATGTTCACATTGCATACAGATTATATGTAATTCCCATATTCTTTTCACCCTAGTATGCAAAGAGTCTTGCCTATTCCTTGTTCAGATATCTAGCATTAACTCTTAATGAATAGAAATGTTGACCAAGAGCCATTACAATTTTTCATATAGATCAATTTTTTATGGTAAGGCTTTATGGATGGGGCTTTGGAGATAATTGCTCTGGAGGTAAATCAAAATTGATATCTCTTCATTATCTAAGTCCATGTTGAAAATGTTCTCATTTTCTGTTTCACTGATTAAAAAAGAGAAAATATAAATGGCAAGGTTCAGGCTTTCACATTTAGAGTAATATAGCTTTAGAATGTGTTCTTCATATATTTCCATATGGTTTATTTCTGCACAAATATACAAGCAGCATAGGCATACTTACACTTAAAAATAACTTTATAGTATTAAAAATATGGTTTCCACATGGATGAAGAAAAAAGTTATATCATCTAAACAGCTTGCATGCCACATTTGACATAGAAGAAAATGAACTGGGAAGAGAAGTTTTGGGTGATTCAGCACCTGCTTTACATCTTTTACAAAGTCAGCAACTTTACATTTTTATTATAGAAATTCGTGCCAAGAGATAATCAATATCTCCAGGACCACACATGAATTCATGAGCGCAATATTTGACATGATGTAAATATTTTACTTGTTTTCTTTTCATCAAGAAAAACCTACAAATTAAGACAATAACTTTACAAGTATCAAATAAAAAGAGAAATGGTGGAAGTATTAAATGAATTCTTTAAAAAAATGACAGTTCTGTATAGTATGGGGCTAATAATCTAAAAACTATTTTGGAAAGTAGCTTCTGTTTGAATAGTGCATTAAAATCCTTATCTTACTAATATTCAGATATGCAGAAATATGTTTCTTTAAAAGTTTTCAGGGCTTCTTATAAAAAATGTTCCTTTAATCATAACGAAATGTTGCAACTCCTTACCTTATTGCCTTGGAATTATGCCCTGCTACCATAGTATAACATTAATTTCCTGTTCTTAGCTAAGCTTTTGATATACATGTGATTACAGTAGCCACCTATAAGGAAAGAGGAAATAGCCTTGTGGAACTGGACAAATGCTGCTACCAATGTAATAGTCAAATAAAAGAGTCTAGAGCAAGAATGTAGTGTTGAATAAATGTTCCAGTCTCCACCATGGTTCTCATGAATGTAAAGAGAACAAGATAGGAAACTGTAATGGAATTGAGAACGGCCTTGGGAAACAGAAGGTAGAGCTGCAGCCTAGCAAATGGTCTGGTAGATGAAATCTGACTCCAATTGAGGAATGGGAATAAAGAAATTATTTTAAAAGAGACCTGCCCTGGTTTTCTGGAGAGTAAAAACAGGGGAAGCAAGACGCACTTTCAAGTTTGGTCTGGACTACCTCAAAGAGCTGAAATCAATCTCTCAAGACAAAGTCTATTATCCCTTCCAGACTTCCAAAGCTCACACTAAATCCTAGTGGATCAGAGTTATTTTCCAGCAAATTTCTTACAGTGAAAATTACACCCATACTTGCTTAACATGATCTGGATTATGTTCAAAAGAGACTCTGGATGGTAAACTGTGAATGCAGCATAGAAATACTGACTTTTTGCCACTTTTATGTGTGTGTGTGTGTGTGTGTGTGTGTGTGTGTGTATAATCTTGCTCAGTCTGGTTTATTCTAGCTGTGCTTTAAATATATATAGTGATTCACTTTAATATATGAAGTGAACAGAACAATTCAGTGTACATAAAGCCTATTTCCCTATTTTGAGGAATCAGGAATTAGGCCCTTCAGGCAGAGTTTTGTTTAAGTTGATGTTGTTCTACCTGCCCCTCCCTACACTGTCCCTAGCTGGCAATTAAAGCCTTAACAGAATTTTCCACCATAACCTCATACATTTCTCTATTATGATTATTAAATTAGATTTTTCATTGTTCTAATATATCAGTTCCTTAGTTCTCTTGCAAATAAAACCCTTTCAACATACAGCCTATTCAGATACTTTCAAAATGCTGTATTGTGCCTGGAATTTCATCCTATAATCTTTTGTTCCAAACCATTGGTTTATGTTTAATGATCGTCATTTTTATGTTCATCTTGCTTTGACATGGTGCTAACACAATATCCTGAAGATGGACGAAAATATCAAAGAGTGTCCAGAAATCTTTTGTTGTTTAAGTATTTGGAGCCCAATCTAAACTCATCTGATAACTGAACTCTTTCTTTTTTTGTGATTTTTGGAGCAGATAGCCTTTTTATCCAAACTATTTATCCTAATCAGCAGCTGGAAAAGAAGAATGTTAAATAAACTATTTGATTCAGATTTTTTTCCCCCTGGATGTTTACCCAGCTGTTGACAAAAGCCAGAGTATAGTTAATGACTTGCTGGACTTATTTGAGACGGAAGTGGGGAATCTTTCTGATATGTTTCATTTGCTGATGTTAACCGATGAAGGAAAACCAAAAAGATGACAGGTTTCCTCTTGATACTTAGTTTGATTAGCAAAATATATCATGTACCTTGTTAAAAGTTCAAATCTCCCATATTCAAATGTGTAAATATTTGTAGGAAAGCCAGATAAGAAATTTCTCTATAGAACGCACTGGATTCTATGCCTGTACAAAGAGGGTGGGGGAATCCAACCTTAAAAGTGGGATAGTTGGCAAACCTGATGCGCTTTAATTTTTTTTTTTTTTTACATTTCCAGAATCCTCTATCATCATATTTTTCTTTGCCTGTATTTGGTAAGGGGAATTATATAAACTATTCATGCATAAAGTGTAAAATATATTTAACACATTTTAACCCCTCCAATATCCCTTAAAAACCCAGAAGCAAAAAATCCTGTTCTTGTCCCTGTTCTATTATATCTCTCCCATTTTACTTCTTCACCTAACTCATATTGCATATCCCAGGCCGATAAACTCAACCATCTAGCATTCAAGAGTTTGTATTTCCTGTCCTAAATTTACCAATGTAAGCAGGTAGAGCATGCCCAAGACCAGTCACTTAGACTGATAATTGTTTTTCCCCAGGGAAAATTTTGGTTCCAAAATTTCAGTGGCAGCCCTTCCCACCCTCTGTGATTATGTGACCACAAGATAGATGTTTGGTAATCATCTCAGATTTATAGCCATTTGCAGTGTCTTGCAGTCATGTAATCATGCTTTATAATATTTTTGCCCCAAATCATCATTTACTTTCAGTTTTTGGAAAACTGGGCCATAGAAAACAATTGGTCTGATCAACAACTGGTATTTGTGTAAAGAGCACAGCATTTGCATAGTGATCATGGCATTTGTTTAATAACCACATCAAAAAATCCACCTGGGCAATCTGCTTTAGGACTGTCGAGACTTACAACCCTAGTGGGCAAGTTCTATAACAGTCGTAAGTCAAAAACCTCTAATGACAGGTAAGGATTATAATACAAGGCATAGACATAAAGAGATGGTCAAAGGACATGAGGCATATGCAGAAGAAGATGGAGAGACAACATCAAACACAGAACAACAACATCAATTAACAATGGTTGAGGCCATCAGAAAAACAAGTGCCAAAACTTTGTCTCTCCTTCAATGTCTAAAGTGGTAAAAGCAGTAAAAGAGGAAGAAGAACTGAAGACAGATATTGGGTAAAGTAAACCTAATACATTCAAACTCTGGAATCTTCAAGGAATCTTGAACCATACTGTGTCCTCCTTCCTCTCCGAGATGCTAGTAAAAACAAAACAAAATGAAATGAAACAATACTTCCAGTCAACTGTATTCTAGTGATAAAGGTAGAAAACATTACAAAAGAAAGTTGATCCTATGAAAAATATAAAGATTTATATATATATATATATATATTATATATTTAAGATCAATAACTTATAAAATTTATCATTTTGAGGCAGACTTTGAAAAATGGGAGGATTAAGCTTTGGAAGGTTGAAAACATTTGGAGCTTTGGAGGTCCAATACGGACTGTGCTTTTTTAGAGGTGTAATATGGATTTGCATGACTTCACTTTTATTCAGTAAGTAGATTTATAAGAACCTAAATACTGCAAAAGCTATCATTAGTCTCCAGAGAGATCTCTTTCCAGGACAAAAAAAGAAAGAAATCAAACTAAGCACTTATCCAAGGATATTTCAGCACGCTGGAAATAGGAAAAACATTACAATATTTTTATGCTTTTGCTCCTTCATCATGGCAGCATCTAGCTAAATTTGAGAATATAAGTTGAATTAAACCTGGCTAATACTTGGATGGACCTCAGCAGGAAATCCCCTAGTTATAGACTATACTGAAAATAAATTTTTTTAAATGTCCTAGAAGAAGGCAATGGCAAACTTCTTTCACATGTTGCCAATGCAACTTGAATGTGCCCCAACAAGCTATAGGATATGACCCTGATTGGAAAGTTTACCTTTATTTAATAACCAAATAATATTTAAATTATATGATTTGTATTATTTATTAGATTATTTTAATGCATATGTAAACTTGTGAATGTGCACACAACACATGGTAATATTAGAAATGCTACAAAAATCATACTGTTGTGGAACTCATAATAGGTTATTCTTTGAACATATTCCAGCAAAACCAAGATAGAGAACTTCCTAGCCATGGGCTGGTGTGGTTAAATAGCAGTGGAAAAATTAACACAAGCAAATATTTTTCAGCATATGAACAGTTCTGAACATCATCCAATCCTTAGATGTGTTCATTGGATGAGCTTACATTCATTTTACACCTCTCCTTTAAGCAACGAAGCTTGAGATATCTGTCCATAATGACTTGAGATAAAGACAGCTTGAGACAGAGTCAGGATGCCTGCTCGACTTGTAAAAATGCCAGAAATTTATGTGTTCAAATAATAGTTATACAAAGTAGTGTAAAGATTAAAGTTCAACTGAAACCAAAGATTTTCTTCCTAGAATTAGTATATTGAATTAGTCAAGAACCATAAAAGATTATTTTATTATTACTACTATGTGGCTATTAGATGTGTGAAAATGAAAGGATTCACAGTAGAGGAATGAATGGTGAAGATGATAAAAATAGAGAAAAAAATCATAAAATTAACCTACTTTATTAGTGATTGGAAACCCCTTATGGATTTGTTGCTTTAAAAAAAGATAGAAAAGTGAACTTGTGACTTATGGGATTATAGGAAGATTAGAAAAGGTAGACTATGGCATGTCTATAAAGAATAATTTTTATTCTTTAATAAGAGAGAGGGAGGGAGGGAGGGAGATAGGGAGGGAGAGGGAGAGAGAGAGTGTGTCAGTCAGTCAGTCTCAGGAGAACATCATTCTTATAAATTGACAAAAGAATTTATAGACATAAAGAGGAGTTTATAAAGTTCGCATGTCTTGTGAGGCTTAATGCTATGCCAGCAAAAAGATGATCTAAATGAAAGGTTTCTATTAAAATCAATGTGGTCTCGTGAGAACAAAAGGATTGGGAATCCATTTCTCCAATGCTTTCAGAACTATTCTGCAGCTGCAACTGTTGCATTGAAGCCATTGCTGACTTTTGTTCTTACTCTGCTTGTGATACTTGTCTGATACTGCTAATTTCTATATAACTAATTCTTACTTAGATTGAACACCTGCCTCTTGATTGCAAAGAATAAGTTGGAATTTTCACACATTCCTTTTATGGAAATTGATGGACTGAATGCAGTTTAGTGGATGCTTTGGGGATTTAGTTCCCTGTTTAGCTAGTTTGCTGACTTCTTTACCATCCAAGTCAACAACAACATTGTATACCAAAAGTCACCCTTTTCCTCAAAGAATTCGATCATCTCAAAAATTTGGAAACATAATCCTCTTGTTTTGTGCTTTCCTATTGAGGTAGAGGGGTCCCATGGTGCTTTCTTTATTAAATTTCCTATTATTTTGAGCAAGTGATTCCATCTTTATTGCTTGCATAAAGAAGAAAAGTCTGTCTGTCTGTCTGTCTGTCTGTCTCTCTCTCTCTCTCTCTCTCTCTCTCTCTCTCTCACACACACACACACACACACACACACACACACACACAGTCTGCATAATTAATTTGTGTTTGCAACATTAACTTTTTCAAACATGGAACCTATAGTGTTTGAACTTTTCTCATGAGCCCCATACTGACTCATACATCACTATGGGCCTTTGGGTTACCTATCTAGGCAATCTTCAATTAACTGGCTTATTGATATGGAATGGAACACTTTTGAATTTGCCTTTCTGGGTTTTGTCAGGGTTTTACTGTTTCTGTGTTCTGCTATTGTGTTTATGCTGTCAGACAGTTTGCATTATGGGAAAATGGTGGTGTTTTGGACTCGTGCTTTCTATGCTTGGGTAATGTTGATTGTGCTTGCTATGTAACAAGAAATTTACCTATAGTGAGTAAGTTGCTAGGGATGCTGCACAAATATTTATTTGGTTTGCTGCATTGTTTCTGCAGCAGTTTTCATTGTTTCTTAACAATGTATAGAATGATACTATATTACACTTGCAATAATCCTAATAATATGACCATCCATATGAGCCTTGCTTGCCCAAGGAAGAAATGGAGACATTATCAATAAATAAGCAAAAGCAAGTTAAACAAATATAGGCCTAAAGGGAACATATGGAAGATTAAATTGCTGGGCTTTTTAAGCACGCACTCTTTAAATTCATACAAAGGAATAAAGGGATAATTAAGGCAGCCCTGTCTTAATACAGCCTGAGAATGTATAAATGTTTAGTTTTGACATTTTTGCTAACCAAAGGCTTTGCTATTTCATAATCAACCATTAAGCATATTGGAGTAGGGATATTGGAGATACCCTTAAAATCTCACAGCTTTGCCTTTGCCAGGATGATTTGGAGTTATTATTTTATTTTATTTTTAAAATCCCCATTGCTTTTCTAGAAAATGAAATCTATTTTAATTGAAGCAGTATGCATGTGTGTGGTCTGGATTTGAACTTGCTAGAACAATGGCTTTAATAATTGTGCCAAACTCTTAACTTTTTTGGTGGTCTGATAATATGGATTGTTTCTATTTTGTTGTTTCATAACAACTGTTTTTCTTTAGCATCTCAAACCTGGCAGTTATTACTATTTATAATTGAACTGCCCAAGAATTGAGACTGATCAACACATTTGGCACACATGATTAACCAGAATGAATTAATATTGTTAATAATGTGAGTGGAATTTATGTATTAAGGAAAAAAACCCTCTGTCTGACAACTATTCAATGGTCCCTAAAATTGCATGTATTTCTCAGTCATCACCACAAGCCTCAAAGTCAGCTCTGTGTCAGCCGGTTTCCCTTAAATGCTACGTTAAGCTTAATTTCATATGTCTTTCATAGATTGCCCCATTTGTGCTATGGAGCCAATTGCATTACAAAGAGCTCTTCTGAAGAAATTAATAAGATAAAGTGGCTGAGGGTAATGAAGCAAAAGGCAATACTTCTCTGCTTCCACATAATGGCTCATTTTCTAGATGTTTACCTACCCTGAATTCAAAGAAAGCAAAATGTTCCATTGGCTAATTTTCTCTTCATTTTTTTTTTCATTAGCTTTATAAAAAGTAAACAAAAAGAAGAATCCCTCTTTTTCCCCCAAAAACATTCCATACAGATGATACTGCATAACCAAATCTGCATCATGTGATCTGACGCTGCATGATGTTTCATAAATATATTGTCATGTCAGCAAGTGGCATGGAGTGATGTTGACATTCAAAGTGGGCCTTTGATCATAAGTAAAATAGAATCAATGCTGGTATTCTGTGTATAAGGATTGCTAATGGTGCATTAGATAGAATGCACAATTTCAGGCAAATTCTGCCCATGGCCTGGGAATTCAGTCCTGACAGGCTCAGAGTTGACTCAGCCTTCCATCCTTCTGAGGTCCATAAAATGAGAACCCAGATTGTTGGGAGGCAATATGCAGATAATGCTGACAATTGTAAACCACCATAGAGTGCTGTAAAGTGCTAAGTACATAAACTTAAATGCTATTGTTATAACTTCTTACACAGAATTCTCTCACACCACCATCAGTCTCTACCACCAACAAAATGCCAATCTGTTAATGGAACTCAATCCAGGTTTTGCCCACTATTTAAAGGGTTCTGATTTTTAAAAAAACTGTTTCTTCATACAGGTGTATATTAAAATATATGCTCATCCTGTTAAATTTAAATTTTCCCCAAGATCAGTATTTTTTTCTAAACATAGGCACAGATCAGCCTTGATGGAAATAAAACCAGTCTTTTTACTTGCATAAGTTTATAATTTAAGGTGATACAGGAAAAATGACAAAATGTATAGAAGGCATTGTATGCCTCTGCTTTCTCATGTAAAATTTTATACAGGTAGGAGAAAACTGTTTAACCCCCTCTTCCCCAAACCACTTGTCACATTTTACTCTCTTAAATCCATTAGTAGGTGCTGTTCTTAATATGAGATCTGATGCCAGGCTTCTTTCAGCAAATAATATAACTGGAGTTAGGAATGCAGATCCCAGAGATGTAATTTTATTGAAAGCACTGATGAAGCTGTTACAAAAGACCTCCAAAACCTGCTGTGTTCCAAATACAGGCCCCATTTACAGTGGAATTGAGGTTCATCTCTGTTTATGTTTTATCCCATCTGCTTGATGCCACAAACCTAAATCTTTTTTTTCTTTTGGTCTTACAGGAATCATTTCCAGGTGGGCTTTTTAAAACTGAATTAATCTAATTTTAGGCTGTTTACCTCTGATTTGTAATATCTAGTTCTCATGTCTGAAATGCAGCATATCTGAATTGAAGCAATTCTTTATATATTAGATCCATCTAACATCCATCTCATCCACCTTAAAAGATTGTCCCCAACACATTCCACGTTCTTTAATCAATTCTATAATGAAAATAAAAATACATATGGCAAGCACCTCTTAAGAAATGTTCTTTTCAAAATTATACAGCAATTTGTCCTATTTCAAAACTTTGCAAACTGTCAAGAATCATCTTTTTTTTCAGTTTTCAGAAGAACTTTTAAAGGACTTCTTATCTGTATGTAGAAAATAGCAAGGATGTAGAGCTTTTCCCATCTATAATATTACAAGGAGGAATTTCAGAAGAACCTGCTTAAAATACGAAAAGTCCACTAATGTAATAAATATTCTTCCTCAGTTATATCTCAAAGAGATTTATGATAAAATATTAGAGGCAATCATATAAAACAATTTTTAAAAATAAAAATTGTATTTATTTTTTATATAATTTAAATATATAATTTAAATTTAAATTACAAAAATGTATTCATTTAAAAGGTAAAGGAAAGGAAGAATGAAAGATAAATAGAAAGAAGTCATTCAGAACTTATACAGGGGAGGGCCTTATGAAATCATTGCTGATGAATAATTTACATTGTTTAAGTGAAAACATAAATATTTGGTTCCTCATAGGGACCAAATTTCAGGGAAAACACTTGATGAACCACAAGTAATTGCAGAATGATACTCTGCAAATCTGAATGCACAAAGCATAATTTCTGATGGTCTTAGCTACTTATTAAATATGTGTGGTATTCTGGTTACAAGTAAATTAAAATGTCATTTAAGACATTAGTCATTTAATCAAGACAAAAATAATTTAGAAAATTATATATGGAAAATATAATCTCAAATCTGGCTCACTAGCTAATTGTCAACCAATGAATTATATATGCATGGCCAGGTGTTGTATTCAGAAGTGTGTGTGTGTGTGTGTGTGTGTGTTGTACCACTTTGCTGGTAGTTCTGGTGCAACAGTTTGCACACCACTTACTTTAAAACAAACATTTGAAGTATGAAAAAGTTGCTTTAATGTTTGGAAAGAGCTATTTACTTGCTCTTTTTTATGATTTGCATAGCTTTAGAACCAGCAAAACAATGAAGAGGGCAATTTCTACATAGACATTTCACCCCACAAAGCAGGAAAAAATAAATATATGTGTAAGCATTAATTAATCACACTACAACTTTAAAAGTTAGTTTTTGAAGTATATAAAAAGCAGAACGGAACAAAAGAGCAATATGTCTGATCTGAGGTAGGGAAAACTCTTATTTCAATTAATTGTTCTGTAGGTTTAGAAAGTCATGTTTTGCTAATTAATTTGTTTCATTTGAAGCAATAGGCACCCATAGGACAAAATGGAACTGTTGCAACAACTGTTGCAACTTTCCAGGTGTACATACAAGATCATGATGTACATACAAGATCAGAGTTCACACAGGACCACTGCTGACCTGCAGGAAAAGGTTTCTCCAAAGTGATATACTGCACTTATTTAGGAAGACAATAAATCTGATGTAAGCAAGCCAATGCAGGTGGTGTTTGGAATGGAGAACTGATTTTTAAAACTTAATTTGTAAACATGCATTCACACATACATATCATGGCACTTCTGTTTAAAGAGGGAAAAACAGTTCTGTTCTGTCTTCTAACATTTTGTAATTTAGTATTTCACAGGTATTTTCCAGAATTGAATTTCCAACTCAATTACCCTAGTTTGTATGAAGGAGAAAATGGAATTCCAATTTCTTGCACCAGTAGGTGCCAATTTATAAAAGAACTAATGAAGATCACAATTAATTGGTTTGCTCTCTGGTAATCAACAGTTAAAGACTGTTGAAATGGGAGTATTTTCTATTCTTATTCTGTTTAGTTCAATTGGAAAGTGATTCTGGCATGCTAAGTAAGTCCTAGTAATCTGGCAATGAATCTGGATTCTCCTTACTTCCTCTAATAAGAATGGTCAGCCAGGAAAATATGATCCATTTTCTTTAGAGATTCCTTTCTCTTTTCCAACAGTCATTCAGATATTGCATTTGTGTGCATTTTTAAAAATGATCTGTACTTCTTAGCTTCCTGCATAAGGGGTCCATCACCTCCTCCTCACTTTTTTTTTTTTTGACCAGAAGGTCATGAAGAGTTTGTGGACTAACACATTTGCTTCCAGTAATCTTCATACTTTCCATCTGAGGCCATTTAAACTCACATTAGATTTCTTGGAGATTAAGCACTAGGTTTTTTTTTAATGACTTGTATATTGCCTTTTGTTCTGCATTGTTCTCCTAACAGGCACAAACTCCACATATTTTCTTTGAAACAGAAAAATTACAATATACAATGCAGTATCCTTGAAACTAAGTTAATATGGTAATGAGTTACAGGAACCTGGGTTCATATTCCTATACCACTTACAACAACAAATAGTGGCTGCCAAGATGGTTGTATTATATGGCAGGGGTCCTCAACCCTTGGTCCAAGGACTAGTACCTGTCCACGGCATGCCAGAAACTGGGCTGCACAAACAAGAGAAGCCCCATCCACAGGATACAGGCAGCACATGAAACCACGCCCCCTTTGGTTTGTGGAAAAAGCTTTCTCCATGGAGCCAGTCCCTTGTGCCCCAAAGGTTGGGGACTGCCGTTGGGTAGCATGTGAATTTTGGTACATTATCCCAATAATCTCCTTTGTTCTTATTTATATTTTGTTAATTGCTTAATTGTTATTTTAAATTTATATTAATTGTTTAGATAGGTATATGGTAGATAGATAGATAGATAGATAGATAGATAGATAGATAGATAGATAGATAGAGGAGAGAGAGAGAGAGAGAGAATAGATAGTCAGACAGATCAGTTCATTCTGGCCTTAGCCAGATAAAGGACAGAGGTATAATTAGGTTAATATTGTTTTTTCCAAAGGTTTGTTCCTTTCAAAAGAGAGTCATGCCTGCAGTCCATTACATGTTTTACCCATTATTTAGAATTCTGGTCAATTGTCCTACCTGAGGTGTTCTTTAATACTTAGACTGCAAAACATGAATAGGTTATACGACAGAAAAGAAATATAAAAATCCCTCTTGCTAATGCTGTGTATTATTACAACCCATATAGTCGCATTCTTCCTTTGAGATTTAATAATGCCTGGGAAACCACTGGAGATGATTATAAAAGGGGGTGGGATACTAACATACATCTCACATTCACTGTGAGTACATTAGCTCTGCACCAGATGCATGAGAATTTATCAAGTTTTTTTCCCTTAAGACATTTTTCCTTTAAACTGAATGATATTGTTCTTTTAAAAAATTCAGTCCTTTTTTGGCAAGCTCTAAAGCACAAATATCAAGGATGGACATTTTAGTGCCATCCTCATATGTGCAAATGCCATTCTTGATTTATGGTGAGGAAAAAGAGAAGTTACAGAAATGTAGCCTCTCAGATGGCAGCATTAAATAATGTTCTTTAGAGTTTGGATTGCAAACATGAAACTGAAACAATGAAAACTGTTGTTGGCTAGTAACTGTATGAGATTATTGACATTGGATAGAGGAGACATAGAGACAGACACAGAGATGTATTGAGTCATATAAACTGAAGTGATGAGGTGTTAGGGCTTACATGGAACACATGAATGACATTTTTCTCTGGAGTTCCGTTTTGCACCTTGTGATCTCATTTCTTTGCTTTTCATTGCCTTCTGGAGAAGGTTATTGTTGGCAGGCTGCAAAGAAGTAGCTACTGTGGGGGCCCTAGATTTGGATTTCCGAAAGACCTGTGACAGAACAGAGGGAAAAAAAGTTCTCTTCTGGCTATTACTCCCATCACTGGCTTCTTCAATGGGAATCAAAACTTGTACAGTTTCAACAGGTATGCTATCAATAATACTTCTAAATAATCACATGCGTTGTGTATTTCAATGAATTTATCAGATCTTGTCATATTGATCCTGTCCTTTACCTAGTAGGTAATATCAAAAGGCCACAGCTTCTGAAAGTAATAAGAATCTCATATTCCAGTTATTTTTTAAAGAAAAGAACACTCTGCAAATGCTCAGGTATTATCCAAGGCACATGGCGAAATGACTTGCCATACCGCAGGGATGGTTAAAAATCAAATCAATTCCAAATCATTCTTCCACAGAATAAAAAATGGAAGAGCCATAGAAGCAGGGGTGGGATTCTACTGGTTTTGACCGGTTCTATAGAACTCCTTGTTCACTTTCTAAGCAGTCTGGAGAACTGGTAGTTAGAAGAAATCTCCTTTTGTTTTTTTCCACCTTTATTACATTCTTGGTAGACAGCCTAGACTTACTGTCTCTGAAGGAGGTTTTTTTTTTTCCTTAAAGGGGAAGGGTTGTTTTACACTGTTGTTGGGAGGAAATACTCCCCTGGAAATATTTCTTCTTGGCTAGCTAGAAACGTGAGTTTACATACCCTTTCTGAGTTTTGGTCTAAAACTGGTTTTTGGTAAAGTTTAATTCTGTGCTTGGTGACGTTCAATTTTGTGTTTATTGATGGGATAATTTTCCCTATTCACCTTTGTTGGAAGGAAAAAGATTAATCTCTGTTCCTGAAAATAAACTGGTTTGAGAAATCTGCTAGTTTCTGTGTCTATTTGTTCTGATAATTGGTTTAACAAGCAACAGCTACTGTTGTGGTTTAATTATTTGTATTGTGTTTGAATTTTTTCCTGCTTCATGGTTTCTTTTTCTATCTGGGGAGGAGGTCTTCCTTCACTGCTCTAGTGGTATCTGGCACTGTCCTTTGGGGTGTACTTCCAAGAGGCAGAATGCAAGCTGGGCACTGAATTTTTTACTGCCTTTCTGGAGAGCATGTGACCTTTCCTTAAATCTGGATGATTTCCTTAGGATATCTTGTGAGGTGAGTGAGACCAAATGGTATCTTTAAGTGGTGCAAATGGATCTAAGGATTGCTTCTCCTGAGTGTGCTCTTTCTGGAGAGCTTAAATGACCTCTCTGCTAAAGGGTTTCACTTTATGAGCAATATTATGACTGCTGATAGTTATTGCATTTTAACTATTTTAATTCCTCAAGGTGCTCTAGCACCCTGCCTGATTTGTTACTTTGGCCTGAAGGTATTTTTAATCTAATGATTGGTATTAAGGGCAGCTTTTTGCAAGCAGAGAGGCTTTTCGTATTTTTGTACAGGTAATCCTTGACTTACAACAGTTCATTTAGTGACCATTCAAAGTTACAATGGCACTGAAAAAAGTTACTTATGACCATTTTTCACACTTACGACCATTGCAGCATCCCCACTGTCATGAGACGCCAGGTGAGGAAAGCATCCCTTGATGTAAGTGATGTCAAATTGGCCATGCCCACCCAGTCACATGACCACCAAGCCACACCCACCAACTAAGCCAACCGGTTGTTAAAAAAATTGAATCCCACCCCTGCATAGAAGGTTTGTTCCACTATTAGTACAGTGAAGTAAAAGTATAGGGCACTGACCTACTGTCATCTACTGACATCAGTTTGCTGCTGCAGCTCCTGTGGTAATTTATACAATCTTTCTCTGAAATGGGTAGCTAATGCAAATGATAGCATTTAGAGATATCTGCAGAGAGAGGTAAAAAAATGTCAATTAGTAGTTATGATTATGTAATCAAATCCCTACTCTTGTTCATATGTGTTACATGCACAATGCATGTATAAATTTTAAAAAAGACAAGGCTATAATTATGGCATTGTGGTCATCATTTTTTCTTTTTGAAACTCTCTTCCCATGATACTTCAGCAACATTGTTGTTATTAGAGAGGAAAAATATGCAAGGAAGCATACTTCCAATTTTACATAACAAATCTTCTTGGTCTATCCTTGCCTGCAGATTATGGTAAAACTCCCCCAACTGGACGTTTACAATCTTTGAATTTGCTGATTGATTTGAGGAGGGGTGGGGGTATATCCTTTTGACTGATGATAGGGTCCTCATATGTATTTCCTTCTTCTGATTCAGGTCCTTATAAGGACCAAACTGGAAAAATGTGGAAAAAAATGTCGGCTAACTTGTAGGTCAGTTCTGGGCCTCTAATATTTCTTTACCTATATATTCCAGAACCTTGAGGACTGTGTAACTTTCCTTTGGGCTGAATAACCTTATGGAATTGCATAGAAGGGAGGGGAGCTGCAGGAAATTGGCAAAATTGAGGAACCCCTTTCCTCTTGGGTCAGTGGAAGAAAAGGGGACCTTTGGATCTGAGCCATTGACTTTTTGCACGGAAGCTATTTTTCTTTCTAAACTGAGATTGCAATGTAAACACTGCCCATTGAAATGCTACATTCTTGTCGGCTGGCTGCAGTAGTGATGCTTGTGGTCATCAGATGTGTTATCCTAACAGGCTTTAATTCCCAAGCTTAGCTTCTGGAAGCTGCTGCCTGAGATTTATGATGCCCTTTCCCCTGATTTCAGCAAAGATAATTGGAAAGGCACATGTACCAACTTCCACTGTGTTCTCAAAATCCCCCGAGCACCTTCAATTAGAAAACAACTTTTTGACTTAATATCCTTCAATTGTTAAAAATCTGCGTCACTGAGAGTTTGCAGTGAAACGTGGTGCTTCCAACACATTGGCATTTGATTGTGAAGGGATGTGATTGTTCCACATTTAGACTGGAAAGGGTTAGGAACTTTGCTTCCCAATGTGCTTAATGAATAAAAAGAAAATTGGACCCTTGAGCCAGAGTCAATGATCTAGTTGAGTGAAAAATGTTTGCAGGTTAACAAGGGCAACTGTTCCTTGCTATAATTCCCACTGGGGATGAATGACAAAAAGGCTAATAAACCTCAGGCATAGTATTATTTATTAACCTGTTTTCTTCCGAGAAAATAGATGTTACACTAGATCTTGGAAGGCATAAATTTTTCAAAATGAGCTTTTTTGGCAAAGAAATGGTCATTAGAAAATAAATTTGTCCTGTTTGTGAAGCTGCCAAAATTAACACTTTGCTAGAATCAGTAGGAATATTTCAAAATAAGGGTAGTTGAAGATTTCAGCATTACTCCTTGGTTGAATTGGTATATAAATATCACTAGTAAGCAGATGAGCAAATGTCAGAGCAAACAGTCCCTGAAACAAGGAAATGTACCAAAGCACAGAATGTGGGGAACACCAGAAAGCCTTCTTCTCTGCAATTGGAATTAGATGAAAATAAGTATCTCCAGTGTATATTTTTGTACTACTTTTATGTAATGTCTTGTTTCTGCTCTGTACTTCATTGCTATTTTAGAATCAGGGTTTAGTGTAATTGATGCTTTAATTAAATACATTAAGAAAAAAACAACAAACATCTAAACAGGTACAAAATACACAGCGGAAAGAATCTGAAAAATAAAACACAATACAGGTAGTCCTCGAGTTACAAATATAATGAATGCCCATTCCAGTCATAACCCAAGGATTTGTGGGAGTGAATCTCATACCTTCAATGGGATCAATACCTACTTTCATCCAGACATTCGCTAATCGCATGCGATGCTTGTTAAGTCACATGAGGTATTTCAGGATGGAGAAGGTCATTGTGGGCCTAGTGATGGAACAGGCCACCTGCCTAAGACTACCCTCCCCAACCCACTGAATACCTCATGCTCCCCCACAATTGCTTACCCCCCCAACCTGCCATGCTCGGTCACTTACCTTGTGAAGATCTATCAAGCAGCCTCCTCTCCAGCTTCTCAGTCTCATGCGCCCCTCCAATCCTCCATTTGGGCCTCTGTGGGCTTCCCCTGGCCTGTTGCAGGCCAGAATGGAGCTTCTGAATTTTGATCAAGTGATCATAGGAATGCTGCAATGGTTGAAGGTATAAAAAAGTGGTCATGTCACTTTTTTCAGTGCTGTTGTAACTTTGAACAGTCAGTAAATGAATTGTTGTCAGGTGAGACAACCTATAATAAAATACATGAAAAATAACAAAATAAAGCCAAATCAACTATAGTTTATGAGGCTGTTTAAAAACATGCCAACCAACTCAAATAGGACTATCAGCTGAACATTAACAAATAAAAGGATGAACAAGAAACTGAAGATAGATTTCAAGTAAATACAGATTGAAAGAAGCAAGAGGATGTCTTTATTTTAAAGTCTGATTTGCTTGTTTGTTATTTAGAGCTGGTCTAAAGCTAATATAATCGTCAATGCACTGTCAGTATCCAAAAAGCTTTCAGAATGTTTTTATTAGGTTCCAAAAATGTCCTGAGAGTGGGTGTCACCCTCACTTTGGAAGGCAGGTTGTTCAACAGGAAGGATGCTGTCATAGAATATACTCATTGATGGGTAATGAGCCCTTCCTGCCAGCCTTCTGGTAAATGAGAATTCTCTGCTCTGTGACTTAGGAACACAGAAATTGATCTGGTAAAGATGGTATCCTCAACCTCAACAATTTTAACTTGTATGGATTTCAAGTTGTAGAATAATAGCTGAGGGATTCTGGAAGTTGAAGTCAATAAAACTTAAAGTAGATGAAGTTGAGGAACACTGTCCTAGATACCCATGCTCTGAGCTAAAGAATACTTTAAAGGTATCAACCAGCACTTTGAATTGCGCCTTGGAATAACCAATGCATTTTCATGCAACTGTAATGTAACATGCTATATCATGACTGACCAGGAAGCCTTGTAAACTGGGCTGGCTAAAATTTATAGTTCTATGGTTCAGAAGCATTGATTTCAGTGCAGGGTCAATTCATTGCAATATAATTACTTTGCTTCATTATAAATTAATAGAAGTTTGAAGAAGATAGAATTCAAGCATAGAATCTGCTACCTTATTTTTATATCTTTACAGAATCAGTCTAGCATGTATCAGGACTTATTCCTTCTGTAAAGTGGGAATAATATAGGGACCATAATCAATCTGCACGATTTCTCAGTAAAACAGATATGATTCTCACAAGTGATTCTTTGTCCTGAATGTCTCTTTGATGTCTATTTTTTACACAGAGAAAGTTTAAATATTGAACTGTAACATAAAGTATATTTCTTAACTAATTCTAGCTTTCTTTATAAATCAGTGCCAGAATTCCTATTACTGTGGGTTCTCATCTTGTATCATAAATTAAAGGAAGGGCTGGACCATGTCAAATTTTGGGTAGAATTCCAAGGAAAATACAGATGCTTCACAAATTAAGCAAAAAGGCCACCTACTGAGTCAGTACTGATTTGTGCTGTTGAGGTAAGATATAATAGAATAAGTGCCAGGGATATTTTTTGATTTTAAAATCAGCATTTAAATCACAGTTATTAGTAGTGATTATTATTATAGATTGTTGCATAAGTCAGCCAGATATTTCCCAAGGACTTGGGATAATCAGATATTGTTGTTTGGTTGTGTTGAAGGTATTATTACAGAATGTAAGTTATTCAAAAGAAAGCTGACTTTTGCAGTTGACAGATGGTATTTTAGCCTATGCTAAAGGTCTGCAAAAGGTGCTCCAGAGTTTTGGAATCTGTACTAAGGCATCTATCACTATTGGTATTATCTTTGCTTTTCTTAGCCACAATCATTCTACTTCAATTTAGAGGTCTTTGTGCTTTGTGATTTTCTCTATTTCTTTTTCTTCCATTCTGCTGTCAAAATCTAAAGCCAAAATATTGTGAAAAATATGCAAGCATAATTTTACATCAGTCTATTCAATGGAATTTTTCTTTGGAAAGTATATAAGGATGTCAGTATTCAAATTCAATAATCTGCCATTGTGTATTAGAGAAAATGACCATTAATCCCACCCAACATATCAGATCTGTAGTTTTAATAGTAGGATTGCAAATACCTAGTTTCAAAAGCCTATTGCTCCATAAGGTTCACTAGAAGACTTTGTGACAATCATTTGCTCAGCTCAAATAGACCACAGGATCAGGAGACTATGAAAACTCCTATGTATGCTCAATTAAAATATGTGGAATATAAATAAATAAACTTTTTCAGACTGTTGAATTAGATTAATAATGGTTCTTTTTCTTTCTTTTAAAAAAAATTGAGGTCTGCTAATCTTATCTTACTTTTAGTCCCTTGTTCATCTACCTACCTACCTATCTATCTATCTGTGGCTGAGGAATGATATCTGAATTCTCTTGTGTGAGAAAAAATTCTCTCTTTTGAAAGAGGTGTTTTAAGTTAGCCAAATAACAGGCAAACTAATTTGTTAATTTTACACTTGTGTAAAAAGGGTTCAGATATGCAATTAGCATAAGTCAGGCATTCTGAAGGATAATATTCCTTGATGGCTTGTAGGATTATTGTATTTGAAAGAAGGGAGGAGCTTGCGCCGTGACGATACGGTCTGCAATCGAGCTCCTCGATTGCAGCCGATATCTCCGTTACCGGCCGGTCCAACGGACCTATGCTGTCCCATGGGGGCAGCTATTGTGAAGAGCGTACCCTGAGGACTCCGGGGATATCGCAAAATCCCTGGAAGACCCGGGTGAAGCTCTTTTGCTGGCGGTGGAGAGGCAGCCCCATGCTGCTGAAGTCGGGCGGCTCCAGAAAGAACGGGTCTGAGAGAGAGTTTGTCGGTTGGGTGAGAAACGTTTTTTTTATTTAATTTTTTGAGTTTGGAAAGTTCGCTCTGTTTAATAGAAGAAATCTGTGTGATTTTTTTCTTTTGACAAAACTGAGTAAGCGGCGTTTTTTTTAAGGGAGACGTCAAATAGAGAATTTATTTGCTTTTTTTTTCTTTGCTTCCGGACTTCATTGTTATTTACGGGATAACTGGACTGCTCCTTTTATATTTATATGTTGTATTCTTCCTTTGGATTTTTCATTTTTAGGCTAGAGGCTCCCTTTGTTTATTTTTATTTTTTTTGCTTTTATATGTTTGTGTATTCCTTGCCGGCTTTTCTTCTTTTTTATGCTGTTCAGAGAGGAGGGGGAAAGTGAGAACTAAGAAACTTTGTAACACTGCCAACTAGAGGCTTGGAAACATTTTACTTGAACTGTGAAAAGACAAATACTTCTCCCCAAGGACATCTTCTGATAAGATAGAGGAAAGCACTTTGTAGAATATTATTGCAGGTGTCTTTCTGGATATTTATGGCTTAGCTTTGAAGCTTGTGGGAAAGAGAAGGGAGTCATAATTAGAGCCTTGGACAATTAAATAGAGTGCAGTGTATTGCTGTTTACTTTCTTTCTCTAATTCTTTTTTTAGTTCCGCCACCCCTCCACCAGCATTAAGGTCCTTATTTTTATTTTTAAGTTTGATTTATTTTCAAAGGGAAGCCTCTGAATTTTTTTCTGTTTTTACTTTATTTTGACTTATTTTACTTTATTTTTCCTCCTTTCTATTTGGATTCTGCTTTTTCTTTTTAATGCATATCAATGGACTATTTCTTTTTCTTTTTCAATTGAGGTTTTTTTTTTTTTTTTTTGGCTGGATTAAGGTGTGGAATTTGAAGAAATTTATTCCTCTTGTTTTTGTTTTGTTTTTCCCCTCTTTTTCTCTTTTCCTTCTTTTGGCTTTGACTTTGTTTATTACTTTACTGGGTTTTTATTTTTATTTTTATGCTCTTTGTGGACTATTTTTTTTTAATTGGATTAAGGTCAGGAAGAATTTGAAGAATTTTTTCTTTTTGCTCTTTTCCTTTTCCTTTTTCATGTTTTTTTTTCTTTTTTTTCTCATTATTGATTCTTTTTTTATTATTGGCCTTTTCATTTTGGATTATAATTGGCTACTTTTTTTGGATTAAAATTTGAAAGAAGTTGAAGAGCTGGAACCATTTAAAATGAGTAAGAAACTTATATCTTTGGGTGCTTCTATGTCTACCTCTGCCTCCCCACCATCTGGACAGCGTTCAATTCAGACAATGTTAAAGCAAGATAAAGAAAAAGAACAAGAAAGAGCATCTTTTCAGATGATTATGCAAGGAATTCAAGATCTTAAGGTAAAAATAGATACCATTGAACAAAGAACAGGGAGGACGGAGGAAAAAGTGGAAAGTATTCAACAGATGATGACAAAATATGAGGAGAGACTTCAAAAAGTCGAAGAAGGGGGAAAACGAAGAGAGGAGAAGATTGGAAATATTGATAATAGACTAACAGTGATTGAACAAGAAAAAGTGGGATGTTGAAGTGGGAGTTGGATAGATCAGAATTCTATCTTAGATTTCAAAATATAGAAGAAGAAAAAGGACAAGATTTAGCTGCGATAATGGTAGGAATCTTGGCGGATGCGTTGGAGATAACAGAAGAGAAGATGATGGATGGAATAGATGAGATATATCGAGTTTTACAAGATATGCGATGAGAAATAATCTGCCCAGAGAAGTCCATATTAGATTTACTAAAAAATCCATGAAGACACAAATTTTACAAGTGGCAAGAGAGAAGATATTGAAATACAAAGGTAAAGAAATCTTGGTTTTAAAACAAATACCTAGAAGAGTGAGAGAGATGAGAAGAGAATATCGATTCCTGACCAAAATGTTATTGAAAAAGGAGGTGTCTTACAGATGGCTGATCCCAGAAGGATTGATGTTTATGTGGCAGGAACAGAGGCATAGAATTGATTCAATCGAGGAAGCAGAACTGTTCTACGCAGAAGTCTTTGGAGAGAGAGAAGGAGAGGCAGAAAAGGAGGTCCCATTAACGAAATCCCAAGAGGAACAAGTGGAGATTGGAAAAGAAGAAGGTGCAGTAGGCGGACAAGTGGATATTAAAGATCAGCGTGAATCAAGACCCACGAGAGTGGTTAAATCTAAATATAAAATATAATCATGGAAGAGAAAAACTGATTACAATGAATATAAATGGACTGAATTCAGCTGCTAAGAGAAGGAAGATTTTCCATAAATTAAAGAAGCTAAAGTTTGATATAATTTGTCTACAAGAAGTACATATTAAAAAGCAACATGAACAATTGTTATTACAACCAAAACTAGGGAAATTGTTTACCTCTTTGACTCAATGTAAGAAAAGAGGGTGGTCCTATATATTAAAGAGGTTATTCCAGCTAAAATGATTTATACAGATGACGATGGGAGAATATTAATGGTGGAAATAATGGACAATAATAGAAAGATACTTTTGATTGCAATTTATGCCTCGAATGACAAACAGGAAGAATTTTATAAAAAATTACATACCAAGATGGCTGGACTGGACTATGCTAATATAATTATGATGGGAGACTTTAATGGAATTGTGGATAATAAACTTGACTATATTGCAACAGCAGCAAAGTATAATAGAAAAACTCTTCCTAAATCCTTTTTAAAATGACAGAGGAATTAACTCTAAAAGACATATGGAGAGAAAGAAATGCTAAACTTAAGCAATATACTTTTATTCAAATAGACATTTATCATGGTCCAGACTTGATATGATTTGGATTTCAACAGACTTAATATCTAGCGTTCAAGAAGTAAATATTGAAACAAGTACTTGGGCGGATCATAATCCATGGACAATTAAATGGAAGGGACAAAAAAAAGATCGAGATGGACGTTAAACAATACTATTTTAAAGGAGAAAGAATTTACACAGTGGATGGAGAAAGAATTGGCCTTTTTTTTCAAAGAAAATAGAAAAGAAGACACTTCAATACAGAATGTTTGGGATATAATGAAGGCTTATGCCAGAGGCTTTGATAATAGACTATACAAGAAAAAGAATATTAGGAAAAGGCAAGCTTTTAAAGCCTTGGAGGATGAATATAAAGGACTCGAAAAGAACTGCAGAAAATGCCACAGAAAAAGATGTTAAATTGAAATTGGATATAATTAAACATAAAATGGACTTAATAGACAAAGAAGAACTGGCACAGAAAATTAGGAGTGCTAAACAGAATTATTTTGAAGATGCAAATAAGCCAGGTAGATGGTTAGCATATAAGCTGAGAAAGGAGAAAGAGTCAAGGAAAATATTGCAGTTAATAGATGACCAAGGTAAAACTTGTCATGGCAGCAAAGAGAAAAAAGAAATTATTTATGACTTCTACAAGCATCTGTATAAGAAAGAAGATATTGATGAGGAGAAAGTTAAACAATACTTGCAGAATGCAAATTTACCTAAGATACCTAAGGAGATTGAAGAAATGTTAGGAAGCAATATAACAATGATGGAGTTAAGCCAAGCACTTAAGAAACAAAATAATGGAAAGGCACCAGGTCCAGATGGGTTTCCTGTAGAATTTTATAAAACTCTTCAAGAATCATTGTGTATTCCACTGCTAGAAGTTATGAATGAAGTTATGCTAAAAAAGATAATACCTAAAACATGGTCAGAGGCTTATATTACACTTATTCCAAAAAGAGGAGGGCGGATTTACTTCAAATCAAGAATTATAGACCGATTTCCTTATTAAATGCAGATTATAAAATTTTAGCCAATTTTAGCAGAAAGACTTAAAAAATATCTGAATAACTTTATCCATTCAGATCAAAATGGATTTTTACCAAAACGACAGATTAGAGACAATATGAGAGTAATTCTGGACACCTTGGAATATTATGAGGCCCATCCTGAAAAGCAAATGGCTTTGATATTTTTAGATGCTCAAAAGGCATTTGATAACGTAAATTGGAGATTTATGTTACTTTTAATGGAACAGATGGAAGCTTTGCTAGAAGATTTATTCAAGCAATAGAAGCAATTTACAATGAACAAACAGCTAAGGTAATGATGGAGGGAGAACTCACAGATCCTATTAATATAAGAAAGGCACAAGACAAGGTTGCCCTCTTTCTCCCTTGTTATTTGTATTGACTTTGGAAGTGTTGAATAGAAATATCAGAGAAGATAAAACTATAAAAGGAATGAAAATTAAAAAGGAAGAATTTAAATTACAAGCTTTTGCAGATGACTTAGTTTTTATCCTGGAAGATCCTATAGAAATAGCCTTTGAAGCTGTTGGAAAAGATAGAGGCATATGGGGAGGTGGCCAGGTCTGAAAATAAACAAAGATAAAACAAAGATTTTGTCAAAGAATATGTTGTTGAGACAAAGAGAAGAACTGGCAGAATTGTTAAAAATTCAAGTTACAAATAAGGTTAAGTATTTGGGGATATACTTGAGGTCGAGATGTAGTACATTAAAGGAGAACAATTATATTAAACTTAAACAACAGATAGCTCAAGACTTGAAAAAATGGGAAAACCTACAATTGTCATTAATAGGAAGGATTTCAACAATTAAGATGAACATTCTACCCAGAATTTTATTTTTGTTTCAAACAATACCAATTAGGCTCGGAAAAGAATATTTTGAGGATTTAAATAAAATTGTTTTGAAGTAAATATGGCAAGGCAAGAAAGCAAGGATAAAGTTAAAGCTTTTACAGGATGCTAGATTTAGAGGAGGGTTTGGCCTGCCTAATTGGGAGTTGTACTACCAAGCTGCAAACTTGATGTGGGTTAAAGAATGGATAACATTAAGGAAAACTAGATTGTTGACATTAGAAGGTCATGATTTGTTGTTGGGTTGGCATGCATTTTTATGGTATAAGGGAACCAAAACACAGGGGTATTTTAGAAGACATTATATACGGGAGTCTCTGTGGTTAAATTGGGAGAAGACAAAAAAACAATGTTATTTGAAAATTCCAGTTTGGTTATCGACGATAGAAGCGTTTTCTTACCCTATAATTTATAAAAAGGATTATTGTATTTGAATTTACATATTTTTTCTGTATTATTCCAATGAGACATTAGTATTTCAAATAATCCTAAAACATTGATCCTAGGGATCTGCTGTATTTAAAATCAGATATTTTCCAAAAGAATATTTTCATTTTTGAAAAAATGGAATAATTAATATTGCTGTAAAATATTTTTGTTTATTACTTTTAAATAAACAGAGATGTATACTACAGATAAGAGAGTCTCTGTTCATTCTCATTGAGCTTTGCTTCTGGTGGTTTCATGGACATATTAATGCCATTTTCTTCACAACAACATGGAATTGGCTTACTGCTACCTTCTGGTTTGTTTGTTTTTTCACTATGTAGTCTATAGCCTTGGGATTTTCTAATATCCAAGAACTAACCAAGGCAGAATCTGCCAAGCTTTCTGATATTTGTTAAGATTAGCTTGGCTACCACCTAGCCAGACATTTTAGTGTCACATGCATTATATGTTATGTATATTATTAGATTTATACAACTGTTAAACAAAAGTAGTCAGTGGATCAGGAAACCTTAAACACAAACTAAAACATTAACAATAGTGCAGAAAAATCACTGCAAAGAGCAAATGTATGCATTTTATTATAGGAGGGCGAATAAAGTTCTCATGACTCTGCCATTACCATGGCAGATGGATTTTGTTGAATATCAGAGATGAAAAAAGGACACCATAAATTATTTATTAGGTTTTGACTGGCATAGTTCTTTTCTCTGACTGTTTGAATCTTTATACAGCATTGTAATGCTAGATCATATACAGTATTTTAATAGCAGACTACCAAAAACACTGTAATGATTTGGCATTCAGCCTTTTGGAATAAAAGCTATAGTTAATCAAGTAAATCATTCCTCAACATGATTGCACTGGAATTGTGACTGCACTGCAAATTTCAGATAAATCTGTTCTATTGTGAAAAGCAAACTACAGAAAGAAAGAAAAGGGGAACAGAAAGATAGCAATGGATGCAAAAGCAGTGGCAACATTATGAAATAATGATATTTGAGGGATTACAGCATTTCCAGGTTTAAACTACAGAATAATATATTTCTCATTGCTTACATTGAAGGTTATCTCCATGGTCTGTTTATTACACCAAACAAATTTTTTTAAAGGCATGTGGAACCTGTAGCTCACTTCTCTAATCAAGAAACAGATGGTGATGTAATATCTCTTCTCCAGTAAAAACCTCCCAAGTGTTGGATTACACCTGAGGATGTTCATATTCACTGTCATCTATTGAAGCTCATCAAGGAGTCAATCTTTCTTGTCCCAATCCACCTTATGATGTTGTTGCAACAAAATGGAAAAGGTATATTATTACGCACATCTTCTTGTGTGTCTAGAAAAAATGGGATAGAAGTCTGGATGATGATGATGATGGTGATGGTGGTGGTGGTGTCACTAACAAAGAATGTTCTTTCTGCATCAATTCAGAAAGCTCAGATTGTTCAAGGATCTTCTAATACAGTTCTACAGAGGAATTACTGAATCTGTCATTTGTACCTCTGTAACTGTCTGGTTTGGCACCCAAACAGGACAGGTACATACTTTAATGGATAGTTAGGGCTGCAGAAAAACAATTGCAACCAACCTGCCTTCCTTTCAGACTTGTATATTTCATGAACCAGAAAGAGTACTGAGAAAATATTTACAGACCTCTCACATCTGGACATAAACTGTTTCAACTTTTGCCTTCAAGATGCTGTTATAGAGCATTGCATGCCAAAACAACTTGACACAAAGATAGTTTCTTTCCCTATCATCACTCTGCTAAACATCTTATGCTTAAAGTTATTTATCCAAGTTGTACTGTTATTATCCTTGTCACCTTCTCATCCATCTTATCTTCTCATCTTTCTCACCGCTCATCTTTCCTATTATCTTCTCGTATTGATATATTATGATTTATCAATTATGGTATCTTATGATTTATGATTACATTTTATGATTTATGAACTAGGACTTACCACTTCATTGTTTATATGCACGACAGACAAATTCTTTATGTGTCCAATCACATTTGGCCAATAAAGAATTCAATTCTATTCTAATTGTCAATTAGAAATGTTCATGCAATACTAAAAAGTTTGGCTCAATCTTAAACTCATACATATTGGAGTGAACAATGCTAATTTTTCAACACCATACATTTTATGGTAACAACACCATAATTCTTAAATCCTTAGCTAGGTCCCAAATAACTGAAATCAAAACTACTTGATAAGGCTGTGATAATCCTTTGGACAAAAAGAAATAACTTGTTTGAACTGTATATAGATGCTTTTTATGTCTATGTGCCTGTTGGTAGCTGATTTTCCAGAGTTCCAGGATTCCAGGAATTCTCTTGCAGTCTTGGATTTGGGCTTGCTCCCTGATAGTCACAGTTTTCCGCACTGAAATCCACAGACCAACAACCAAGAAACAAACAATATCTCAATGAAGGGACTTAAAGCAAACCAACAATTAACAGTCTAACCAAAGAGCCACCAAGACAACTCTCCCCAAGATTGACAAAACAAGGATCCTTGATTTCAACCCTGAGTTCTCTTCCAATGATTTAACCAAATCTAATAAGAAGAGGTTATCTGAATTAGCTTTTGAACAGCTTACATCCTGAGACAATACCCACAATATTATTAAATAACATCTGCCTATCCTAGATTCTCAGGAAGGATTAGATAGCTGAAGAAAAATGTCAAATCCAGTCTAAACATCTGGCTGACAACCATAATAGCAGTAGTGATAGTAATGGCATACAGAAGACTGCAAAGAAAATAGGATTTAAAGGTTTTCCAATATTTTTTCAGAACAGGAAATAGCATTTATTTATGCTCCTTGGTCTTGCTAACAGACCATACAGTATTGTAGGTAGAGATTCACGTGCTTTGAAAAGAATGCCAAGGAAGTAAGTTAAATAGCAGGTCCTAAATTGTAATCACATATATTCTGCAGAATTATGTGTTCAGAAGATGAAAATAAACTGTGCGATGTACATAGGCCATGGGGCAGAAATACTCCACCACAATCGATAGAAGTTGAAGGCCTTTCAAGAGTTAGGAATGCAGACACTTTAAATCCCAAGGATATGTGTAGAAGTCCCCTTGCTGCCATCTTGTGGTTGTTTAAATTTTTGCAGCCCAGATCAGGTAGCCAGAATGTAAAGAACAGGTTTCTTACGAAAAGACTCATGAAGATGAATTTGTTTTGGTAGGCTAAATTGACAGACATTATAGCATAGATACAAACTTGCACAGTAACAAGGATACCAAGAAAAAAGTTATATTTAGTATAAGTTGGATTAGAAAAATGCTTATATTCTAAAAATATTTTGAAAAATGAGTATTTAGCAGGTAGATCTGTGATGGCGAACCTATGGCATGCATCCTGGAAGTGGCATGCAGAGCCCCTTCTGCCAGCATGCAAGAGGTCACCCAGAAGAGCCCCACTGCACATGCGCACACGCCGTCTGCCCACCAGCTGATCGTTTGGTATCTGGCACGCATGTGTGGGGACGGGGGGTGCAGGAGACGCATGGCAGACGTGGGGGGATGAGCTATTGTTTTAGCTCATGAGATGCTGATACTACCAAATGAACCGATAATAGTTAGCTTTTATCTAAATACTATCTCACTTTACAGAAAACTTGATATTTTCTTTATGGAAAAGTAATATATGAATGGAAGATGGGGGGGAAAATCCTGAATAAATATGCTCACCAAAGATGTCAATGAATTAGTGTGGAAGTTTATTGTATCATATGTATGTATTTATGTATGTATTATGTTTTTAGCATGACTATGCAGACCTTTCTGGAAAAGAAATAAATGGTGAGGCACAGGTTCCATCTCTTATCCAAGTTCACCCTATAATAACTAGGAATCAAAGGTTCCTTGTTCTAATAATGGACTGTATATTTTGACCTCTCTATTACATATTTGTAAAATCCTATTAGGACAGTTTTTAAGTTCTAAGAAAATAATCCATTCTATCCAATAATACCAAAGAAATGCTTC
This sequence comes from Pseudonaja textilis, assembly GCF_049901715.1. Taxonomy (NCBI): domain Eukaryota; kingdom Metazoa; phylum Chordata; class Lepidosauria; order Squamata; family Elapidae; genus Pseudonaja; species Pseudonaja textilis. The sequence goes on along the minus strand of NC_142008.1, from coordinate 33,886,050 downwards.
AAATATCTGATGCTGTTAATAGACCAATAGTTTTACCATACTATAGGAACTAAGAGACTTCTAACCCTTTAAAGATTAACAGAATTATTCCAACACATTTCTATAGCAGATACATGATTTTTTGAAAATGTTCATCAAAAGAGTTTCCATTAAAATTAATATCATAATATGCAAAAGTTTTAAAATAAACAAAACAGATAATACAGAATTATGTCTGGTTTGCCTCTTTGTAACCTTCAATTTAGTGCATTGTGTAGCAACAATTTTTGACTTAAGGCTTCTCTAACAGGCAAATTTAAGGAATGTGTCCAAATCTGGGATCCATTATTTCTGTGGGATTGAATTTTAAGGATCTTAGACCAGTTATATTGGCAAAGTTTTGGCTGTCAATGTAGCTGAATCATCCTGCAATATTGCAACACTGCTACAGTCAGCTGCAGTGATCTGGTCATAATTTCAAGTGCTTCTTTCATGTTCAGTTTTTTTCTGAGCAGTATTCAAAGGAACTAGAATTGTTGTAAATTAAAGTAAGTGAAAACAAAGTGATTTTCTGCAAAAAGAGTACAATTACATGCATGCATTAGTATTTTGATTTTAGAAAGAAACCTTTTTAAAAAAAAATAACAGAAAGCTTATAAGTATTTTTACATGAGCTATGAAATTCATCTGTATTACTTATTATGTAGTGTTTCCTTTAATACAAACAGTTCCTGTTTAAAATTATTTCCTAATATTTATTTACTTATTTATTCATTAACTTTATATGGCTACCCATGGAAAAGGAGTCTGAGCAGCATACAGCAATCTTATAAAGCAGTACAAATACAAAGCAGTCATTATCCAAAACCATTATATAATAATTATTTTTAAAAAGCATTAAAAACTATAAAAGCAGAACTAAAACAGAAAGTTTCCAATATATTATTAAAACTGGTAATACCTGTTTCTATGTATATGTAAAAAATGAATGGTTTGAAAATGTGAATTATCTAAAAAAAAAAAAATTATCTCATAACTTGCTATGATCATTAGTGAAAGGCACAGGATGTTTATACAGTTTCAAGGTTTATATGTAGCCCTTTCAACCAGTTAGTCCTTTCTGTTGTATCAGTGTATAGCTGAAAAGCCCTTTAGAGATTTGAATATTCCAATAATGAGTCTCCATGTAACTGTTAAAGTTGCTTGTTGCCATATTCTGTGAACTATAAATCAGTAGGTGGCAAAAATATTGTGGAATTTAAAAATTGAACTATCCTGCCTTTTTCTGTGCTAACAATGAAAAAAAATGTGATGTACAATTTGTAAGGAATATGTATATTCCTCAATAGTTCAACTGTATATTATTCAACTAATAAAGTTTACTGGATAAAGTAATACACTTATTATAGATACTTAATAAATATGCATTAATTCAGTAGCCATTTTCTATAATAACTACAGAATAAAATTGTTTTCATGATTCTTAAATATTCAAATGGTGGTTGGCTATTAAAATGTAATGGGTTATTAATTATTAAAATGTCTCTTAATTTAGTCAGCATAGCGTTGTCTATAACTTTTCTAAGTATATATATTCCTTGAATTGGAATTATTGTTTTATTGAGATGTTTAATAGTTTAAGTTTGCATAGAATCACTGAAAGCCATGATCTGCAGTGATTAAATTGTAATTATACTCTGTAAGATTACATGTATCAAAATTATTCTTCATGTAACCATGTGGATATAGAGTAATATAAATGAATAGACTAACATCTATTCTAGCATATAGACTCAAAAAGTTCTTATAACTAAAACCTTTTAATTTTTCTAGGCCTTCATCTTATTATGGGAGTAACTTCTGGTGAATCGGATGCACAGAACTATCTTCTGGGTAATTTCTTAATCAGAAAAAGCTACTAGAGATCTATTTTTGTAACAATGTATATATTGTTTCCTAGTTTTTAATTTTTAAAGAAGAACAATGTTTCAAGATCTTTTACATTGGGCTAAAGATACAGTGGATTACCCAAAAAAGGACTGAGCAAATATTCAGTCTGTTTATGTAAAGTCTTTAATGATTCCCCCCCAAAATAGTTACAATTTTGATGAAATTATATCAGAACACATAAAACTACATTAATACAAAACCACATTCAGTCATTTATAGCTGATATACGGCAACTGAAACCTCCATCTACTGATTGAGTAATAGACTATGTAATATGTCTATGACCATAATAAATTAAAGTAATGAACTGTTAAGAGTTTTTCCCAAAATCAGAATTTTAAACCAACATTCAGTTAATATATGAATAGGAGATTGCTAAAAAAAATTTAAAAAATCCCCACAAAAGGCACCAATAAACTGTATTACCACAAAAAAAATTGCATTGATGAACTTATCACAACTTAAGCTCAACTCATAGGATACCTTACCTTTCAGTGTCTATGGAAGTCATTATGAACTGTATCTTACTTAGGAAATTCAGTCCCAGTCCAGGGATGTGAAGGACCTTTATTACTAAATAAACTCCTTTTTCCAAGGTTTTATTGTACATTTTTCATTGATGTTCATTTTGGTGTTTGGCTTCTTAGGGGAAGTGTGTACATTAAGATTACAGCAAAAGGAGATAGCAAAATATTATGAACTGTTGCTTGTAAGTCAAGACACTGTGAACATGCTTGTCTCTGTAAAGCTAGTAAAATGACCATATATACTGTTATTTTGAATATATCTTTATTTTTTAAAGCAATGGTACACAAAGTCAACTGCAATTATATTTTTCAGTGCCATTTAAGTCACCAGCTGGTGAAAATCAGATATTCTTATATTGTGTGAAACCAAAATTGTGAATAATTTAATCCTTTGCTCATCCGTCATGATTCTTCAATTTCTCAAATATGTATTTTTAATTGGAATGAAAGAAAAAATATTAATAATGATGGCAATATCTGTATTATCAATTATAAGATTAAAATTAAATAATTGGAATAGAAAAGATTACTCAAATATTGTGTATAAGAGATGAAATATAGATTATGGATTTCCTGTCTGGCTGCTCACAGAGGATCAGATTAGGTAATCATACCTCTTCAGCCCTTATTCTTAACACTGGTACACCACAGGGTGTATGTTGAGTCCCTTACTCTATACTCTTTATGTGCATGACTGCATTCCCATTCACGCTAGTAATACTATTACTAAATTTGCAGATGATAAAACAGTGGTGGGACTCATATCCGGGGGGAGATGAGTCTGCCTACTTAAATGGACTGGTTGCTTTCATGGTATGGAGACAATAAGCTCTTCTCAACACCAATAAGACCAAGGAGCTTATAGTGGACTATAGAAGGAACAGATCAGACATCCAGCCCTTGCTTAGCAATGAAAACCGAATGGAACAAGAGGCCAGTTTTAAGTTTCTGGGTATTATCATAAAAGAGGACCTGGCTTGGGGTGCTCACATTGCAGCATTGGTCAAAAGAGCCCAGCAGAGATTATACTATCTGAGACTTCTCAGAAAACAACAAATGAATGAAAAACCGCTGCACCATAGAGAGTATTATCTTATTGCATCCCTGTATGGTTTGCCAATTGCACAGTAGCAAATAGGACAGTACTCCAGAGGATTAATGTCAATGCCCAGAAAATTATTGGTTGCCCTCTCCCCCCTTTGGAAGAGCTTTATAGCTCCTGCTGTCTTAAGAAAGTTCAAAACATTCTCAAAGATCCATCTCATCCTGGGCACCCTTTTTTTGAACTATTACCACCTGGCAGACGGTACAGAATAATAAAAAGGACAAAAAGACTGAAAAAACAGCTTCTATCCCAGAGCAGTAGCCTTGTTAAATTCTATTGTATAGTGCAGTGTTGGGGGTTTTCAGTTCAGTATATATAATGTGAAGGATGTGTGTTTGTGTTTATTTTCATGGTCATGATGTGCACTGAAGATGGTGTTTGATTTTGTTGTACGAGGTGCAATGAAAATAAAGTAAACTAAACTAAACTAAACTAAATAGTTCATTTAAAGGAAATAGCAGGACATCAAACATGAGTGGTTAATCCATCTTCATGGATCTTCTCAAGCTTAAATCAAAATAGCAGCCAAAGTGGCTTTTGAAAAAATGGATTGAAAGAACAGATTTTTCACAGTCTGACATCTCAAAGTTTATAGCAGTCCTTGGACATCTTATGATTAAATTAAGACATAATTATAGAAGCTCTTGAGGAGACCTCAAGCAATTTACATCACAAGGATCTTGTCTTATTTAAGATATCTACAGATTGCAATGTCTGCTTTTAGTCTGCTTTATTTAGGGGTATGAAAAAATAATATATTTGATTATTTAAATTACTACTCAGTTTTTCTCTACACAAAGAAATCAGAAAAGATCTTTTTAGCAATTCTTAAAGCAAACAAGATAAAGAATATGAAATTGTTCCTAAATTGCTTTGAAAAGCAAAGTTTGTCTTATTTGCACATTATTGACTTATTTTTGAGACAACCCAAATATCGGTTATTTGATTTATTTATTTTTTTGGTCGATTGCACTGTTTTTTCATCCTGTCATATTGGCCAATGATAACTCCAAACCACAGGAAATAACAGATATATTCTATATATATTTTCAATGTTCTTAGTAAGCCAAATAGTAGGGTGCCAATTTATAAAACCACATGTAGCATTGGGGAAAACATACCACAAGAGCAGTAACCAAATCAGTAAGCTACATTTTCTAGTGTCTGGCAGTGCAGAAAATAAAGACAGAAGCCTTTATTCTTTCTTTTCTCATTAGCATAGTGATAGAATAATACTGTAGTTGAGCCAATGTGCGGTAAGTAGAGTTGATAGAAGGAAACAGAGTTGTGAGGCTGTCAGGATTTTTAAAGTGTAACATGGCAGTAAGAAGAAAGACATTTAAGTAAATAGGAAAAGGTTGGAAGAGGAAATATCTGACTTGACTTACATTTCAAAAATCAATGAAAAATTAATAACTGGGTGTTCTCATTTCATATGTTAGGCAAACATAAAAACTTCACTTGAAATGTGAAGTTCAGAATCGGAATTTGGTAGCATCAGATTGTTACTATCAATTAAAACAAGACTACAACATTTGTATTTGCTGCTCAAAATGAAGGCAATAGATATATGCTCTTATTTCTTATGGAACAGCTATACAACTTGCTTGTTTTCAAGCAGAAACAGGATCGATAATCCAGACATAGAAAATAGGAACCTGTGCTAGGCTATAAAATCACAGATTTTCTTGCCACAGTTATTAAGTTAATGACTACAATTGTTGAATTAGTAACAGGGTTACATGCTTGATAAGTGCATCCAGCTTTTCCATTGACTTTGTTGACAGAATGTTCCAAAGTATGATCACATGACCTTTGGACACTGTATCTGTCATGAATACCTACCAGTTCCCAAGCATCCAAATTTTGGCCATATGACAATGGGGATGTTGCAATGGTTTCAAGGGACATAAGTCCCTTTTAAAAATGCCATTATACTTTCAGACAATAAACAAATAATTGTAAGTCAAACAATTATATGATAAAACTAAGGCTATCTGCAGGTTTAGTCTAAGACTAAAGAATTAATTCAGAATAAAATTTTATTTGTCCAGGTGTAATAACCAGGCCTGAGCTTCCTTCATTCTATTTATGATGTGCTTCCTCAATATACAGCATATGCTGTGAATGGCAATGCTTCAGAATTCACACCAAAAATAAAATTAAAACGAGATATTTATGTAAAATGGTCATGTGGGACAGAAAGAAGAAGTCCTTTGTACTTAATGATTAGTAGAACAATCCTGTTGATGGACATGTACAACATGCAATGAAAGCTTTTAAGTAAGAGTAAAGTATCATACTGAATGACAAGCATTATCTTGCTGCTTGATTTCCTTCAGCATGGAGCCTAAAAATTGAAAGAGGGAATTGTAAGAGGCCTTTAAATACTTATTCTCTTCAGCAAAAGCTTACTGTCAAAAATCTCTTTGGCTGCAAAGGAAAATCCTATCTATGTCTAAGGATGGTAGAGATATTTCTCTCTCCCATTTCTACATTTATGTCAATATTAATGATTATCATTAATAGAAATGATGTATTTTTCTCCATAGCTATGGAATAGAATAACATGAGACCAAACCGAGAAGACACACAATGGCGGATTTAAATCAGATCTTTTTTCTCATCTTCTTTATTCTCACTCAGTTGGTGAAACTCCCCTCCCCCGATTCTTGACCTTTTAGCTTCCCTTCCTGATGGTCTATGAAAGGATTTTGTTTCTTTCTCCTTAGGGAGAATGAAGAAGAGAGTAGGAGGCAGAAAGCTGGGAAATGATCTATTTGTAAAATTCACTGTCCTGCCTACTGCGCACTATCCATACCAAGACTTTAAAATTATTGTAGAGAAAACCAAAAAGCTAAGATACACGACCCAAATGAAATTCTTCTTGCAGACTGAAGCTAGACACATTCAAGCCAAATCAATGCATCCAAGATAGACCAGTAATTTGCTACTGCTTCATGGCTCTTGGTAGGTATGTCACCACCATGGATGATTGCATAATATGAATAGTTTCTACTTTCTCATAATTTCTCTAGAAAATTTGGTTAACAGATATTATTTGGATTTTTGCCTTTAGAATGAGACACACACACACACACACACACACACACACACACACATATCCTGAGAAATGCAAAATACAACTGAGATTAAGATCATCACAGAAAAGCTCTTTTTTTGCCCTATTTTTCTTTATGAAGTACTGTATCCCAGAATTTAAAGTAATATATGCTAAGGCTAATATCCACTGCCATTGCATTACAGTGTATCATTTCTAGATGACAGGTCCATTAAAGAGCAGCATTTTAGTAATGACAAAGAAAACCTTCTCTTTGTTTTTAGTAATATAATCGGTCAGCAAATTCTTGGGTTATCATTAGATGGAAGCAGAGAGGTACAGAAAAGTACACACTTCTACTGCCATGTTTGGTGGAAGTCTAAAGTTCTTTAGCTCATGTTTGTTATGGTTAGATTTGATCCTGTTCATTTTTAAAGAAAGACTAATGGACTGAGCTATTAAACAGAAGGAGCTATAAGGTTGCATAATTCTATATACAAACTATCCCAAACCAGGTAACATTTCTAAGATAAAATGTTTTAAAGCATATCTCTATTTTTTTTAATGATCCTTGGCAGAAGTTCGGGCACTTTTTTATTGTATGGAATTTTGGGGGGAAACTTTTGAAAAGCTGGAGAAACTTTAAAATATTACAGTGTAATTCAAGCAAGCCTTCAGCATGATTAGACTTTGTCTATTTATCAAGGATAGATGTTGAATATGGAACATTAACAAGTTAGGTAACCATGTAGGGCATCATTTGAGAATTTTACCTTTTCCTTCCTTCCCTTACTATCCATGACCTCAGAACAATATATTCTCTACAAAGTTTGTCTGGTATAATAGTCTTATGACTGTCATTTCTATCTTTCTATGAGTCTATTCTGTTACTGACGTCATTGAAATACAAACATCATGCTGGACTGAGTGATGGAAGTAAAATTCTTTACAATAGGCAAAGTGGATCTGAGAAGGCTCAGTTTCTTTTAAGAAGGATAGGTTTTCAAGACATGTGGTACAAAAAAGAGGTTGGAAGCATTTTCTATTCCAACCCTCCCTATTCCGGATGAGAGAGATCAAGCTAACACCCTTGTGTATTGTGGTACATGCATATAGCCGGAAGTAATGCTACATTGGAATTTATGGATGCTCAAGATTAGTTGCTAGGAGCCGTTTCCTAGTTATATACAATAAATGCCTGAAAGCATATTCCTATATCAGATGCAATATAGTTTTATTTTGGTTTCTTTGGAATGAAGTGTTGCAAATATCAGTAAAAAACAACTATTTTTAGTATACTGTAAAACAAACAATGTTTGCTTTATTTAATGAGATCTAGTTGGTAATGTTTAGCTAACTACAAACATTTTTCCCACTTCTCTGGATCGATGCCATTTCTGACATATCAGCTGTGAAATGCATCTCCTATTTTTAGACCCAAATATTCTCATCCTCAAGTCAAGGTATATTTTAAACAAAGAATCTAGTTACCACAGCTACAGAGTGATATATGATTAAAAAGGCTGATTATATATTTAGAAAGACTGCACAATGCTTGAAGTATATAAGGATGTGTGCTTTCGTTTGTGTTGTGTTTGTGGTGCGCGCCTGTGTGTATATGAAATTTGTATCTGTATAGATTCATTGAACAGTAAAGGAACAAGCAGTAAAAAAAATACAGCAGCTATAACCTATGATATTCCATAGAAGAAGAAGCAGGCTAGGAAGGGTATTGATGCTTCTGAACTTTGGTGTCAGAGAAGACTCCTGAGAATAGAAACAACCAAAATAACAAATGAATCATCACAAATCAAATCCAGAGTTCTCACAAGAATAATATTATCAGGATAATATTATCCTGTTTTGGAGGTTTTATGTCAAAACTAGCAATTTAGAGAAGGTCTAATGCTGAGAAATGTAGCATGAAAGACAGGGCAACTGGCATTAAGGTAGATGGACTAAGAATGACAATGGATGGTGTTATTATAAGACTTGAAAGACCTATAGTTTGTTAATCTATCTATGTGATCTCTAAGAATTAACTCTGATATGATGACACATAATCAACAGAATTATGTGAAAGGCAATATAGGAATGAATACTGACCCAGATGTTATGGCTGAAAAAGACATTTCTGAAATGCTTCTTTTTAATACCATTTATTGAAATAAATTATTTGATCTACCTGAACTATAATCTATTCTTTTCCTAATTTTAATAAAATATTGAGACATTTTAAATCAAAATTAACAGTAATTATAATTCATCCCTTCTAACAGAGACTTTCTGTTTAGTTGTTGTAAATGTGCTTGAAATAAATAATATGCAGGAGGCAAATGTACCTGTTATTAATTTGATTATATATATTTATTTATATTTAGATTGTAAAATTTTAGGCATATCTTTTAAAGGTTTTTTTCATGAACTAGATTGTTTGTCAAGAAATATTAAATGAATATTCTAGTTAAGGAACTATTTTACTGTTTTTGTAAAAATATTTTGAATCTATTCCAACTTCCATTAAAATCAAAAGAAAAAAATTCCAAGTAACATTGCCAAAATGAGTCTTCATTCAAAATCCATCTGGGGATTTGTTTCAGCAGGCCCCAAAGCAGACATTTGAAAATATTTAAGGTCATTTGCTCTCTGTTTAAAAGCAGTACAACAGTACTAGGAAGGAATTAGTATATTATTTTCCACATCTCTCCAAATTCATGTGTCTGTAAAATGATATTGGAGTCCAGTCATTGATGGAATTTTGATACTTGCTTTACTGTATTAATCAAAAATATATACTCTTCATTTTAAAATAAATTTAAGTTCAGAAATAGATGCCACCTTTCAGAACCCTAACAGAATTATTTTCCATCACAGTAATACAAAGAATGTATTTCAGATGCTATTTTATCCCAATCCCCATATTTAGTGTTCAAGGATAGCTCTGAAGTAGGACAATTTTTAGGCAGGGCAAGCCACCACTACCACCACCACCACCACAGACACACACACACACGCACACACGCACGCACACACGCACTGTAATATAGGACCTTGGAAGACCTTTGAAAAAGGATGAAGGGATGCTGCATAAGGAATGGTTAGATAAGAAACAGCAGAATGCAGTTGGATAGCAAGTAGGGGAAGAGGCTCAGAAAAGACCATTCCTATTTTCTTGGTCTGTAGAAGGTAAGTAAATTGTATTTTTAGATTTACATTCTGTTAATGTAATTTTAGAAGGAGAATTAGTGGTCATTCCTGATAAAGGTCTATCTCTCTATTATGGACATTGTTAGAGTTATGTCAGCCACTAGCATGACTTGGCTACAAGAGCCAACCAAGTAACTATCACTCTCCCCCCTCATTTTAGACTGCTTCCAGTCTTTCATTCTCTAATTCCTTATAGTGAGCAATGAATGGAAATAAGCTTTCCTGCCTAAATTCTGAAAACATTCACATGCGTTCCACATGCTTCCCAGTGCAAATAAATAAGTCGCAAGCAATGCAGTTTGGGAATAGTACCTGAATATCTGTCATAGATGATCAGAAAAAGAACCTGTATCTGCAACTCTTGTTGTTACAGGAAATAGTTTCTTTGCATTGCATTTCTTCCTTATTAACAGAGTGGCTGCTTCTTCTCCTCCTCCTCCTCCTCCTCCTCCTCCTCCTCCTCCTCCTCCTCCTCCTCCTCCTCCTCCTCCTCCTGTTCAGAATTGGAAGGGATGTTGGAGGTTGTCTAGTCCAACCCTTACTTATCATCCAGTCCCTTCTTAAAAGCCTATAGTGTTGGAGCACAGTTCTGAAGGCATTGTTTGACTGGTTGAGTGTTCTTGCTGCTAGGAAATTTCTCCTTAGTTGCTTCTCTCTTTGTTCAGTTTCCATTTGTTGCTTCTTGTTTATTTTTTATTTATTTATTTATTTGATTTGTCAATCCCTTACAAGATAACAGGTATAAGTATAAACATAGTTTTGAGTACATGAGATGGATATGTATAAGAAAAATAAAAAGAAACAATAGGACAGGGACAGTAGGCATGATTGGTGCGCTTATGCACGCCCCCAACAGACCTCTTAGGAAAGGGGTGAGGTCAATAATAGACAGTCTAAAATTAAAGTTTTTGGGGTTTGGGGAAGAAATCACAGAGTCAGGTAGAGTATTCCAAACATTGACCACTCTGGTGCTGAAGTTGTATTTTCTGCAATCAAGTTTGGTGCGGTTTACCTTGAGCTTGTATCTATTGTGTGCTCTTGTATTGTTATGGTTGAAGCTGAAGTATTCATTTGCAGGTAGGACATTGCAATGTATGATTTTATATACTATATTTAGATCGGACTGAAGGCGGCATAGTTCTAGGTTTTCTAGGTCTAGAGTTTCAAGTCTGGTGGCATAAGGTATTCTGCAATGAGTAGAGGAACGGAGAATTCTTCTTGTGAAATATTTCTGGACTTTCTCAACTGTGTTAATATCAGATATGTAATGTGGATTCCAGACTGGTGAGCTGTATTCGAGTATTGGTCTAGCAAATGTTTTTGTATGCTCTAGTTAGTAGTATAATATTACCAGAGAAAAAGCTATGTAAGATTAGCCTAACAAGTCTTAATGCCTTTTTGGCTATGTAGTTACAGCGGGCTCTAGCACTTAGATCATTAGAGATGAGTATTCCAAGATCCTTGACAGAGTTTGGATCATCAACAAGGTCTTGACTATTCAGCCTGTGTTTTATTTTCTGATTTTTTTTTGCCAATATGTAAGACAGAGCATTTATTTGTTGAGATTTGAAGTTGCCATTTGTTTGACCATTCTGATACATAGTCAAGATCTTTTTGAAAGGTAGCCACATTGTCTGTGGTATTGAACAGCTTTACCTCATCAGCAAAAAGAACGCAGTTGCTCTTAATATGATCACAGAGGTCATTTATGTAGAGTATGAAGAGACTTGGTCCTAGAACACTGCCTTGGGGAACACCAGTATTGACAGGTACAGAATTTGATAGGACGCTCCCAATTTTTACCATTTGTTGTCTGTTTTACAGGAATGCTTCTATCCAGTTATGCAGTTGTCCAGAGATACCATAAGATTTTAGTTTTAGGAGTGGTTTGTTGTGTACCACTGAATCAAAGGCTTTACAGAAGTCTATGTAGATTGCGTCTATTGTTTTGCCCTGATCGAGTTGTGTAGTCCATATGTTTTTGCAGTGTAAAAGTTGCAGATTACAGGATAGTTTTTTCCTGAAACCAGATTGTTTATTAAAGATTAGGTTTCTAAGTGGAGGATGATGGATTGGTTAATAATTGATTCCATGACTTTACAGGTGACGCAGCATAAGGAGATTGGTCTGTAATTTTCAACTAGGCTGGGGTCTCCCATTTTGAAGATGGGGATGATTGTGGCTTGTGACCAGTTTTGGCAAGGAGCTGGTCCTGAAAGATTTTTCAAAGATTATGCTTAGAGGTTTGGCTATGGCAGTGGATAGCTTTTAAAGAAGTAGGCACATATCCTGTCCGGTCCAATAGATAGAGATGGTTTTAGATTGTGCTGTGCTTTTTCAACAATGTCTTCTGTAAAATCGATATGTATTAGATCATTGTAGTTGTCTGTGGTTCGACTAGGAAGTACTGGGCTTGATCCATTGCTGTTTACAAATACTGAGCCAAAGAATGTGTTAAAGAGGTTGGCTTTGATGGTGTCATTGTTGCAGTCTTTGCCATTAGGTCCTTTCAGGGGTGGGATGGACCTTGAGTCTTTTAGTTTGTTGTTTATAAAATTGTAGAAAGTGTGGGTGGAATTGGTGCATAGAAGGTTTTCTTCTTGTTTAATGTGATAATTGGTGCATTCAGTTTTTATCTGGTGGCATAATTTTTTGTATCACCTTTTGAAGTTGGTGAACACATTTATTTATTTTTTGTCTTGCTTTCTGGTGCTTTGGAAAATAGATTGAACCCTTCTTCTTTGTAGCAACACTTGAAATATTGGAACATTGCTTCTTCTTTTCAAAGAAAGTGAACATTTTTCTTCTTTGAGCCATTTTGAATCAGAAACTGTTTGGCTAGCTTGGGCAGCATATGAGGGACAGAAGATTCCATCAGCTGGCAATTCTCGATATTGTATGAGGAGGTTTAAGGGATTTGTTCCTTGAAAAGGAAAACAAAAACTACAGTGAAAATATAAGGAGTTGTGTTAATCACTTCTTAAAAGCATAGGTGACTTTCCTTTTCCCACTTTTCTTCCCCTTTTTATGGCCTACAAGGGACAAAGTTGTTTATATTATGAAACTCCTATAAAAGAACTCATACTCTCTACTCCAGAGAATGTTTGTCCATGGATTTTGAGGAATCTGGGGTTTCTTTGGTTTATAGTGGTGTCAGTACAAACAGTTACTTATACTATTTAGTTTGTGGTGCTGAATGATAGAAATGACTGTTTAATTTCTCTTCTTCACAGATTCCATACACAATTATGTTCTAATGTAGTACAAAACCCCAGTTTGTGGGGGGGAATAGGAGTTAGCAATTTTGTTATCAGAATAAACTTAATAATTAATTTTGGACACAAAGGATTATAGTTTAACAAAACCCTTATATGAAACAAAACTACAATCTTTCATTCTTAATGGTTTAAATATAACATGTTTATTTTAAATTAATTTGAATGATATTTTAAATGATGTCCGAAGTACTGGTTGTACTCAGCTTATTGCAGATGAAATAGATGACTTTGATATCCAACCATTGTCTCTTGTGCCTGCACAGTGAGAATCTGTCTTGATTGTAATTTTATAGACATGTAGCAGAAAAGAAAAACCTTGAAGCCAAAATATGAAATGAACGGCTTGGAAGTACTGCCAAATGGCACTGCTCTTGGGTGTTAGTTCTGATATTTTAATTGCAGTTGTGTTTGAACATCTGTGAATTTCTGTACCACATAACTTAGATAGTGAAATGCTTCCATATGAGCAACTAAAATAAAACAAGCAAAAGAACTTTCAATTCTCTATTGAAAATGGAATTAACATGCAACTGAACCAGTTTTGATCAAGCAAAAGAGTGTGTATCAAGCCTTAAAGCAAACTGGTAGCAAATGGCACTCACTATCTAACAAAAGGGAGTGTTTGTGACATACAAATATTTTAGCTTCTTAAATCACCAAATGCTAACAACGTGGACAAAAGGTAAAATTGTATAATAAAATCATTTTGTTTTAATGGAAAATATTTGAACCTTCACTTTGTTTACAAATAATAGGAAATGCGTACCCAAGTGTACCACTCTACAAATTAAAAAAAAAACCATTCAACAAAAAATCTGGACAAAAAACATGTTATTAAAATAGATTTACATTCTATCACATAATAATTTATTTTAAAAGAATACCATTGTAATCTGAAATTTGATGTCACTAGATATGTTATATATAATTTTAAAAGTTAAAAAACATACTCATATTTTTGGAAATATGTATACATAGCTTAGGAATTCCTTTTTAGGGCAACTTCCACAGTCAATAGAAGTTATATCATTCCATTTCATTAATAAACCACCAAGAATCAGAGACATACTACCAATTAATTTTCAACAATAAAAAAGGATACACATACTATTTTTATGATTATACCACAAATACCACCTTATACCACAAATTTTACAATGCCCTCTACAAACATTTCCCCGAAAATATACAGATATGTACCTCCATTGTTATCTTTTTTTTGAAAAAAGGTGAAGTTTCCTAACCTGATTTAAACTGACAGAAAATAATTGATTAAATATTATAGAATATTATATTATAGAATAATATAATAGCTTTGTATGAAGATATAAAATAAAATTCATTTTAAGAAATAAATACTTTATGCTTTTAAAGTTAATTCAAAACTAAAATATATTTGACTGAACCAATATCAATATTAAAAAGTCAATCACATTATAGATTACATATTAGGAAAAGTGTACTAGTAGTAACCACATATATTTTATACTGATAAATCATAAATATAATGTTCATCTTCAAAGAACAAATTCTATAGTACATCATCAGAAGATATACACTATGATTATAATTTTTCCTATATAAATACCATCCATATATAGTAATTTTTTTAAACAAAACATCTTACTTATTTAAAGGGTATTTAGGTTGCTTTAAACGACCAACTCTGAATACTATTATACGCTTTCTGTTATACAGTTTCTCAGGTTCATATAAATGAAGCTGAGTATTCCATAAACAGAATGAAAAATACCACCAATGAACAACGCTTCCAATACTTGGACAGACCTTGTGAGAAAGAGGGAAGCACCAGAATATCAGGTGATATTATTCCAATTCTGTTCATTCTTCAGTGCTAGATTTGTAAGAGGATTATATCTGTTGTATAAAGGAAAAAACTAAGTCTTACACAAAATAATATCTTATGCAAGTATTGCTGAAATAAATGGCACTGTGCAAGTCATTAATAGGATAGACGTTATTTGCAAATATTTCAGGGTAATAAAAACATGTATTTTATATCTTCCAAATTTTCACTACTACACATACACTGCATGTGTATGCCAAATAACAGGCACTTATAATATAGCAGGCTTCAAATGCTGAGGTTTTCTTCATAAAGTAGGGTTATACAGTATGCCGATACTGAGATTTGGTAAGTAAAATAGTTTGGCAATAACAGCAATTACTCATACACCCTGCTTTTGTTATTTAGGGCTATCTAGATTATGAAAGTTAGCTGGGATTAAAAGCTTATTCTCTTCAAACTTTAGGAGTGCATTGAAATATCTGTAGATATATCAGAGCAACTGTATGGAAAAGACATTAAATTGTTAATTTATCTGTAGATAAAAGGCTGAATGTGATGAACAGTACACCTTCTAGCAAAAAATTGCTTATAATATAATAACATAAATAATGAAAAAGGAGTACAAGTGTCTGAAAGTTTCTGAGAACAACACTTACAATATGAACTTCTTTTTGCCTTATTACCTGAACATCGTTTAATGAATTAAAACCTCCCTGAGTTTAATGGAACTTTTAAATAACATTAAAAAAAACATTGCAATAAGCAGTCAATTATGCTCTTCAAATTATAATTTTCAGTTTTTACTCTAATAAGGCACAGTTATATAATTTCTAAAGAGATACATGGAATAACAAAATGAAACTGCAATCCTATATGTGCCTATTCAGAAAAAAATTCTATAGACTCCAATGAAGATTACTCCATTATAAGGAAATACAGAGATGTAGCATGTTTACTATTAAATAATTGATTTATTAATTTCAAAAATGACCTGTGATATTTTAAAAAGTGAAAATGCAGGACATATTTCATATAAGGTGGCTTTATTGTACAAAAATAAACAATAAAACTGATGAATTCATAGCAAGAAAACATTTTACAAAATAAAATAATTCAGATTCATAGTAGAAATTTCTTCTTGTTATTAAGAAAACTAAAAATGTAGACTCCTTAAAAACTCATAGAACAATCTTCCATCTTTCAAAGCTAAAATTTATTCTGAATCCAGATGTGAATTTGGGGTCCCCTCTGGGTAGTTTACAGTACAGATATATAAGGCTATTGCTTTTGCTGATTCCATCTGGCCTTTTTCTCTTTTAATTCCTACTGCTTATGTTGCATTATAGTCATTCCATTTTTCAGAATATCTTTTCAATAATATAAGTAGCTGCCTGTAGCTGGAAATGCAGATGGAACTAGTGAACATTAGAAGACCCATTTCTCTGTACTTACCCAAGTCAAGTTCTATGGATGAGATTACAGAGCCATCAGAAGTGTTAAGCAAACAATGAAATAAACTTGCACATGCTTTTAATTAAATTTTACATATTTTTATTTATAATGCTTATTCTTTTTAATAATGTATGTTCTAAAAGTCTTTATAAATCATACCCTTTAATAAATCTATAGTTAGGAAGATGCAGAGGCATCTGTCAAGATCAGGTCTTCGGATTCAAAGAACTTTCAAGAATACAAAATTACGTGGATAATTTATACAATTAAGCTTAATGAATAGTATGTTCAAAGAAAAAATAACATGATTACATCTGTTATTTCTGTAATATTCTTTTCAATCCCTATAAAAGTTCACTGAATACTAGTAAAGCTAGTATACAAATTCTGACAGGAATGTGTGATTATTTGGAATTTGGCCATGTATGGATATTTTAATTTACAGATTAAAAATAATATAGAATGGAATACAAAGGCACAACAAAAAATAGTGTAATTTTGATTGACATACCTGAACAATAAATAAATAAATAAAAATAAAACAATAAATAAACAATAAATAAAATCTCATTTATTCTAAACATATTGACATTTAGCAAAGGAAAAGTAATGAAGAATGATACATATAATTAATGTGTTGTCATATTGTATGTTGTATTGTTTTTTATTTGATTTTATCCATTTTATTGTAAGCCTCTCAAATTCATATATGTGAAATGGATAGCTATATAAATCAAGTAAGTAAGTAAATACGATTATATCAGTCAATTTCTTTTAAAGAGTTGTATTTGTTAATGAAATAAAATTTTATTATTAATTGGTTTGGAAGACTCACATGGAATTTTATGATAGTTTTATATACATAACAGTTTCTAGTACCTCTTAATGAGACTTTCTTGGTTAACTTTGAATGATGAGGTTTTAAATATATGTTTATGGACATGTGACAAGACATGGGAAATAGAGTTTTGTAGATGACAAGGTGTTGTGTAACATGCAGGAAAGAATTATAAAATTGAATTATTTATTTAAAATGTGTATGTGTGTTTATATATGCATGTCTCTCTGTGTGTATACGTATGTATATACATGTGCGTGGGTGTGGTATGAATATTTGTCTAGTTTTAAAGGATACCTGCTGATTAAGATTAAAAGATGAGGTATTTATTATTTGCCAAAAATAAAGGGTGAGACATGAGATGAACAGAAATTTGGTTGAAATATTAGAGAATGTGTTAAGCTATTGAAAAAAATTATACTTGTCTTGGTGAAGAGGGAAATGCCCATTATTTATTTCTATATTTTTTGTTTAATTTTTAATTTTATATATTTACCTTTTTTCCACCTAATTCTCCCTTTTTCCCTTTTGCACTTTCTTATTTTTTCTTGTTTATATTATTTTATATTAGTGTTTTATCTTTGTAATTTTAAACAAATAAAAATCATTGTATAAAATCTCACACATGCACACATACTCACTTACATAGATGCATGCATACATACATACACACACACACACACACACACACACACACACATTACAACATACTGTATATATTTCAGGTTTGAAAAACACAATAGTATATGAAAATGTATTTGTTAAATATTTTGCAGATTTATAATTAGATACTTGGACTAACTCACTTGATTTGTCTATACTATTCCTTCATAAATATCACCCAATTTTTTTATATAAATAATAAATAAATAAAAATGCATTCCAGACCGTGGTATTTTATTCTGATTAGCACTGACATTTAACAATATTCTAAAATCTGAATACACGAATACTTTATAAATCTAGTAATTCACCTATATAATTGGACAAACTCTATGAAAGACAATATAACCAATTTTATATATTATTTTGTTTAACAAAAAATACTTTGGTAATTATTTTTTGTAGTTGTACAACTTTTTTAATGGATTCACAATAAATAACCCCATCTAATTAAAATATATTTGACCCCCCTTAAAACACAGAACATTCCTTATGACAGATACGCTTATGAAAGACCTAAATGCACACAACACATTAAAAAACTATTGCTTTCATCAATTTCTTTTACTTTTGTGTATCTTTCACTGTCCATTACACAAGTACTAAAAGCTTAGTTCATTCCCATTTATTATTTTTCTTATGCATAATTCCTTTTAACTATGACAGCATCCTTTCCATCTGTAGTGCTAAAGTGCATATTTCATTTATCTTTGATCTGGAACATTAACTATTTTAAGTAACCCCTTCACTTAGTGGCTTGAAGCATTTTTATGGCTCAAACTGAATGGTCAACTTTGTTGCTTTTTTATTCCCCCCCCCCCCTTCAAAGCTCCTTGTCCCACATCAAGGATGAATGATTGACAGGAACAGGTTGGGAAGAAATTTCAAGGCACATTAACCATAGAAAATAAGGGAAGAGAATTTTGCCCAAATCATGGGCACATTCCATCTAATCAGAGATTAAAGCCAATCCTATTTTTAGTTCACCTGAAACATTAGAGCGATATTTGTGTTTGAGATTTCCAGTTATTTCTCCAATCCATCTCAATGAAAGTTAAAGTAATTGTGGTAAAACTTTGTATTTTACCAAATGGCAGCGGGGGAGGGGAGAGTTGTCTCAAATTGCCAGTGCATCTTTACTCTCATCAGTTCAAAAATAAGCCTCACTTTGATGGAAGTTTGATGGAAATTTAATTGTTTATACATTTGCAGGCAAATACAGCTTTAGGAGCATACCACAGCAGTATAGTAGAGGTATCTCTAAAGCTGCTACCTATTAATAGATATGAGATGGGAAGGAAGGAAGGAAGGAAGGAAGGAAGGAAGGAAGGAAGGAAGGAAGGGTTTTCCTCAGAAAGATCAGCAATACGGGAGGCTGCATTTCATTTCATCCACGTATACTGGAACTTCCAACTGAAATGATAAAACATAAGGCATAGAAAATTCAATCACAGTTGTTACATTCTTTTTTTGGGGGGTGGGGACAGAAAACTCTGGATTTCTCAGTAGCTATAGCCATCGGTAACTTTTTCAGAAAGAAATACTAGAAAGAATAGTCACAAACAGTGATTTCAGACGATTATAAACATCATAAGAAATAGGGTCCAAAAGTGGAGAAAACTCTTACCAGCCCCAGATGATCACAGTGCAGCCGGGCAACCTGAAGAGCATCTGTTTAACAAGACTTTTCTGTTTTTTTTTCTCAAAGAAAGTCTGCAAAACTAATTTCCCACAAAATCAGACTCAATTTCCGTTTAAGCCACTGCTTCTTGCAATTCTCATAACGCGTTCCCCCCTCCAATAGTAGATGAAAAGGACGCGCGGGTGCCTGTTTTCATGCAAACCACTGGAAATCTCACGGATTGGGAATAAATATCTGGAACAACAAAGAATCAAAACAAAACTTTTGGAGGTGCCTAAAGGGAGGAAAAATAACCCCGATGTCTTTAAAAGATCCTTCGTTGATCAACAGTTACTTTGTTAAACCAATATGAACTAAAGCTGCTGTGCTGCCCTTGGCTCTTTCGAAGCGCCCTTGAATTTTTCCAGACACCTGAAACAATGCAAACGCGGCCACCAAAGGAGACAAAATAAATTTTTCGCTAAATGGGACGGTGTCGCATATAGCGAAAGCGGAGAACGTTAGGGCGGGAAAAGAGGTTTTTAGGATGCCGTGCGCTTGCTTCCCCCCGGGCCAAATGGAGTTTTTCAATGAGGCACGTGTTCTTGCGACGAGAGTTTTGTGGGTAAATGGAAACAGAGAGAGACGCGAGACAATTTGTATTCCTGGATGTTGCTTTCGAATCAGTCTTTGAGAGACTCCAGCGCAACTGCGGGCGCTGCAGCATCGGCTTCACCTGATTTGTCAAGGACAGTTTGTTACATGGGTATTTTCGGGGGATTTACAATAATTTTGAAACCGCCGGTGGGCCCGAGTTTTCGATTTCTGTTAGGCGTGACAAAACAGGAGGAGTCCAATCCTGCCTTTGGAACACTCCCGGCTCTGCTCAAAGTGGATCAAACTGATCTGGCGGGAAACGGTTCTAGCGCCGTTGATGCACTTCGGGGCTTCCCATAACGACCAACATATCCAAAGGTTTGCATCTTTCCCTCGAAGCTGTATCTTTCTGGATCTTCTTGCCCGCTTTTGAATTCACGCCTCAATGGCTTAATTTCCCCCCAATCCATGTGAGCCTTTCCTAGTGTGGACTTTCTAGTTTGCCTTTCAAAACGAGGTCCAGCATAATAAAGGCTCAAAGCTGAACTTCCTTTCTGCTTAATGATACATCACCCAAATCTTTAGAAAGAAGCGGTGCCTAATGTAGAATATGATTCCCCGAACAAATGGTGTAAACAGTTTGCGAACTGGGTTCAGAAAGAATGGAATCTATTGCATCTTTTCATTAAATTTTAGCAGATTATTAGAGATTTCCAGAGACAATATGTGTGGATCCAGACCTCCTTAACAATTGTTTAGTTTATACCAGGTTTCTTGATCTTGACAACTTAAAAAGGTATGGACATCAACTCTCAGACTTTCCCAACCAGCAAGCTGGTAGTTGAATTCACACCTCTGTTAGTCACCAAAATTGAGAACCAATGGCCTACACAGTTTCATCCTGAAGGAATGAATAGAACTTGGGAAGTCTCGGGATGATTTTATAGAAAGATAATTTATCTTATATCACAAAGTTTATGCCATTCTATTTGATACAAAAGCAGATTCCATCAATTTACCCAGAGTTAATAAAATAATCTGTATGGACACTCCTGAAAAGAATGAATTGCCTATAAACTGATGCCCTCATGATCCACTAGTTGACTATGACTTCACCCTACAGGCTTCAGAGTCTCTTTTGGGCTAACGGGCTGGAGCTTGTCCAAATTCAGATACTTGCTGTAAAATTGTAGATTAGTTCTTCTTTCACTCAGCCCAACCATCTTATAGAGCTTTCTTAAGGGGGCAAGGAATGGAGCCAGGAATATAGAGGAAAAAGAGGATATACATCAGCAATCAAATGATGGGGTCCAACCCGATTAAAGCATTTGTATAATTTAATAGAAAACATTCAGTACTATTTTTTATCACAAAAATTAGCCCAAATTACTTATCTTCTAGTGTAAAATGATACTTTATCAGAATTAGTTTATTGGTTCATTCATTGCATTTGTATCCAGAAAACTAAATGCAGTGTAAATAGGTTATCTTTTTTCTAATTTAATCATTTATAGGAAGTGGCAATTTTTATAATGAATTCCTTTGAAATCTATACAGTATGATATTTTGAAAGAAAGTGAGTGTTCCTGTTTTACAATGAAGCACATTCAATATAATTCCATATTTGTGGCACATTCTGAGAATTACTGTTTGAACATCATGAGAAAACCCGAGAACTGTCTTATCTCATGGGAACCTCTATATTCATAATTTATACAATCTTGACAATCAGTATTAACATAAACCTAAGTATTATTGTTCCTATATTGTAAACTGTGACAAAATAAATTTTTCTTAACATCATTTTGTACTGTCAAGCCTTTTATACATTTTGACTCACACAATTCTAGATAGAAGCCCAATCCTATGCAGTTTTATTAAGATACAACACCCAGTGATGCTTACTCTAGACAATGGATTCCATGGAAAGTAGCTGTGACCAAGGAAAAGAGAGAAAAAGAAAATGAGGCAAGAAAATATCTACTTGCTAATGAGGCTGTAATCATAATTGTAATATAATACATTTTGTGAGAAATCTCTGCCTCTGTTCCAGGTGTACCATGAAATATAGCTGCTAAATCTGAACATCTTAGGAAATACATTAGCCAGTATGATCTTTTAAGAATCTCTAACATTGGAAACTAGGAGATGAAACTGTTATTCAAACTTTAAACCAATCAATGGAATTTTAAAAGCTCCTTCATTTTTCTCCCATAAAGTAGAATCTCAAAAGATAAATTACAGTACTGTTTTCAAAATCATTCAATTCAGAAAAAGCTTGCCACATATATGATCAAATGGCAACCTTCTAACAAAACACACCTAGGATCTCTTTAGCATCATGAATGATATATTGAAAACCATGATTGATCATGTTATTACATTTCTATGAATTGCTTTTAAAATGTAGTCATTGATGATTGAAAGCTGCAATGGTCCAAACTTTTCTTCTGCTGCTTTAAAGAGACTGAAATAGATGGGTGCTGTCAATTTGACTTCAACTTTGGCTTGGAGATTGGTTGGAAATGAATTGAGATTTTACTTCATTCTCAGCATTGTTACTTTCTGAGTGAAGATGTTATAAGTGCAAAAGATGGGCAGAGTAATAACAGGCAGTTTGCAGAGTCACTTGGTCCTTTCACTTATACATTCTTCCTTTTTCTGGGTGACACAATCAGAACCTTAGCTCCAACGCCCCTATTTCATACCACTCTACTACTTAAAGAACAATTGCAGGTGGATGAATGAGAATTGACAAGAAAGTGATCTGTAGGTTAGTAAGAAGACATGGATTATACCAAGAAATATAAGCAAAAACAGACACTGTTTCTTGCTCACATCTGGAATAAGCCAAACCGTCTCCTTCATGCTTCTCAGAAAGAATACTTTAAGCAGTGTTCATCACAAAACGCTCTAAAAAGTATGGTAGCTAAACGTTGCCCTTCCAGACTTTCCTGGTTGCACTTTCTGGAATATCCTTACTTCTAGTACATCCATCACTACCCTAAACGAGGTAATAAAGGAGGAGAAGGAAGCTTCAGATGTGACAGGTGTGCTTTTCTTACCTGCACTCTTTCTGCGCCACACATAAAGGCAAGATCCGAGCCTTCATGGCCCGCGCCTTATGAGGGGCGTGTTGGGCGGAGCTCGGCGCTGGAAGGGCCACGGGTGAGGGCAGGCTGGACCCCTAAAGGTTTCTAGCCCAGAACTTATTAAGGCCCTGCAACTACATGCTTCTTGGGACTGACCCGACCCCTCGCAAGCAAGAGCGAGCCTGAACTGGGATCGGGGGCGAGGGCAGCTGCAGGTCGTTGTTGGGGTGGCTGTTGGGCTGGCGTTCGTATGTGGTCAGCGCCGCGCCGCTAAGCCAGCCCCCGGCTCACGTTACACACTCCTGTATTTATAACTTCGGCGAGGCGCTTCCCCCTCCGAGCATTAGCACGGACCACCTCTGTTCCGCCGCCTGCGAGCCCCGAGCGGCCGCTTCTTGAAACACCCGAGCGAAGCCAAGGCCGGGATTGGTAGCCAAGCGCAGGAGATCTGGATTACACCCGAGCGACGCGGCGCGCAGCCACCGGCCTTAGAGGTGGCTGGGAGGAGAGGGGAGGACCGAGTCGCTCCTTATCCTCCGGCGGGCGTTCGCTGGCAGTGGGGTGGCCGTTCGGAGCCCTGCCGCATGCCATGGATCACACTCTTTTCGGCTGCCTACGCAGTCCTCACCATCCCCCTGGCCAGGGCTTGCACCCATTCTCACAGTCTGCGCTTGCCCTGCACGGCCGCTCCGATCACATGTCCTACCCGGAGCTCTCCGCGTCCTCCTCCTCTTGCATCATAGCGGGATACCCCAACGAGGAGGGCATGTTCGGCAGCCAGCATCACAGGGGCCACCACCACCACCACCACCACCACCACCATCACCAGCAGCAGCAGCAGCAGCAGCACCAGCAATCGCTACAGACAAACTGGCACATCCCGCAGATGGCTTCCCCGCCACCGCCTCCACCGCCTCCCCAGTCCGCCTCCTCCAGACACAGCCTGTGCCTTCAGCCCGACTCGGCTGGACCCCCGGAGCTAGCCAGTAGTCCCCCAGGACTGTGCTCGAATTCATCAAGTTTGGGGACCGGCACCCCGACAGGAGCAGCGTGCGCTCCGGGAGATTACGGCAGGCAAGCGCTGTCCCCGGTGGAGACGGAGAAAAGAATGGGCAAGCGGAAAAGCGACAGCTCAGGTAAAGCCACTTCCCTTGCGTTTCTTCTGTCCGGGAAAGCCCCCCCACCCCGGTCTCTCCTCTCTCTTTCCCTCTCTGAGAGAGAGAGAGAGAGAGTGGGAGAGAGAGGAAGAGAGAGAGAAAAAAAAGAAGAAGAAAATAAAACCTGGGATGGGTAATCGGGCAGCTCTGAAAAAACAGAAGTCGGTATTGGATTTTTTCTGGAAGCCTTCGGCGCATGAGCGCTTGATACCTCGCGTAGTGACAAGACCCCAGTTGTAGCACGCCAGGGCTTAACCACTGGCCTACCACTACACTAACTAAAAGATTATACTTGCTACTAGATGCCTCATGATAGAGTTAGGTCACAAGTCTTAAGGACATGGATTAGGACACTTTGGAGCTAGGATCCTTGAATTCCTGCTCTAAGAGGTTGCAGAATCTGTGAAATCACAGCCTGTCTAAAGAATGCAGTTTGGAGGCATCCGATATTCAGGTTTATCCTTAAGTCAACTATATCTTTCTTTCTTATCAAGATTTTACCTAAGGAAAAAGCTGTATTCATGGTCACAAAATGTACCATTTCCCCAGTCAAGGAGTAAATTCTATTTCTTTTTAGGACTTCCCATCTAGAGAATTTCTGGGATACTGGTAGAATTAAGATACAATCTACTACTGTAATTTTATTTTGGTTAGGCTTATAAAATGAAGACAGATTGCAAAAATATGGAAACTATTCTAATTTTAAAATGAAATTGTAGAAATGGATGCCTAGGCCTCAAAAAGTACATAAAAATAATCAAATGAAAGTGTTTGTGTACAAATATGAGTATTTGTATATTCCTTCTCTAAGTATAATTATTTCATGTAACTTAAGTTAGCATACTGGCACAGTAATTTAACTATATTTATTTTATCATCCTTAGTTGGATACTTTTGGTTTATATTTGTACTATTAAATGCATGTTTAGATTTGTTTTTATATATGTGTATATCTGTGTATACATGTGTGTATGTCTGTGTATATATGTTTGTGTTTATGCACCCATGTGTGCACATATATTACAGTATATATATTTATTTAGAAAATAATTCCACATTTTGATCAAATAAAAGTCATGGTCTACTTTGAAATTTAAAAGTGAAAAACTATCCATAGTTGTATCTGAATTTTTAGGACTGTTATATAGAAATGTACTTCCTTGACAGTTTAATGCAAAATATTTTGAGTTTTACTCATTTTGAAACTTGTTGTACTCTGTCTTGTAGTTTAGGAAGACAAACTGAAAAGCTGATTTGAATTGCATTTAAAAAACTATGTTACAAAATATACTTTTCTATAAAAATGGTTAAATGGGTAAGAAAACTTCAGGCAGTCCTGGATGAAGGATGTTTCATTATAACACTGCTAAAGGTAAGAAATAGATTTGTATACATGCACACACATCTTCACACACACACAATAGGATGGTATAAAGCTGAGTTTAGACAGAAATCTGAAGGATTTCTACTTATGAGTAAAAATAAGAAGGAAGGTAACTCTTTAATTGAAAATTCTTTTCTTTAAAAAAAAAATTGGTGGCTTTTTGAATTTGTTCAATTTAGAATAGAATTCAACTATTTTCTGTGTTAATTAGATGTAGAAAACTAGAATTATACCAACTTTTTAAATTTTAGTATAATTGTTGCCTAGTAATTGACAAAATAAAGCCGCAGGCTAAAGATTTGAAAGACATATAAATTAGAATTTATTTGAATTATAATAATTATGAATCAAATAAAAGTAATTATAATATTCTAGAGGCATAATGTTGGTTGACTTCTAAGGATAATAATGTTATATAATGCAGTATGTAGGAAAAGTGCTATATAATAATAAAAGGAAATCTTCATAAATATTATCTAGGTATCTAAAAAGATTGTATATCTAAATAATTAAAAGTTAATTACATTAGTTTTCTGTATGATATGTTAAATTAAATATAAGAACACAATTCTATAAAACTTTGATTGGTAACTAGTCTTAATTATAGTTTTATGTTCATGTTTTACAAAGAAAAATTCAGTGTGATTAACCTGCCGATATAAATTTATAATATCAGTTGGCATTAATAGGTATATCTATCTATCTATCTTTAATCTTTCTTATACAGGATAAAATACACTCACTATAAACTTTAGAAAAGTATTTTCAATATATGTATTTTCCATATATTTTCAATATATGGATTGAAAATATCAAATTTAAGATAATCAGACCCATATATTTTCATAGGCCAAATATTTCTACATGTAATAAATAGATTATATTTATTTACATATTTGGATATTTTTATGGAGATGTATAATGTTTACCATATTTGTATATTATCATTTCTTATATTTACATACTATATTTAAAATAAAAGATGAAAAGCCATCAGAGATACATAAGAGTGCATTAATTAAAAAAAACTTTTATAACATAAATCAAGAAAGAGTTTCACAAGATACTTAATAATTATTTATTTACAGTTGTTGAGAGGAAACAATAGGGAAAACATTCTTTAGTTATTTCTGCACTATAATAATCTCTGGTGTTGAATTATTTATGGAATACATACAATATAAATGGCAATGTGTTTGTGCTTTGCTAAAACACTGGCAGGTCTGGCAACCTCACTGTTGCTTTTAGATGCAGGATCTTAAACAAAAAATCTTATTTATTTTCCTGTAGGGTCAACATGATCCCATTCAGAAATCTAGGTAGTTGCACAGGGTGATATTGTAGTTTGTGGGTGGAGCAAAAATGGAAAGAGGCTTCAGGTAAGTAATGGCAGATAGCCTCAGTATATACAGATAGTTCTCAACTTACAACAGTTAGTTTAGGGACTGTTTGAAGTTACAACGGCACTGAAAAATTGACTTAAGACTATTTTTTGCACTTATGATTGTTGCAGCATCTCCATGGTCATGTGATTTACATTCAGATGCTTGATAACTGGTTCATATTTATGACGTTGCCTTGTTCTGGGGTCATGTGATCCCCTTTTGAGACTTTCTGAGAAGCAAAGTCAATGGGGAAGTCAGATTCACTTAACAACTATGTTACTAACTTATCAACTGCAATAATTCATTTCACAAATGTGGCAAGAAAAGTCGTAAAATGGGGCAAAACTGACCTAACAAATTTCTCACTTAGCAACATAAATTTTGGGCTCAGTTGTGCTCATAAGTCAAGGACTACCTGACCAAGGGTGGAGACTAGGTACCAGGAGATAATACCAAAGAGAAACAGACAATTCTCTTTGCTTTTATTTACTTGAGATTTTGGTAGCTCAGATGTGATAGCTTCAGTCTGGAGATGCCTTGAGCTGCTTCTGATGCTGTTTATTCTTTCAAGCAAGCCTTTTCCCTAAGTATAGTCCTGGGCTGATGACTGATATTGAAAGCAAACATCCAAAGGTGTTACCTTAGAAGCCAGGGATCTCTAATTATACTTCTGCATCAGAAAAAAATTCACAGAAAGCTGAACAAATATCATTTTTACTCTGTCTTATACCGATGTTCCATGGACAATAATATAATAAAACATAATAGAAACCCAGTAAAGCAGAGTATGATATCACAGTAGATAATATAGTAATCAAAAGTAACAGGCCATTCCTTGTATTTTGTTGCCAAAAGCTTATTCCGACAAAATATACCCACTTTCTCTAAAATAATGCAACATAAGCAAAAAAAAAAAAAAAAAAAGCCCACCATCATTCATTTTAAGTGACGCATATTGCCTACAATTTCAATTTTTTGTTCCAGGAAATATTGTGTAATATTTATAATAAAATCTTAAATATCACAAATGAATTTAATTCTAGTAAAACTGACAAGGGAGATGTTTGGTTAAGAAATAGGAAATTAGATGATGAGAGAGAGAGAGATGAGAGAGAGGGAGAGAGAGAGACAGAGATATATATCTTCTCCTCTTTATTTTTCCACCATTGACTCTGTAATTAGAATTCCAAAATATTATGTAGTATATGTTCATCTTCATTATTTTCTTGGGCTGATATGTTCTTATCTTCTTTTCATGTGATGCTACAGTTTATATTAAGCCACAAAGGCAATTAAAAAGCTCTGATCCTGCAGCCCCAATTTTAATGAAAGTTTATAAGGCCAATTAAGTTCAAGAGGCAAATACGTCGGTTTAACAAAATGATGATTGAAAGGTTAAAAGATTTTAGCATTTATTTTAGATTACTTGCTAAAATATTTAATGATCTGTCCATAGATCACAAAATTAAAAAAAACTAGATATATTTCTAGATATATGTTTTAATTTTTTTCAAAAAATTGAGAAAATAAAGTTTTTCTAAAATTCTGAGTCCTATTGTAGTATGCATTTCTGTCCCATATTTAAACATCAGAGACAGAGTTTACGTGCTTTAACACTTCAGATAAATGGGTTATAATTTTGTAATTCTGTGTTAGTACAATTGATGTATAGTTTTTTTATATTGAAGTAGCCCTAATATAGTAGTCCTATGTTACCCCAATGCATAGAGAGATTGTCCAGGAGTAATGTTTGATGGATTATTTTGTAAATATTTAGTGTACTTTCTAAGAAATGCCTTTGAAAAAATCATGTACATTCAATGATATCCATGTCGGAGAAAATGATTTGATAAATGTGTGCTAACAATATGAATTCATTGCTTTTAGTAACTTCTAATTACTCTCCAAAACATTTCAGTAAGAAAAATGACCTATATATCTTTTCAAAAGGAGCACTATAACTGATTCATCAAAGTTCTTAAACCTTTCAGCATACTGCTAAGTGTAAACAAGCAAATAGAATTCTTTGTGATTTTCTTTTGGAGAGAGTTAATTTGTTAACGATACTAGGTTTCATTATCAGCATGTCTAATGATGCCTATTGGGATGTGGGGTTCCTATTTCTTAATAAGCATGCTGCACGGTGAATTGCTTTTGAACTTTTGTTAGGACATGGGAAATCCTCCTCTATTGAAACAGGGAAAAATTTCCATAGGAAATGTTTTGGTCATTTAAGTTGAGCATTTGGTTCCTGGTTAATATTGGCAGTACAAGCCCTAATATATATATTTTTATTCCATTTGTTTAAATGGTAGACAGCAGCATTAAATACAAGCTGCTTCTGAAGTCCCTCCAAATTAAAATACAGTTTTCCATGTGGTGCTGGGTGTTGCCTTATTAGAGTTCAAAGCTTCCTGTTCATGGGGAAGGGGAGGAAGGGGGGAAGAAGGAGAGCGGGGGGGTATAGTATCATATTTTTGAATCATAATTGCTATGACAATAATGTGTAGTCTGCTTGGGGCAAAATGTAATTTTATATTAATCAATTTAAAATAAAGATGATTTCAGATTTATTTTAAAGAATCCGAATAGATAAAAGTGAGTCCCTTCTGCAGGCAGCTAATTTTAAGCTTAATGAAAAAGGAAACAAATGTTAATTATTTGTTTCACTTATTGAAAAGAAAGTTAGCTTCCTCCCAGGAACTTAGCTTTAAAATGGAAAGTTTAATTTTAAGAATCACTGGAATTTATTTGATATCATGGATTGAACCATGTGCACTTTAGTATTTATTGTTTCAGTTTATAATCAGCTACTCCCACTCATAAAAATTATAAGTCAATTAAAAACAGGTTGTAGTTTTTTATTATAATTATTAAATCCCAGTGAAAAAAATGTAAATGTATTATAAATATATTCCAAAAGACCTGGATATAGGAAAATTTCTTAACAAGATCAAGGCCAAGTGTAGTTTTTCAATTGTATAGCTGAAATTGATAGAGGAATAGATTCTTTTAAAATATTGTAGCAATATATACAGTTTTTTTGGATTCTAAACAAGACACAATTACAGCGTCTCTTCTTTTGCCTTTCCTTTCCTTTCCTTTCCTTTCTTTATCTTGT